>NC_079495.1:108865-708865 GCF_030052815.1 Hevea brasiliensis | reverse complement strand
TTTAAAGCAGCTCAGAGAGCATTGTAAAAATGCTCAAGTACACAATTATTATAGGGTGGGAAACATATGGCCTAAGTGTCATGTGACAAGTAATATTTTGTTGTTGGTAGGTCTGTTGTGTCTCTCTCATCTTAGGTTATGTAACACAAGACATTGGCCTAGTTTTGGATGGTCCACTGGAGTAATTTGGCTTAAAGGACCCAAATAAATATCACCCTCCATGATGTTGATTCCCCTGCCCTTAACAGGAAGGCACAGCACATGTATGTGCATGGTTGAAATCAGGAACAAACATGACCAACATAAAATGGTCACTTCATTCACCATTTCTCTTTCAGGATAATATTTTCATTTTACTCTAATCTGTATTAGGATACATTTGATACGTGAAATTATTTCAATAATTTCAGTATTACTAAATTAAATTATTAATACTCTAAATAATTTTGAGAGATATTTATTTTGATTTACGTTATTGTCAATTAAAAATGCTAAAGTAAGTCTCTCCCTTTCTCTCTCTCTCTCTAACAGTAAATTTTACATGTCTTAATGTAAATTTGACTAGAATACCAATGTAAGAGCTTTTAAATAGTAATTTCAAATTTAAATCTCCACTCCAAGGCTCCATTGATTGGTGTTGCATGGGTAGATATCTAAAAGATGGCTATCAAGAATCTCAACTTCAAAAAAATATGATTTGTTTCCATATGGAACTGACAATTGTGGACAAAATTAATGTTGCTTGTCATTTTGATTTGATTAAAAGGATTCCATTTTACTGGGTGGCGTCTCTTTTGATAATGTTTAATCAAATCCCTTGAGAAGGATTGTCTTGTCATTTCCTGTTCAAATGATTAAAATAAAAAAAAAACTATTGGAGCATTCTAAAAGTTTGTAGCATTATCCAAATTTTGTTTCTTGGGAATTTTCTTTTATAATCCCTTTTTTTTATCAATTCTTTTATATTCTCTTTCTTCTTCATCTTCTTGAAATTTCAAATATTACTATTTTGGGGATTTTTGTTTCAAATTTTGTACTAAAATAGGGGCAAAATTGCTGTGCAGAAACGATAAACACATTTGACACTAGGAGATTAGTGATACTGATACCTATGCTTTTGAAAATGGAAAATATAAATTATACGATTCTACTTTAATAATATATAATAAGGTGGTGGTCCAATTGTTTCTCTGCAATACGCAGAATGGAAGCTTTTGCTTAGTATTTCTTTTATATTATTTGTTTTTTCCACTGTTAAGTAACATTGACAAACTAAGGGGGAAGGGACTCGGGAAGTGAGCAAAGAAGTGGGTGAAGGGAGCAGCTGCTCTCTCTACCAATGCCAGCCCAGCCATAAGACCCTGTTTGGTTTAGCTAAACTAGGGTTTTCTAGGGGTTTGAAACTCTTTTCGTTCACATTTTTCTGATAAAAAACTTTAAGTACCACCAACTCAGCCAAAGGTAAAGCCTTTTCTAGACAGGGAAATTTTCTGGTAAGAAACACGGATGTTGTTTGTTACAGACTGACAGTACGCTGTTAATCAATGGAGTTTTTTTCCCCCACGTTTTTTCTCTGAGGCTGTTTCTTCTTCCACTTCTTCTTCTTTGTTGTTTCAATGTTGGATGCTTGATAGAAAAATTTTAGAGTTTTAATGGGTTTTGGAGCTTCTTTGTTTTAGGAACTTCTTAACTGTACAAATGCTTCTTTACAGTTCCCTTTTCAAAGAAATGTCTTTTTCATGGTGAAGTATCTGTTTCTACATGAAATGTGGAATCTTAGTTGGTATGCAGAACTTGAAAATGGTTAACCTTTGTTTTGAAAATATCCTACAAGATGACCGAAGCTTTAATTTTTTTTTTCCTTGCTTACTCTTCCCCCGTCAAGTTTTGGATTTCTGGAAAAGCACTTATGAAAACCAATTATTTGCTTTACTTGGATCTCTGTCTCTGCTCTATCTGTTTTAGGCTATTTTTGTGTTGGCTTCTTGTAGATCATTGCTCTTTAGATCTAAGTGTTTAGCACAAAGATTATTAACATATGGATTCAAGGTCTGGAATGCTTTATTTTTGTTGCCTATTCTTGATTATTTGTTGTTTAATAGGTCTAAATGCCTTAACGGATGATTTTTTATCTCCCAAAATTATGATTTCTTAGCGGCTTTTGAGTTTCTGAACGTCTACGCAGTCCAAGCCCCGAAAATCTGTGCTGTTGTTCTTCTTCTCCTTTTATTTTCTTTGTTTCCATTTTTTTTATTTACTATATTTTGGTGTTATATAATGTCTCTAGATTTTACTTTTTGAGTTGAAAAATAGGCTGTTGGATGGGCAGGCGTGCGCGCATACAAAGCACAGAAAGACGCAAACTGCTCTTAAACGTGAATGGAGCATAATACAAGTACAGAAGTAAAAAAAAAGGGAGAAAAGGGAAATTATTAAGATGGATTATGTTAAGATTTTTAATGAAATCTTTTTATTGCAGCTTTTTCCTTTTCTTTTTAATTCATTTGTTTTGTGGTTCTGGTTGGTAGTAGTGGGAGTAGTTTCTGAGGAGTTTCTTTTAAGGGATTGTATTGTTTGTTTGCTTGCTTACTTGTTTGTTAGGGTCTCTGCAAACCAATTAGAGGTAGCTGCTCTTTATGAGCTATGCATTTTGATGTTCTTTCTACATACATATATAATAGATTCTATTTTGATTTTCTTTCTCACCCAAATACTTCTCTGAACTATTGCAGGTGGTGTGGGTCAGGTGGGGGTTTCAAGAAGAGGACTTATAATTTTCTTTTTTATCCCTAATACTCAGGAAGAGAGAAAAAGCAATGCAGACTCCAAAAGGAAGGTAAGATTTTCATTTTCTAAGCACCTTTGCAGCACTTTAACTATTTCTTTTTTCTGTGAATGATTGCTCTTATGCTGTTTGCTTAAATGAATGTTTCACATGGTATCACATTTTCCATTCAATGATATATCACTAATTCATTTGGACAGTGTCCTTGTGATTTACAAATAATGCATGGTAGCAAATTATGCCCATTTAATTCTTACTCATTTGCAGCAGCTTTTTCATTTCTTTTTTATTTCTAGATTCTCTTGCCCTTCTTCATTGTATGTATTACTGGTCTTTTATTTTTGGTAACCAAAGTTGGATCACAGAATTCAATTTGATTGATAGGACTTGAGGAAAAACTAGTTTCCATAGGAATGGATCAAGTTATAACATAATTCCTAGTTTATTGAAGCACTAGCACAGTCATAGAAACTAGAAAGTAAATCAAAGTGTTATTAATGTGGTTTGAGATTGGTAAACTCTCGTCAAAGGTTAAAAAATTCAGTCATACTTGTCTAAGACACTTCTTAGGTCGTATATCTACAAATTTTGTGGAGTACTACTTTTAAGGACTTGCTTAATGTTTAGAACAACTCATCTGAAATTCTGGATTACATTTCATTTCAGTGTGGATGTTAATACACCATTATTAAATCAGAAGCTTATATATCAATGCATTAATTGATATATCTGCCTCAGCCATAATGGGTATTCTGACTTATCCCACCTGAATCATTTTGTCTTTTTCTTCTCTAAAACTCAACTTCTACAGCAATAATTATGAATATTTAGGCTATTATCTGAAAAGTACAAATCACTTGTATTTCAAAGCTGGTGATGCATCAATATCTGTGTGGTGGGTGACTGTTGAATCTGAACATATTTACTCTATCCACAAGGTGTATATTAGTACCACACTGTTGATTCTGAAACAAAATGTTTAGACTTGACATTCTTTCAATTTGGTTTTCTTTATATGCCTCAATTTTTTCTTTGGCATCAATTGTTTGAAATAGGTACTTTCTTTTTCTACAAACTTTAATGCATGTCTAATGATACTGATTCTCATTCCACTGGTTTTGAGAGCAGAGCTGGCTCCTCTGAAGTGCCCCAAAGAAAATCTCCTGCAACACCACGGACTGCCCGACAACTCAACATACCTGGATTGGATTCTGACTCTCTTTCTCCAAATCCAGCAAGTAAGACTCCAAAAGACAAAAGTCCTAAAGTACCTGAACGCAGATCTCCGCGAAGCCCAGCAACTGAGGTACCCATTGGTCACTTGTACTAGCTCATATTGAATGGAAGTTGACTTGGCAAGCATTTGTTGCAGTGAACAGCCTTATTGACTAGATGCTTTTCGTATGTTATTGTGACAAATGCATGTGTCCGCCATTCAGGGTGTCTTAGTGATACACCTTGCTATTTTAAAAGTTATTTACAAGTTATCATTATTGTTCTGGTTGTCTGTTCACTTGGTTTTCGTCTCCTTTTGGTCTTGTGAGCTATAGAAAAAGCGCCCAAGCAGAGTATCTGAATTAGAGTCGCAGCTTGTTCAACTCCAGGAGGATCTGAAGAAGGCAAAGGATCAACTAAACACATCTGAGACATGGAAGAGGCGGGCTCAGCAGGAGGCTGAAGACACCAAGAAGCATCTCTTAGCCATGTCGGCTAAACTTGAGGAATCCCAACAGCAACTGATGGAACTTTCTACTTCTGAGGATGTTCGGGTTCAAGAACTTCGTAAAATCTCCCATGATCGAGATAAAGCTTGGCAATCTGAACTTGAGGCTGTCCACAAGCAGCACTCCATTGATTCTACAGCATTGGCTTCTGCTATGAATGAAATCCAGAAGCTCAAAGGTCAGCTGGAAATGGTAGTGGAATCTGAAGCTGCACAAACGAAACATGCACAGTCGGCATATGCTGAGTTACAGGGTTTGAGAATGGAACTAACTGAAACTCTCTCGCTCGCCGAAAAACTGAAAACTGAGCTCAGTGATTGCAGGGAGTCAGAAGCTCAAGCCCTAGAACTAGGTAGTAAAACGCAAAAGCAATTGGAAACAGCAAATGCAACTGCAGAAATGCTGCGGTCAGATGGCATTAAAGCCACGGAGACTTATACTTCCTTATCCTTAGAGCTTGAGCAATCAAGAGCTCAAGTAAAGTCATTGGAGGAACTTGTTATCAAGCTGCAGTCAGATTTAGTTAATAGTGGCAAAAAATTGTTGAATCCTACAGGAGATATTGAACCTTCAGAGGAAAGAGATGAAAATAAGGAAAGAAACCAACTTGAAGCAGAGTTGAACTCAGTGAAATTTGAAGTGGGTCAGTTGAGATCTGCACTAGAAGCATCTGAGACAAGGTACCAGGAAGAATATATTCAGAGCACATTGCAGATTAGAAGTGCTTATGAACAAGTTGAACTAGCAAAGTTAGAATCAGGGAAAAGAGAGGCTGAATTGGAAGCCGAATTAAAGAAGGCCAAGAGCAATATTGAAGAGTTGAGGGCTATACTGATGGATAAGGAAACTGAATTGCAGAGTATTTCAGAGGAAAATGAGGCGCTAAATTTGAAGATTGAGAAAAATCAGCCAAGTGAAGGAGAATCTGAGCTTGCAATGGAGATAAAGAACTTAGAGCATGATTTATCAGAGTTGAAGGCTTGCCTGTTGGATAAAGAGACCCAATTGCATAGCATAACTGAGCAAAATGAAATGCTTAAGATGGAAGTCAAGAAGGGAGAAATGGAGAGGAGTAAAGTCAATGATGAAGCTGCTGCCTTGGCAGAAACAGCAAAGGCTGCAGAGCAAGAGGCTTTGATGAAACTCGGTCATCTAACAGAGGAAGCAGATAAAAGTAGCAGAAGAGCAGCACGAGTGATGGAGGAGCTGGATGCAGCCCAGGCAGCAAATACAGAAATGGAGGCAGAGTTGAGGAGATTAAAAGTGCAGTCAGATCAGTGGAGAAAGGCAGCTGAGGCAGCTGCTTCTATGCTTTCAGCGGGGAACAATGGTAAGATTGTGGAAAGAACAGGTTCGCTTGAAAACAACTATAATACTATTGCTGGTACTATGTGTTCACCTTACTCAGAAGAAATGGATGATGACTCTCCGAAGAAGAAGAATGGGAACATGTTGAAGAAGATTGGTGTTTTGTGGAAGAAGGGTCAGAAGTAGACAGTACCTAGCAGGTACATTGATAACTTTCTTTGTCTCTCATTATTTTACTTGGTGTAATTCTTTATGTTCTTGTTCTTATTCCTTGCAGGTTTTTTGTGCTCGGTGGAAGCTAAGTTTCAATATGGTGGACAAATTTAAGGGCTAAGCTCATTCTGAGACTACTGTGTAGGTATATGGAAGCCAGTGAACTTCAGAATATCCATGTTTGTTTTGCCTGAGGTTTGCATGGGCGTTGGACAAACACTACGAGTATTTGCATACTTTGGCCTTGGCATGTTCTTGTGTGCAGTACAAAGCAGTTGGTCTTTTGCTATCAAGACAATGGGTGGGATTATGTATTATTATTAATTTGAAACAGGTGACAGAAGAAATGGAAGAACAGTTCTATTGTATTATCTCTTTCCAGATTTACTAAGCTAATGATTTGTTACATCAATCATGAGGAAAAAGAATTGCTCTCCCCTTTACTTCATTTTTGTTGAAAAGCAGCTACTTTAAGATATTGTTTTAAAATGCTCGAAACACCAAGCTTCCTAGCAATGGTGGCATACTGTATACAGATATATACAGATATTGTCGAGAAGAAAATTTTCAGGTAAGGGTGGAAAATGCAGGGAAAAGAATTTTGGATGGAAAATATCAAAATAGGCGTATGGAGCTCACATGTTAAGGAACAAAACTACGGGTCCCATGGACCATTTTCCTCACAAAATTCGTTCTCTTCCATTTTCCTCTCTCCCAAATAGAAGATAAATATTTGATTTTAAATTAAATTTGACATATTTTCTCTGCATCTATCTATAAATAATATAATATATATAAAAGTCGGAAGAAGGTAGAATAGTAAGATGAAATAGATTATTGAGTGAACATTTTCTATTGAGTAGTTTCACTCCTGAATGAAAATATATCAGAAAAATTATTAACTAAAATATATAAAATTAAATGAATTTACTAATGATAATTGAATTTGAAATGATTACCAGTAATTTAAGATAGATTTTAATTAAAGTGAAAATGAATTTGAATACTGAAATTATTAATTGAATTCAAGCTTGGGTATGATAATTTTAACACATATTTTATATTACTATTTTTTTGTCACGATCCAACCTATGGGCCGGACCGACACTAGGACCTGGGCTAACTTAAAGTCCCCGAGGCCCGTAGTAAGCCTAACTATTCCTCGACCCATCTCTACGGCCCATTTGGGCCCAATTTCAAGAATTCAACCGGATAGAGTCCGACCATAAAGTGGACCTTTAAACGGGGAGTTTTTAACTTACCCGACCTGTAAACACAATATATAATCAATTGGGGAGCTCAGCTCACCCTCCACATACTCAATGTCATAAAAATAAATGGGGGCTCAGCTCCCTCATCCAGTCTATCAAACATACATATAATAATATGTTTACAGGTCCAACATGATAATTATATTATATAACCAAATCAAATAAATACTTCTAATACATGCGAAAATTCTAGGAGTTAATAAAATTACACAAACATTAATAAACAACCTGCAAAGAAGAAAAAACAGGTTAACCACAACAATAATCCTCCTATAGCCTGTAAAATAATGAACAGGAGTGAGCGTTCGACTCAGAGAGTAAAATATCAATTTTAACCATAATCTCTATAACTATCTAAAGCTAATGCACCCTGTAGAGTGAAATGCAACCTGTAGAGTGAAATGCAACATCAGTAATATTTTCACATCATAATAGTAAAAAGGTAATTTGGAGCACTCACACACCCAGTAATGTTAAATCATAAATATATGGGAGCTGATCCCCTATACAGCTCTCTTAAATCCAACCTGTGCTAGCGAAGAACTCAAGCCGGACTTTCGCTTAATAAACCAAATCGGGGTCCCAGCAAAGAACTCAAGCCGTGTCTACCCCGAAGGATCGGATCCCAGCGAAGATCTCAAGCCGTGTCTATCCATCCTGTCCATAGCCAACACCACATCACACGAACGCTAACGCACGCACACTGCTCCAAATTACCACAACAACATCTATAGCACTTTAACAGTTGTGAATGTAACATAAAACGTGCCTAGAGTTTAACTACATAGATATATACATATAAGTGATGCATGGACATACTTGAACATATAATAATATCGAAATTACAATTAAAATTAATATTTTACTCACAGACTTGACAGTAGTCACTGTGGCGGCTGAGCGGAGGAAGAAGGCTGTCCTGACTCACCTGATAATTTTATTATAATTATTTAATACAATTGACTCAATACAAACCAAGAAAATACCAAATACATCCTAAGTCGTGTCGAAAATCCGGCAGAGTCTCCCCTATACCTAAGATCTACCCAATCTGCAAATGGGTTTAAAACACACTTCTATATCCACCAACCATACACCCACAAGTCAATCATATCACACAGCCCCTCCTGGGCCCATCCAAATAGTCGTCAATCACAATATGTAAAATTACAGTTTAATCTTTATAATTGACCCTTCTTACAAAAACTACCCAAATAAACTCTAAAAATTCTAAAACTTTGCCCCGCGGTCCTTAGCAATATTATCAGGCTATTGCAAAAAGAATCATAATTTTCTGAGCTACCACGAATATTTTATAGATTTTTAATCCCATTTAAGCACTAGAAAATTACGAAAAAGCAAGGTTCGGGCTTACCTATGCCGATTCCGACTCTGGGGATGCGCTCGGGACATCTGACAATGGTCGGGTAGCCAAAATCTCGACCTAATTCGAAGACTTTTTCAGTAGCCGGTCTGTCTGGCTGAAAATTCACAGACCCGGATAACTGTCGAATTTCCGCGAATTGAAGGTACCTATACGAAGCCCACAATACGGGGGTTAGTATAAAATTTTTACGAAATTTCCTAAACTCATCTAATGCTCGGAAAAATACTACGAAGTTCCGTGGGACCCACCGAAAAACAATGTCGAAAATTTTTGAAATTTATATTGCCGCGAAGCTCTCGATGAGTGGAGCACTCTGGTACTCTCGGTTTTCTCTTGGGGTTCATGGTTTACGAAAAATCTAGCCCGAAATTCAAAATGGGCTAAAACTTCCTGGACAAAAATTGGACAAACCGCTTCATGGATTTTGGTGTCTATGGAAAGCTTTCGAGGTGTAGATGTTGTTTAACACAAGACCCGGCCCAATCGGTGGCAGGATCGGCCGAATTTCAGTCGGAAAGTCGAAATGGTGCGCGCGCGTCCAGTGGTCTTCGCGCGCATTTTTCGGCCGCCTGGAGCATCGGCCGGTCGTGGAGAGGTGGTGGGGCGGCGCGCCTACAAGGTGGGGTGGCTGGGGAGGCAGCGGCTCGGCCTGGGGGTGAGGGAGGAGAGAGAAAATGGGAGAGAGAGGAGAAGAGGAAACGCGCGCTGGAAGAAAAAGAAGAAGAAGGAGGAGTTGGCCCGATTCGGCCGGTCCGATCCGGTCTGGTTTGATTTGGACGGTTCGATTCAGGGTACCCAAAATTGAATTTTTACTCTGTCTTGGGGCTAAAAACGAGGCCCAAAAATTCTGAAAAAATTCTAAAAAACTCAGAAAAATTCTTAGACTCTAAATATATTTTTAGTTTTGCCACGTAGTCTTTAAATTAATTTTTAAAAATCATCAAAGTTTTATATTTTAGGAAAATCAAACCCGATTCCTAAAATCCGAAAAATTTCAAATAATTTCCTTAAATTTAAATAAAATTAAAATATTAATATTACTCATAAAATAATAAATTTAAAAATTTGGGGTGTTACATTCTTCCCCCCTTACAGAAAATTCATCCTCGAATTTTACACAAGGCAGAATAAAGTACAGAATTACACATTGAACAAATAAGGGTACTTGCTACGCATATCCCGCTCTGACTCCCAGGTGCACTCTTCCACTGTTTGGCTCCTCCACAAAACCTTAACCATAGGGATCTGTTTTGATCTTAACTGCCTCACTTGATAGTCCACTATGGCTACAGGTTGCTCCTCAAACATCAAGTTTTCTTTCAGCTCTACTACATCCGGTTGTAGCACATGAGAAGGATCAGGAATGTATTTCCTGAGCATGGAGATGTGAAATACAGGATGAACATGAGAAAGGTTGGGTGGTAACTCCAACCGGTAGGCAACTGCTCCAACTCTATCCGTAACCTCAAAATGTCTAATATACCGAGGTGCCAACTTGCCCTTCTTTCCAAATCTCATGACTCCTTTCATTGGAGAAACTTTCAGGAATACATAGTCGCCTACTGCAAACTCTACATCCCTCCGTCTGGCGTCTGCATAACTCTTCTGCCTACTGAAAGCTGTTTTCAATCGTTCCCTAATTAAAGGAACTATCTCTGAAGTGTACTGCACTAGGTCTACATCATGCACCTTCGCTTCTCCCATTTTCGTCCAACACAGAGGAGACCTACACTTTCTTCCATATAGTGCCTCATAGGGTGCCATCCCTATGCTGGAATGGTAATTGTTGTTGTAGGCAAACTCCACCAAAGGTAGCTGATCATCCCATTGACCTCCAAAATCCAAAACACTCATGGGAAGCATGTCTTCCAGTTCTTGAATTGTCCTTTCGGACTGTCTGGCTGTCTGAGGGTGGAAAGCAGTACTAAAGTTCAACTGTATGCCAAGTGCCTCCTGCAACTTCCTCCAAAATCGAGAAGTGAACTGGGGCCCTCTGTCAGATATTATGGAAGCCGAAATTCCATACAATCTTACTATTTCTCGAATATAAAGCTGGGCGTACCGTGCAACAGAATATGTGGTCTTCACAGGCATGAAATGAGCTAATTTAGTTAGGCGGTCTATAATTACCCATATCGAATCATATCCTCACGTGGTACGAGGCAACCCAGTCACAAAATCTATTGTAATCATTTCCCATTTCCATTCTAGGATAGGGAGCTCTTGCAGCTTCCCTGACGGTCTCTGGTGTTCAAACTTCACCTTTTGACAAGTCAAGCACTTAGACACAAAGTCTGCTATGTCTCTCTTCATGCCATTTCACCAATAACTATCTTTCACATCATGGTACATCTTGGTGGAGCCTAGGTGGACATTGTACAGTGTATAGTGTGCCTCTCGTATGATTTCATTTCTGAGATTGTCCACATTGGGCACACATATCCTAGAACCTTGCACTAGGGTGCCATCATTGACAAATCCAAACTCACCACCTTCACCCTGCTATACTCTTTCTATGATCTTCATTAATTGTTGGTCTTTGTGCTGGGAAACTCTAACTCTGTCTCGTAAGTCTGGCCTCACTGAAAAATAGGCCAACAATACCCCCTCATCTGAAAGATCTAGGATTAGACCTTGATCCATCAATTCGTGTGCTTCCTGAATCAACAGTCTCTTCTCCGCTGATATGTGCTCCAAGCTGTCAGAAGATTTTCTGCTCAAAGCATCTGCTATTATATTGGTCTTCCCAGGGTGGTACTGGATGGTGCAATCATATTCCTTCAGAAGCTCCATCCATCTCCTCTATCTCAAGTTTAAATCCCTCAGTTGGAAGATGTACTTCAAACTCTTATGGTCGGTGTATATCTCGCACACTTCACCATACAGGTAGTGTCTCCAGATTTTTAGTGCAAAGACTACAACCGCCATTTCCAAATCATGGGTGGGATAGTTCTGCTCATGCCTCTTCAGCTGCCTTGAAGCATAAGCTACTACTTTTCCATTCTGCATCAAAACACACCCTAAGCTAACTCTAGAGGCATCACAGTACACAGTATATCCTTCACCACTCATCGGTAATGTCAACACAGGGGCGGTGGTTAAACACTCCTTAAGCTTCTGGAAACTCTCCTCATAATCATCTGTCCAAATGAATGGAACATTATTCCGAGTTAACTTAATTAGGGGAGCCACTATCCTGGAAAAATCCTGCACAAAACGCCTATAGTAGCCAACTAGGACCAAAAAACTTTGCAACTCAGTGACTGTTGTTGGCCTAAGCCAATCAGTCACAGTTTCAATCTTGGGATCCACTTGAATACCTTCCCTAGAAACCACGTGTCCCAAGAATAAGATACTTTCTAGCCAAAATTCACATTTTGAAAATTTGGCATATAGCTGGTGCTCCCTTAAAGACTGCAACACCATCCTCAAGTGCCACACGTGTTCTTCCTCAGTCCGAGAGTATACCAAAATCTCATCTATGAATACGATGACAAAACGGTCCAGGAATGGCCTGAACACTCTGTTCATCAAGTCTATGAAGGCTGCTGGTGCATTAGTAAGTCCAAAAGACATTATCAAGAACTCATAATAACCATATCTTGTCCTGAATGTTGTTTTGGGTACATCCTCATTCCTGATTCTCAACTGATGGTAGCCTGATCGCAGGTCTATCTTGGAAAAGAATCTAGATCCTTGGAGTTGATCAAACAGATCATCGATCCGAGGAAGCGAATACTTGTTCTTCACAGTCACCCTGTTTAGCTGTCTATAATTAATACACAATCTCAATGACCATCTTTCTTTCTCACAAATAGAATAGGAGTGCCCCAGGGTGAAGTGCTCGGACGTATAAAACCCTTGTCCAAAAGCTCCTATAGTTGCTCCTTTAGCTCTTTCAATTCTGCTGGTGCCATCCTGTAAGGCAGCATTGATATGGGGTTTGTATCTGGTACAACATCAATACAAAACTCTATTTCCCTTCCTGGTGGCAATCCTAGAAGCTCCTCAGGGAAGACATCTATGAATTCTCTGACAACAGGAACATTTTCCATGTTGATACCTTCTACAGATGCATCTCTTACCAATGCCAAATACCCTTGACATCCACGCCTTAACATTTTTCTAGCATTAATTGCTAACACCAAATTATATGGAGCCACGCTTCTGTCACCATCAAAGCTAAACTCCTCCACACCAGGTATGTAGAAATGCACCTTTTTGTTCCTGCAGTCTAAAGTGGCATAATGAGTTGCCAACCAATCCATCCCCAAAATTACATCGAAATCTATTACTAGTAGAGGAACCAAGTCTGCTGGATCCGTATCCTGGTCTGAATCCTCAAGATTTGTGTCTAAAATCACTCTTCTTGTTCCTACTTCTTCCTCTATAATTACTCTGGCCTCTGCTATCCGGAGCACCCATGTGGGGAACACTTGAAGAACCCTCTGCTCTATTTTTCTTTACCCTTCCGCTGTCATCCACAGCATAGCTAATCTCAATCTGTTTGGCTCGATCAACCACCACATCAAAAGACTGATCAGACATCATAGCCAGGTTTGCATACCTCCTGTCAAGCCTCTTTAGGAACCTCTTCACCTTCATAGTTTCTGTAGCTACTGCTGTAGGGGCATACCTGCTCAGTTCCAGAAATTCTATAACATATTCATCTACAGACCTGCCATTCTGCCTTAAGGCCTCCAAGGCCCGCTGCTTTTAATCTCTAAAACTTTATGGTACAAATCGGTTGACAAACAGTTCCATAAACTGGGTCCATAACAAACCTTCCACCCGAGGTAATATGTAGTCATTCATCCATTGTCTATGCATAGGCCCTATGACATGCTGCATACACTCTATAAGTCTTCTATCAGTCAATTGCAACTCTGTTCCTGCCTGTCTGCAGGAATCCAAAAACTGATATGCATCATCTGACACATCATAAGTACCAAGCACCAACTTCTTAAAATTGATTATCTGTTTGTAAGGTTCCCCTCTTGGTGCGGTGGATTGCTGCTGCTGGGGAGGGTGGACCATATACTGTGCCATCATATCAATGGTTCTCTGTAAACCAGCTAGAGTAGCTGCCATTGGGTCTGTGGGACCCTGTGCCATAAAGGACTAATCCTGAACTGATGGCAGCTGCTCTTCTACTTGAGCAGCTCTAGGCCTCCTACCCCGCATCCTCGGGGTAGGCATCTCATCCTGTGCCGACACCTCATCAGGTACATCTGGTTCTGGTACAGTGGCAGCTCTCCTGCTTCTACACATTTTCCTGAAATTCAGCAGCATTAGCCCACAAAATTCAAAACTGCATATTACACAGCTCTATAGACTTATATTTACACACAATATATAACGCAGAAACTAGAAGTAAAGATGACAATGAAAGACGAATGTGGACCCTATTTTCCACATGTGACTCCTATTAGACTCTTCCCAACACTTTAGACAAATTTTCCCTATAAATCTAGAGCCTAAGCTCTGATACCACATTTGTCACGACCCAACCTATTGGCTTGACCGGCACTAGGACCTGGGCTAGCATAAAGCCCCCGAGGCCCGTAGTAAGCCTAACTATTCCTCCACCCAACTCTAAGTCCCATTTGGGCCCAATTTCAAGAATTTAATCGGACAGAGTCCGGCCATAAAGTGAACCTTTCAACGGGGAGTTTTTGACTCACCCGACCTGTAAACACAATATATAATCAATTGGGGAGCTCAGCTCACCCTCCACATACTCAATATCATAAAAATAAATGGGAGCTCAGCTCCCTCATCCAGTCCATCAAACATGCATATAATAATACGTGTACAGGTCCAACATGATAATTATATTACAGACCCAAATCAAATAAATACTTCTAACACATGCGGAAATTCTAGGAGTTAATAAAATTACACAAACATTAATAAACAACCTACGAAGAAGAAAAACAGGTTAACCACAATAATAATCCTCCTGTAGCCTGGAAAAATAATGAACAGGAGTGAGCGTTTGACTCAGAGAGTAAAATATCAATTTTAACCATAATCTGTATAACAATCTAAAGCTAATGCACCATGTAGAGTGAAATACAACATTAGCAATATTTTCACATCATAACAGCAAAAAGGTAATTTGGAGTACTCACACACCCAGTAATGTCAAATCATAAATATATGGGAGCTGATCCCCTGTACAGCTCTCTTAAATCCAACCTGCGCCAGCGAAGAACTCAAGCCGGACTTTCACTTAATAAACCAAATCGGGGTCCCAGCAAAGAACTCAAGCCGTGTCTACCCCCGAAGGACCGGATCCCAGTGAAGATCTCAAGCCGTGTCTACCCGTCCTGTCCATAGCCAACACCACATCACAAGCACGCTAACGCATGCACACTGCTCCAAATTACTACAACAACATCCATGGCACTTTAACAGTTGTGAATGCAACATAAAACGTGCCTAGAGTTTAACTACATAGATATATACATATAAGTGATGCATGGGCATACTTGAACATATAATAATATCGAAATTACAATTAAAATTAATATTTTACTCACAGACTTGACAGCAGTCACTATGGCGGCTGGGCGGAGGAAGAAGGTTGTCCCGGCTCACCTGACAATTTTATTACAATTATTTAATACAATTGACTCAATACAAACTAAGAAAACACCAAATACATCCTAAGTCATGCCGAAAATCCGGCAGAGTCTCCCCTATACCTAGGACCTACCCAACCTGCAAATGGGTTTAAAACACACTTTTATATCTACCAACCATACAACCACAACTCAATCATATCACACAGCCCCTCCTGGACCCATTCAAACAGTCATCAATCACAATATGTAAAATTACAGTTTAGTCTTTATAATTGACCATTTTTGCAAAAACTACCCAAATAAACTCTAAAAATTTTAAAACTTTGCCCCGCAGTCCTTAGCAATATTACCAGGCTATTGCAAAAAGAATCATAATTTTCTGAGCTACCACGAATATTTTATAGATTTTTAATCCCATTTAAGCATTAGAAAATTACGAAAAAGCAAGGTTTGGGTTTACCTATGCCGATTCTGACTCTGGAGACGCGCTTGGGACGTCTGACAATGGTGGGATAGCCAAAATCTTGATCCAATTCGGAGACTTTTTCAGTAGCCGGTCTGTCTGGCTGAAAATTCACAGATCCGGACAACTGTCAAATTTCTGCGAATTGAAGGTATCTACACGAAGCCCACAACACGGGGGTTAGTATAAAATTTTTACGGAATTTTCTAAGCTCATTTAATGCTCGAAAAAATACTACGAAGTTTCGTGGGACCCACTGAAAAACGATGTCGAAAAATTTTGAAATTTATATTGCCGCGAAGCTCTCGACGAGTGGAGCGCTCTGGTACTCTCAGTTTTCTCGTGGGGTTCACGGTTTGCGAAAATCTAGCCCGAAAATCAAAATGAGCTAAAACTTCCCGGACAAAAATTGGACAAACTGCTCGATGGATTTTGGTGTTCTTTGTGTCTATGGAAAGCTTTCGAGGTGTAGATATTGTTTGACACAAAACCCGACCCAATCGGTGGCCGGATCGGCCAAATTTTAGCCGGGAAGTCGAAACGGCGCGCGAATCGGGTGGTCTTCCCGCGCGTTTTTCGGCTGCTTGGAGCATCGGCCGGCCTTGAGGAGGTGGTGGGGCGGCGCGTCGGCGAGGTGGGGTGGCTGGGGAGGTGGCGGCGCGGCCTGGGGGTGAGGGAGGAGAGAGAAAATGGGAGAGAGAGGAGAAGAGGAAACGCGTGCGGGAAGAAAAAGAAGAAGAAGGAGGAGCTGGCCCGATTCGGCTGGTTCGATCCAATCCGGTTCGATTCTGCCGGTTCGATTCAGGGTACTCGAAATTGAATTTTTACTCTGCCTTGGTACAAAAAATGAGGCCCAAAAATTTCAAAAAAATTCTAGAAAACTCAGAAAAATTTATAGATTTCAAATATATTTTTAGTTTTGCCACTTGGTCTTTAAATTAATTTTTAAAAATCATCAAAATTTTATATTTTTGAAAAATCAAACTCGATTCCTAAAATCCGAAAAATTTCAAATAATTTTCTTAAATTTAAATAAAATTAAAATATTAATATTACTCACAAAATAATAAATTTGAAAATTTGAGGTGTTACATTTTTAATAGCAATTTAAATAATAATGTCAAACTTACTTTCTTTAAAGGAAATATTATAATTAAATCCATTTATCTTAATAAAATTAACTATTTGGTTATCTTATTTTGAAAAATATATAGTCATTACATTTTTATTCTATTTATTCTTTAATTCATCTAATTATTTTAGACATTAATTTAAATTTCACTATAATTTAAAAAATATAACTATATAGTTCCTTTATCTTATTATTTTTGAGTTATATAGTTTCTATAACATTAATTTCTCTTTCATCTAAATCATTGATTAATAAAAAATTTGATTTAAGCTGGACAGAGAGATTAAAAAGTAGATAAAATAAAAATATATGAATTAATTTTTATATTTTTAAAATAAAAAAATTTAAATAGTAAATTTTATTAAAATAAAAGGATTAAATAGTAATTTTAATTTAAAAGCCTTACCAACGTTGGAGCCCAGAAGTCAGGTCCAACAGAAAACCAACAGCGAAAGCCCAATCTTTCCGGGACCAACCGCACTTCTATATATATACAGAGAATCTACCCTATCTTCAGAGTTAGGGTTTTACGTAGCGGCTGCATCCGTTTTCTCTTCATCTTCTAGCTGGAAAAACCCTCGTCAACTTTACTCTGCAACAATGGGGTACGATCTCTCTCTTCGATTTTCACTCTCATTTTTTAGTTGTCCTGTTGCTATAATGATTTAGTTCTAGATCCTGGTTTTAGGGTTTAAATCCCCAAGCTCTATGTTTATGGTGTCTTCTTCTCTTTTTTCTTTTTAAATTATTTTTTTAATGAGTCAGAAAATGGAAA
The DNA here is from genome assembly GCF_030052815.1 of Hevea brasiliensis. Classification (NCBI taxonomy): domain Eukaryota; kingdom Viridiplantae; phylum Streptophyta; class Magnoliopsida; order Malpighiales; family Euphorbiaceae; genus Hevea; species Hevea brasiliensis. Next base: position 691,217 of record NC_079495.1, on the reverse strand, counting down.
TCAATTGGCAGTTATATAAAATATTTGAAAAGAAGAGCTTGAGGTGCTTGTAATATATCATTTGATATCTAGTTTAAATTCAGTTCGTTTTGTTGTTAAGTTGAATGAGATTATGCGTTTCTGGGTAATTAATTATGATCCCAGGATTGATTTGCTTAATATAATTAGATTTCCATGTATTGATTTTAAAGTTTTGTCCTGCTGGAGACCAATAGATGTATGGCCAGTGGGGATAACGCGTAGTATTATTTAGTGGTATGCCATGCCTATTAAGCAATAGCTGGTTATTTTGAAATAGGATGCATTTGGAAGGTTTAGTTTTAGTTTTAAGTAAATCTCATCTTTTGTACAAGTAGAATCAGTAATTGTTGGAATGGATTTCGAGTAGCCAGCAACGATTAGATGATAGTTTTTAATCTTTTGATTGAAATAGAGAATTCAATGATTATTGTTGGTAGACTTTTGTTATTAGTTAAAATGACTGCTCCCAGAAGGGCAAGTGGTGGTGTCTAGTTTGTGCTGCAGAACAAGGAAATTGTTGTGTAATGGAATGTATGTCAGGAAGCAAACAGAAACAAGTTTATATGCCTTATGCAATTGATACCTGGTGCATGTATCAATCTTGGTGCATGTCTGTGCTCAGTCCGTTTGCTTGCACAATTATCTTGCAGGAAGACACGTGGAATGGGAGCTGCCCGCAAACTGAAGTCCCACCGAAGGAGGCAAAGGTGGGCTGACAAGGCATACAAGAAGTCCCACCTTGGCAATGAATGGAAAAAGCCATTTGCTGGGTCTTCCCATGCCAAAGGCATTGTTCTTGAGAAGATGTAAGACTGCACTATGCCTTTGCTTGTTTTATTCTGCTTTGGTCTTCCTTGTTAAGAACATTATATTCTAAATTGCTCAAATGGCCCTCTAATTGTAGAGGTATTGAGGCCAAGCAGCCAAACTCTGCAATCAGAAAATGTGCAAGAGTTCAACTGATTAAAAATGGGAAGAAGATTGCTGCTTTTGTTCCCAATGACGGTTGCTTAAACTATATCGAGGAGAATGTGAGTATCCTTCCGAGTTGTGGGAGTTTTGATTATATGTTTTCCCCATGTTCTAACATTTTGTAATTTGTGGTTGAAGGATGAGGTTCTGATTGCTGGATTTGGACGTAAGGGTCATGCTGTCGGAGATATTCCTGGTGTTAGATTCAAGGTAGTGAAGGTCTCTGGTGTCTCCCTTCTGGCACTCTTCAAGGAGAAGAAGGAAAAACCAAGGTCTTGAGTTTGCAATGGAGACTACTATAGTTTATTGCAATTTCTTTTAAGGACTTAAAATGCTTCTCTTTATTTTTCAGTGTATCTGCTGAACAAATTTCAATCGTTATAGTTATTGTATTGAATATTTTTTGATATGGTGTGCGCAGTTAATTGTACGGCGTTATAAATTGCTTTTTAAGTTGTCTAATTAACGTCTTGAGATGAAGTTGCATGATTTAGCTGTTAGCATAGCAGGCAACCTGATGTGAACTGAAAATTAATAATCGGTTTTGATGCTCTGCTTAGCCCCAAAAAGGCCATTTCATAGGAGAAAATGCAAGTTCGCTGATCAAATTTTTTTAATTAAATTTTATTCATTTTGCCGTTAGTTCTTACTGTCAAACCTTGAAACCAAGCACTTCTTCCACCCAACTACACTCACGACACCCGATGCTCCTAATTCACCCAAACAATCCTCCCCTTCCTGCGAACCATTATAACACAAATTCCCTCCCTCCAAGTCGAAAGCATCTATTTGATGATTAAACCCTTTTCCCAATATGCGTCAGAATGCATTTTACAAGAACAAATGAAACCCAAAAGAGTAAAAATGGGTTGCCCGGCAACTGTCTCCAAGGCCCTCTTGGCAAGCTTTCCATTCGAATCCATCTCTATTTGTATGTGACGCAAACTTGGAACTCGTCAAGAGATGGGTCGTATATTCAGAAAGAGATAGAAGGAACCAGAAAAAGAGAGATGGAGGGAAATAAGCAAATCTAGTTTAATTACTAGGATGATAATATATTTTCACTAAAAAATATTGATTAAAAATATAATATTTAAATTAAAGGATTTAATTATTTGATGAAATGAAAATATAATTAATAAATAATATTTAAAATACAGGTGTGAAAAAATTCCAAATCAATTTCTACTCGTAATTTGTGAGTGATTTAAAATCAATAGATCTTAAGAGCTTGTCATATGGATTAACAATTATGAATATTTGAAAAGAGAGAATTAAAAGTGTGGAGAATAATACTCTACTGGTACATTGTGGATCAAGAATCCATAATGTGAATCAAAATAAAAATCAAGGGTCCCTTGAATTTGAATTTCTTCTGTTTATACTTGCTTAGAGGCATTATGGAACTTGCTCGTTGAGGTAGGTATAGCTGAGAACCTAGCAAGTAGTCTACTAATCAATCACAACTCATTGTAGATATCCCAAAAATCAGCCTATTTTATGCCGAATCAGATGATCTGCAAAAGATTCAGAAGCTAGGACACATTATAACAGTTAGATTTGTTGTTCAATGAAAAGTTCTCATTCTAAGAAACCCTAGATGATGCAAGCGAATTACTAGATATGTTGCATCTAATTTTGGATCATTGTTGGAGTAACAAGTAGGGGTGAGCAATCGGTTTAAACCGAACCGAACCGAATTAAATTATCAAAACCGAACCGTCAATTTCAGAAACCGAACCGAACCGAAGTTAGTGAAAAACTGAATCGAACCGAACCGTTTTAATTCAATTCGGTTCGGTTTAAACCGATCGGTTTGATTTTTTATTAATTTTTTAATTTAGACTTGATTTTTAAGTTATTTGGTCTAATTTTAACTTTGGTTTGAACCTAATAACCATTAATCAATGAAATTAAACAATTAATATATATAAAATTAAATATAATTCATAAATTTTTCATAAAAATAAATTAATTCAAAAATCGATTCAGTTCGATTTAGTTCGATTTGACTATATAAATCACTATTCGGTTCGGTTCGGTTTAACCGATTTTTTTCTTTCAAAACCGAACCGAACTGAAATAACCGAAATTTTTATAAATTAAAATCGAACCGAACCGATTAACTTTTAAAACCGAACCGAATTGAATCGGTTCGGTTCGGTTTTTCGGTTTGAACCGTATTGTGCTCAGCCCTAGTAACAAGTTCTTAACAGGGAAAATGGTAACAGTCCAGACCAATAATGCAAAATAAAATATTAAGAGCTTCATCAATATCTTCTTCATATGCAACATTTTGTCCTATTTTTAGGATCACTTCTTAATAATACAGGTTTGATGTGGAAAACAATTTCCAGTGAAACAAAAACAGTTCAAGTATTGGCAGAACGAACATTGTACACAAATAAAAGTCTGCTACAATTTAATCTCAAAATTCCAAACATATCAAATATGTTAAAAAGGGATATTCTCACAAAATGTACGTTCACACCACTGAAACTCATTCCTCCCTTAATCACATATGTGCAGCTTTAATCCGTGACCTTCATTTTCATTCATTTCCCTTCAAATCTTTCCGAATAAAAATTTCTACTTTTTTGACAGTTCTCAGACCAAGGAGAAAGCTACCTGCATGGCATTACGAGACTAAGGCAGTTCTCATAGTAAAGCAGAACTCCAGAAATTAAAGCAAAGTTTAATTAAATAATTAGAGATGATCTAAGATTAAATATATATATAGAAAGGCAAGAGTATAATGAAGTCCACCAGTGCTAGTATAGAATCTAGATACCTGCAAGAACCTTGCTTCTACACTCTTAAGCCATCTTTAGCTCTCATCTATCTCCACTTTTACCCCTTTAGTAGCGGTAAGAGTGGAAGGAGGCATTAACGTCACATGTTCCTCTATGACACTAGCATTAACTTTTCCGCTTTCACTAACTTGAAGAAGAGAACAACATTCAGTAGCTCCAACTTGTTGGGCCAAATCGTCAACTTCATCTTCAAAACAAGTTTTCCCCTTCTCATTAGTGTTAGAAAGAGAACCCAAAATTTTCTTTTGACCGCATGTAGCATCTTCACCCAGTTTCTGTGACAAGATTATGTTCTTTGCCTCAGGTACAGAACTTGAGTTACATGTAACACCAAGTCCTCCATGAATGGCAGTAGACTCTGCATGTTTTTCAAGGCTATTACTTTCACTCAGAGGACTCTTTTTATTCTTATGTAGGCTGTCATTCCCATCAGCATAACTGACATCTGGATTGTTTATTGCTGTATCACAATCTTTAGGGGCAATTTTCTCAGCCTTCAAGTTACTTTGCCCACTGTTTCCAGGAGACATTCTATTCTGAACTTTCAGAGGCATGCCAGGACCATATTTTCCATTGCTTGAGGCGCTACAGACCTTTGGTGTAGTATTTGAGGTTTCCTGAAGAGGTAAAGGAGATTTATGTTTGATTTCCGAGGCAGGTTGCTGAGCACCAGTTTTGGTGCCTCGAACTGCCAATGCAGTTCTAGCAGGTTGAAGCTTTCCAAGCTTTGCCTCATTTGACCCGCCACTGAGGCTAACATTTCTTGCCCTATATCTAGGCAAGCCACTGTTTACAGCTGGGTGTGATTGCACACTTCCACGAGGAGTGCGCACTGTTGATCTCACCTGAAAATTTTAAAAACTAAATGTAAATGTGATACAAGCCAAAATAATTGCATGCCACAACAAAAATGATAATGAATAAGGGAGGTGATTTTGCCAGCATATATCATCTCAGTGGAACATCTTGTCATAGCTCAGACATTCCAAAATGAGATCTTTCACCTTTTTTGCCTCAAAAACTACCTTGGCAAAACCACCTCTCAACTCATGCACAATACTCATGAACAGGAAATCAAAACTGACCCCATCAAAGAAGCCAATTTTTGGTGATGGCATCCGAAGCCCTGATGGTTTGATGGAATCCGGATGAACAGGTGCAACACTTCCTGTTGAAGCTATGTTTCCAGATTCGCTTGGCAATCCAATGACCCGGGTATCATGTCCAACTGAACATTTGTCACTAGAATGATTTTGGGAGTCCAAAACTTGCAGAGCATCACCATTATCAAGTGCATCTTTGCAAGAGGTAGTGTCAAGGCTAGGTCTTGAACTGTTAGTCCTTTTATTAAGGGTAGAGGTTGGTGACACTGATTCCAAAGACCTTTCACTGATAGAACTAGCAGGTGATATCCTAGAAGAGAGCTTGGTTGCAGACTTCAAATGAGGTGAAAAACTTGAACTCGTGGACTGATTCTTACTTCTTGATGCTGTTCTCAATGTGGATTTGACAGTTGAAACAGTGGAAGAATGATTGCCAGTTTTGGAATCAGTTTTTCTTTTCACACTATTCAAGGAATGTTTACCACTACTGTCAGATGACAGACTTCCCAAACTCTCAACAGAGGAAGCAGAAGTCGTTAGCTCTGTCTTAGATGCCACTGAAGATCGCAAGGAGGACTTGAAAGGAAGTGTGGGATTGGGGACAGTATTTCTTGAACCACCCATCGTAGGTAGTTTTGCTCCTCTACCTGCCACTATTAAATAAATTGACAGTCAAGTACAGGTATATGGATAGAATATATTTGAATAAAGAGTTCAAATTACCAGTCAATTTTTTTGGATTATCTGAATGACCAGTCGAGTGTTCTGCACTATCCTTTTCCATTTTTACACGGTTGGCACCCAAGGAAGCTCTTTTGGCTGCTGATATTAAGATGGGACTAACTCTGCCTATGGTCTTGGGAGGTTTACAAAAAGAAGAAGTTGACTGTCCATTAGTAGAACCAGACTGCATGGAAGTGGACCAGTCAAATCACATTTGAAACCAGATTCCATTTCATGTTGTTTAACAACTTATTTTCTCTTTGCTTAAGTAAACACACATAAAAAATGATGATAAGTAAAATGCATGTGCACACAGACAATAACATGACTTGGTTAAGTTTTCTTGAATCCTGATAACTGAGACTGAAATGAGGAGTAACCTTCCTGTTCCCTTGTTAAATAGAAAATGTCTACGCCCAGTTAAAATGACAGTATAATTCACACGAAAACTATTTTCATGCTTTAAGGATAAAACATTTTCGAAGTATCAAGTACATAAATTCCCTTGAAGCTTATGGATTAGAAGAGACCTGGTTTGCCAGTTTCCGTGATCCTTTAGAGACAACATTTGGCTTATTGGGAGGTGCTTTAGTCTTTAACTGAAATTCACAATGCAATATATTAAGGACCATTTAAGTTGTGACAATTAAGGACTAATAACCAAAGGACTAATAACCAATTAACTTACCTTATTTTGAGGAACAATGTCCACTTTCGCTGAAGCTGAAAGGAAAGGAATTGTTAGTTTACAAGTAATAATCAAACCAAAAAGGCATGTACATTATACATCAATTAAATATCCAACCGAAATCTATATGGTAACCAACTAAACAGAGTTGCAATCCATCTGATCTTGTTAATTCAGAATTTCATCATAGCATATGAACAGAGGAAGACTATCCTGAAAGATCCAAACCTATTCATATGTTTAAGGGGAAGAGAATGGTAGCTGAACAATGAATGTAACTACACAAGTAGGCACAATTAAAATTGTACTTGGACCTGTCTTACACAATTATTTATGTAAAGGAAAAAAAGGCCACAATGACCAGGAATGAGAACCAGTTTTATAAACTGCAAGAGTATCCTTTTACTTTGTCTCTTTAGAAGATGCTCAATATATGATAAAGGTAAAAATCAAATTGGCCTAGAGAATCAGCTTGTTACATTAAACAAAATTCTAACCCAACACAGCTGGAAAGCTGCTGCACAATTGTGGCAGAGTTGGAAATCAAGAGAAATTTTCTGGCAGTGACGACAGGGAGATAAAGGATTGCCCTTGATTGTTGACAGAAAAAAAAAATAGCATTTTTCTTGATGGAATGATCAATTCTACTGCACTATTCCAAACATAATATTAAAGGGACACTAAATTTGATAAGTTGACTTTCATTTACTCCACATCCTGCTTTACCATGTGAAATTGCAGCCTTGGATGCTTTACTAGATTTCTGGATTGAAGCTCTTATATCTCCAAACAAGTCATCCTCAAGAGTCCCTAACGTCGAATTATCAGTTGCAAATGAAGACATTGAATCAGTAGATCTGTGTATGTCCTCCTCAATTCCTGGTAATATATGATTTTTTCCTCCTTTCTCAGTTCCTCCTATCATAGTAGATAACTCCTCTGGTTCCAAAACACCTGGTTACAAATAAGATGCATCTATAACTAAAAGATTATATTAATCTTGAGGAAGGATAAAAAAATCTAGCATATCAAAAGTCCACACATAAAAATACCTGCACTAGTGAAGAAAGCACTGTCCCAGGCTAAACTTTTGCGCAAGTTGTACTTTTCATTTTTTCTCGTCTTTTCTTGTTCTGCTGATTCAAGTGGTTGAATGACTTGTTCATCTCCTTCATTAGAGTCTTCAGGGGCTCGCACACCCACCAAGTGAACAGTTATGTGCTCTGTCTGATTCTCTGTAGCATGATACCAGACAGATTATGCAAAAGGAACTTTTTTTTTGCCCTATTGCAAAATGCAAATTGAAATAGAAGCACAAATAGAAGCTGAAAATTAGAGCTTTCAAATATATATATATATATATATATATATATAAGCAAACCTTAAAATCCCCAAAGGATACACATTGTTTTCCATTTCATGGCAAAGGGAGCCCAAGACCCTATCTTCCTCAACAAGCTTCTCTTGTAACCAATGTGGGATATTGAGACCGTAACAATAACACTAAAATTTTTTGTATATATATGTTAACAAAACTGAATGTGAATCTTAAGTGATGATTTTTATTTAAGCTAATCACTCTTCACAATTGTAAATTCCATAGATAACAATCAACTCAATGTCACATCTACAATTTTTTCTTAACTCAACCTCGCATCTACATCTTTCTCATTCCTTTTTCCCTGCCAATTACAGATCAATTGCCCAACTCTGAAGTTATAATTTTAGTTTCAAAATTACATAGTCAGAATAATCAAATAACAATTAGACTTAAAATTTTTACTCAAGAAGAATAAAAAACTAAAACCAACAATAATAATCAACAAAGTCGCTAATCTTTAAAAACAAAAGGGAAAAGATCACAATTCCCAGATTAACATGAAAAATCAAGAAGAGATATGAAAGAAAACCTGAAAAATGGGGAAGTTGAGGATCACGAGAAGGAGAATTATAGAGGCAATCGTCCTCGAAGGAGACATCAATGAGACTAAGCGTTTTATCTTGAAGAGCGAAATTCTCCTGGGATTCACTCATTATATGAAGAAATGAAAGAAAAATGGGGTTGAAATCGAAATGGTAAACGAATTGATCGATTCAAATTGATAAATGGAATGCGACTGAGTGGAAAAGTAGTTATCGGTTTTTTCCTCCGTCAAATGGAGAGAGAAAGAGAGAGAGAGAGAGAGAAAGGAAAAGGGGGCGATGGATTTTTGAATTTTGGAGAAGCGGCGATTCTGAATAAAGAAATTAAAATTAAAAAAAAAATAAAAGTGAGAAATTATATATGCGTGAAAATAGGAAAAAGCAGGAGGGAGCCGTTTGCTGCATTTGGACGGTAGTTTGGTAAAAATCATCCTTAATTCCTTATATATATAAAATTACTTTATTTTTTTTAATAAAATAAATTCTATTTTACAGACTAACTATTAAATAAATTAAAGATTTCTGATCCAATTCTTGATATATATATATATATATATATTATAAAATTAATAATTTTTATATTTAAATTTTTATACTCGTTATATATATTTTAATTAATTTTATATAAATTTTTAATATAAATATTTAAATGCATATTGAGTATATAAAAAAGAAATCGTAAATGCATCTAAATCACAATATTTCAAAAAGAAAAATCTAAACAATAATATTAATATGAAAATATATACTGTGTATAATCCTTAATAAGTATATTATATCATTTTACAATAATTAATTATACAATTTTGCTGAAACTTATATATATATATATATATATATATATATATATATATATATATATATATATATAATGGGTTCTTTAATTAGATTGGATTCTAATTTAATGATTTCAATTCAGTTTCAAAACGCTTCCAATTCAATTTTTGATGAAAAATCAAAATCAAACAAAAACTATAAAATAAATTCGATTCTTTTATGATTCTGGTCAATTCGATGCGATTTTTTAATTTGACTCTGAACCAATGACCGTGCACACCGCTATTAATTGCAATGAAATAAGAGCAACTAATTCCCTTGGTAAAGATATCTATCTGTACACTGATTTGTCCAAGAAATGTTGGAAAGCCTGTCCATCCAATTGCAATCCCCTTCTTCTGTTCCTGTACAACTTCCCTACTTCTGTAAATCAACTAACTGCATCCAAACCATACATACACGATCCCGCTGAAGACGAGGAGCTTCCTCTTGCTCCTTAACAATCAGCTCCCCATTTCCACCACTGTCACCTCTCACCAGGCATTCATTCATTCGTTTCCCTGTACAAAAAGTGCCTACCTAATAATTACAAATTCACAATCTATGTAGCAGTGAAGCTACGAAAGATGGAATGAGCCTTGTCCTTCTGTTATGGCATACAAAAGCTTCTCTTTCATCTTGTCCTGCAAATACATAACCATTCATAATTGTCTAATGCATCTAGTTTTAAGAGTTGGGGGAAATTGTAAATGCATGTATGTTAAGAAAGCAATCAAGGTTACCTTTGAAGAGTAAGGTGGCAACTTAAGGTAATTGGCGCATGTCATTACACTGGGTAGATCTGCATCTGCGCAGTTGCTACAATGCTGTAAATAAAAGCAAGATGATTAAGATCGCATAAATATTAACTGGATAAATTCTAGGAAGAGAGGGAAGATGGAGGCAGGAAAGAGTTGTGTCGATGCCACAGACCTTCCGGACAATTGTCAATTTTGGATTCAAAGATGCCAAACCTCCTGGAGGAAGCCGAGGTGCCCCGGTTACAAACTGCAGAAATGCTCGCCGCTGTTCTTGATTAAACTCTTGCATAATTTCCAGTAACTGCAATTTGCATAGCAAGTACATGAGCCACCAATAATGATTATATATATATATATATATATATATATATATATATAAGGAGAGAGAGAGAGAGAGAGAGAGAGAGAGAGGACCAACATTAGTGATTGGAGGACTGCTAGCAGTGTATCCATGATCAAATTTGATATGATCCAAAAGCTCATTAAACTGCTCTAACGTAAACGAAAAATCAAAGATGGATATCAGAACTCAACAAAAGATAATTAGTATTCAGTCGTACATAATGGTCAAACAAATAATTGATTTACATACAGCCCAAAAATCACATTCTCCACATAGCAATCGCTCTAGTTCCTCCTCATTGAAAATCTGAAGATGCTTGATTGGAAAAACCTGAAAATTTGACATCAAACAGGCAAATGAATCGCTTAATAGCAAAATAATTATTGATTGATAACAAAATAAAATAGGAATTGGAATTGGAGTTGAAATTGAAATTAAAATTACACATTGGACAATCATAATAACCAAGGAGATAAGAACTGATTAAACAGTAAACAATTAAAGAGGAAAATATCATGCCAAACTGAGTGGAAACTGAAATATGGAAATTATCATTACACTAGATTGCTTCAAGAGTTGAAGGAAACAAAAGAATAGAAGAAATGAACAAATAACAATCTATAGTGGGGCTAAGTTCCTTTGAACTCTCATAGGAAAATTAAAAGAACAGCTGAAGGAAACCGTTCTACTTCTCATGTCAAGCTATAAATTCAATATGCAACAGGGGAAGAAAAAACATGCAGCCTCCATTCTCTTGGATTCTTCTCACTTTCTACAGAATTGTTTATTTCACCCAAAACATAATGTAAAGGAACACACCTGATTAAATCCAGATTTGAAAGCTTCAACTTGTCTGGCAATTCCAGCATGTATGGTAGCGTCCACAACAAGAGAAACATACTCCTCCAAGTTATCCATATTTACCTATTTAGAAAGCATAAATAAACAGCAATAAGTTTGCATACCATCAATTAATCATTTCATGTTGAGTAAATAAGATAATATTCAGAGATGATTTACCAATTTGTGATCTTGGTGAAGAATATAATCAGGATATCCAGGAACAGTAAAGTCAAGAGCAAGATCCTCAATTCCGGTATTCCTATAGCATGCATCAGAAATTGAACACGAGTTTTCTATTAAAGCTGATTTCATAAATTTTCTCCGATTAACCAAAGCATGGAACTCTAACAGTGTTCTGCCCAGCCCAGGATCAATGGACTGAATGTCGTACAGATTAAGTTCCTATCCAAAAAAGAAGGGGGGGAAAAATAGTCAAAGATATCTAGAACCAACAATTATCGAACGGTTAAATTAAAGCTATTAATACTTTGAGTTCATATTGGAAAAAGTACCTGCTGAAGAATGAGCTTATAGAAAGATTTGGAGAATGGCAGATCCAAGACCCTTCCATCTTGAAGAGCCTTTGCTACAACTTCCCCCAAGAGGACAAACTTTTTAATGACTTCAGAAAACTGTATCCCATTGGATGAATCCAAACTGGACAGCCATGGACGAGGGAAAAGGCCAAAAGGAGACATCAAAATTCCTGAATCCTCAGTCTGTGATCCTTCCCTGGCCACAAATGAACTATGATCCTCTCTCCACATGCCAAGGCCAGACTTCTGAAACTCGTGACAGACCAGTGTATAAAATTCCAATGTGGGACCTAGGCCACTACCAACTTCTTCATTATACACCACTTCAATGGGCACTTTAACACGCACAAAAAGGTCCATCATTTGGGCTGCAGACTCCAGTATCCGATCACGCCAAACTACAAACTTCTTACGGGGCAAACTACCTGAACTTGACCGCCTGTCTCTTGAAACTCCTGAATTATTATTTGATAGTGTCTGTGGTTGAACTTGCTGAGGTCCAAATGCTGACAACCGGAAGTACTTACATCTTGCCTCAAAACTAAATAAAAAGGGGCAAGAAGCCATAAGTTGATTACACCACACTGGCATACCCCCTATGGACACAGCCAAAGAATCCCGCATCTGCTGCTCCAGTTTTTCTGTCAACTTACTGCTCACAAACTCATTCTGCGAGACTGAATGAACTACTACTTTTAAATTATCCAAGTTATCTATTCGCCCTTCAGCAAATGCATGTACTCTTTCACAAGACATTAGATGATGTGCAAATCTGTTCATACCTTCCAAACATTTGAGCAGAAACAATACATCATAAGTAGGACTTGACTTATCCAAGTCAGAAGGAAGTACACAATTAAATATGCTGGTGAAAAATGAAGTATACTGCATATAAGCCTCAATCTTATCCAACATAGAAGAATTTTGAGCTGAAATATGGCATTCTCGAGGATTATCATCTTTATGTTCGACAGCCATTCTATAAGTCAGTGTGTATACTTGACTCCATAGCCTTGCCCCCATATTAATTTCATGATCTGCTTTAATTTTCTGTTGAAGAATTGCCTGATACAATGTCAAAGTCCGATCCAACTCTTGTCCTTCTAGGTAAAATGCCAGTTTTGATGAAGCATCTTCATTGCTAGGGGATGGAGGACACTGACTTTTTCTACTGATGTCTGCCCCAGAAGGATATTGTACTAACTTCTCTATGGAGGCCTGGAATTTACCAAGTCAATAGCAATATAAAGGCCAATTTTTTTTAAAAGAGAGAGAGAGAGAGAGAGAGAGAGAGAGAGAGAGAGAGAGAAGCCTTCACAATAACGAACAAGGAGTCTGAACAATCTAGTTAAGCAATATAAGATAAATTGGGATTATGAGGTACTTACAATACGAGAATCATTTGAAGATGTAATCGTGCCAGGATTTATCTGTCGTAAATTTTCTGCTTGTTCCAGTGGTGTCTGCAATAGGTTAGCCTCATCTTCCTGCAAAAAAATGAAAAATATAACTCCTTAACAAATCTTTGACTCTGCATAAAAGAAGAGAAGCCAAAAGATTCAATTATTCCCAAGTGCAGGAAGAATAACCTGCATCTCAATCAAATCACTAGACATGCTGTCAGGATCCATGGGACCTGAACTTTCACCTTGTCCTGGGTTCACGTTTGATGTAATTTGAAATTTTACACTTTCCATTGGGGCCTGAGAAGCTGTTTCCCTTTCTTTGGTTCTTACTATTCTAACTTTAGGCAACAAAAATTCTTGAACAGCATCCAAAGAAGAATAAGGGTCGACAGTGACAGCATCATCAGAGTAGTCACAAAGACACGTCTCCCCCTCTCCCCTCATGAAACGAACTCTAAGACAAGGGTGAGATATGCAACGTCCATTAGGAACAGCAGCAAACCAGTTTCTTTGCTTGTATGATTGGCCCAAAATAACAGGGAAATTCTCCAAAGAAGATAACGCGCTTTGCAATTTTCTTACTAAAAGTGATACCAGTAACTCTTCTGCAAGGCTTGAATTAGATGAAAACAGCCTTGCAAACACCTGAAATCTTTTTTCTATGATGTTATAATGGTCAGACCTATCATGAAGCTTCACCTTTTCACTCAGATACTGACCATTGGATAAGTAATTTACCAATGACTTCACAATTCCACTTTCAATAAATTCAAAAGTAGAAACAGGTTCTCTTCCATTAAGCTTTGCCATAATTTGATGCAATATACAATAAAACTTTTCTTCTTCTTGAGTGGAGGCATCAACACTTTCAGGAATATTCATCAGATCACACAATGAAGCAGAAATGGATCTGAGATTTTGAAGGATATCTGTCAACCCATTCTCAGAGTCGCATAATTCTGGAGCAAAGTATGTGGCTTTTATATACTTTGCAAGACTTTGAACGCTATCCTTTTCAAGCTGGCATGTTCCTGATACTGAGGCTATAGGAGACAGACCAGTATCAAATGCATAACATAAGCATCTTAGGACGACCTTGGAAACAGACTTTTGACTGGTGTCTGATGGCAGCTGGATTCCATTAAACACTGGGAACATTGAACATGAACATTTTTCTGGGATGACAAGGGCATCAATGGCAAAAAAGACACCTTCCTTAATGAAAGTGTTCAGGAAAACATCTGAAAGTTTTTGCAAAATTATCTCAGCAATTTGCAGGGCTAATATCAGCACATGGTGATCCTTCCGCGTAAAAACTCCAGCCAAAAAACTGCCACATTATACAAGAAACTCCATTAGGTTCGTTGAAACACATTCAATACTTGCTAATTAAAGATGAGAAGATGCAGTTGACCTTGGAATGTTTGCATTCTTGAGTAATTCAACAAGCATGTCAGATTTGCTGAAATACACCAACTTTTTTACAACAGATACACAGCCATAGCAAACATATAAATTTGCACCAGAATTAACCACCTGCTTGAGGAGAGAAGTTAATATCACAAAGCTGATGGAAATGTATTAAAAGAGCCAGTTCAGTGCTTTGTATAAGGTAACAAACCTGGATCAACATGGGCAGTATATCAGACCCAAACTTATGCAAAAGATCAGGATGATTAACTAAAAAAGATTCTTTCTCTGATACTTCTTGTTGAACATCTTGATCCTTTGCTACTGGAGGAAGAAGTTCATTTAGCAATTTCAGAACTTCATGTACCTAAGGAAATAACTTAGGTAATAAGAAGCCAATATTAAATCCATAAATTAATTTCTAAGCCACATAAAGTCATTTCAAAGGAGAAGCAATTGATGGAGTAGCAGCGTAATGGTATTAAAGTAATGATACCCAAAAAGAAGGCATTAATAAATAAATATACTAATAGAGGTTGGAGCACAAACTCAAATATGTTGAAACTCCAGAAAAAAAAAATGCAAATTGCATTAGAAGAACAATAGATGTCAACAAGATCCACCATGTAAATCAGCCACCAAGTGTTTTACCAACTGAGATCTCTAGTCACCAAAACAAACAATGATCTGATCCTAAAACATTCAACATTCAGAGTGCCATGATATATATCCATTAATACATTCCATTTTTTACACATTTCAAAATGAATTTGAAGAACATAGTAGATGTATCAATTTGTTCCCTCAAAACATCATAAATTACTTCATCACCTGATTGCTCTGCCCATCTACCGAAGGGAGAGAAGACATTCCATGTGAGATGTCATAAGCAGCTAATATGTCCTTCAAAGTGCTGCTTATATTGAGCTCATAGAGAGTCCTGAAAGCCACAATTGAACCAGAAGAAAGTCTGACAAGTAGCCCAATAAGACCCTGCAAACAAAATGATAAAAAGCAAATAAATTGTCAGAGGCATTAAAATGTGAGACAAACCAATGTATACAATATAATTCAGATAAACACCCGTACATTGTATATTGGTTGGGATAAGGTGGTTCGGCTATTCAGGTGTATTAGATGCGTGGCTTGATTAATTATTCCATGCTTGCATAGTTCATCCAGCATCTCAGAAGATTGACTGACTCGCTCTGCTATTTTCATCAAGCAAATAACTACATTCTCAACGAGCTGAAAAATTGGTACAATGACATACAATTGTCAGATCAAATGGAATACATAAAAATAAAAATTAATCTCCCAAAATCATTCCAGGTAGTTCATGCCTGTCGATCCTCATACTGTAGAAGATTGCATAATATTGGAACAGCCTCCATGAAAGGAGAAGGGCATTCTGTCGGTAGTTTCTTACATATGTTGACCACTGTTGAAAGAGCAACTCTCTAACAAAGACAAAAGGGAAACCAATGATTATTGCTTAAGCCTCCCACACCAAAGAAATCACTGACTGAAACAAAACTAGCAAATAAAGGTAAGAATGAAAACCAAATATTTGTGAGCAACATATTTGCATGTTCACTTACTTGTACGCTTGTGGAGAAGAAGTCAATAAAACTTAGAACAGCCATAATAGCCCCTGCCTGTAGGCATGGAAGTGGCTGTTCCCGCGATATTTTCTCCAATGCTTGCAAACACTATTGAAACAATAATTTATCCTTAATAAATTTCATATATAACATGCTCCTTCATAATCATCTAAACAAAAACAGAAATAAAATTTACTTGCATTAGACGAAACCTTTTCACCGAATACAAAAGTCTACCTGTTCAGCTACATCTAAGTACTCAATGGCCATTAATCTTTGACAAAGAACAGGAATTGCATCATGTCTAACAAGAAAACCAGATGCTTGAGGAAAAACATCACACATATAAGTTAAAGCCCTTATAGCCAACAGCGTTATATCTGGGTTGCTCTCTTGCCTTGCAAGCCGAACAAGAACTGGGGATAACGAGTCTGCCATCATACTTGAGAGAGAATCCTCATTACAAAATGACAGAACTTCACACAGTTCTGTAAGAGCAGCTAGTTGCCCAGAAGACTCAGTCCCTTCACTTAAATTGGACAAAGCACTCCTCAATCTGCCATGATCAGCAAATGATCTCTGCCTCTGATAACTTCGCAGACTGCTGTGTCTTGGTACTGCATCATCAGAATCACAAGAGCCATAAGCAGAATCCCTCTCATGCCCTTCCTCCTCTGACCTGCTAGAAGCTGAACCAGAGGATGAAGTATCCATATCAGCTTCGTGGGCTTCAGCATTATGGGTTTCAGGAGTCGAATTTGGGGAATTTATTTGGGTTTGAATCGAGGAGTTGGACGTACTTGGTCTAAACTCCAGTGAACTACAAGCTCTCTTATCTGCTGGCAATTCATCAGTCATTTCTGCCCGCTTTTGGCCCCGATTTCCCATTGTTTTTTGTTCAGTACTTAGATTATTATCAAGAACCCGTTCCAATAATTAATTAAGCCCTACATAGTAGGAATATTCCATTAGAAACATGTCAGATTGCATAAAAATGGCATTCTCATCTCATTCTCACAAATTCACAAACACAAGTCCCTAAAGATCAAATCAAACAATAAAAAAGTTTATCACATCACCAGAAACTCAGTGAGCACAATCCAAACAGGGTTTTCACGAAAATTTAGTGTTGCAAGGTCAAATTTTTTATTAAAATAAGCATTATCATTGTTGATGAATCCACTAACCCAGCATCCAATAATCACCACAAAATACAGAACCCAATTATTTCATGTTTACAAATCCACACTTATAGAAGGTCTATTCTATATATATATATATATATATATATGGGAAAATATATCAGTGAAGAACTTATAAGAAAACGAAAATTAAGATAATAGGAACAGATAAACAAACTCAAGTTCTGTCCATAGAAACCTATAACAGATTTCCCCCAAAAAAAAAAAATCTCTTTAACTCACTTATAGACATGCATACATACAATATAACCACTCTAGTGGTAGGAACGAAAAAGGAAAAAAGAAAATTAACAAAAATCAAAGCCAAAAGTAAAAACAACAAAAAAGAAGATAAATATGATAATGAGTTTATATAATGTAAAAATAGTTAAATTAAATTATTATACATATACAAGTAAGTACCTAAGAATTGTTGAATATCGTCGGCCTTCGATGAGAGAATCGAAGACTTAAATATGAAGAAGAAATTTAGGGCTTATTTTTGTTTTTCAGTTTTAGGGATTTCTTTTCTTCTTAATTTCGCCTATGCTCTCTCTCACAGGAGGTGAAGATGATGACGATGGAAACAGGGGAGGAGTTTTTTTTCTTCTTCTTTATTTTACATATCAGCATATATATATATATATATATATATATATATATATATATATATATATATATATATATATATATATATAATGGGGAGAAACTTAAATCTCATAAATAATATTTTTTAATTACTGATTTAAGTTTGATTAAGCCAGAATCTATCAACATTATCTATATAAAGAAAAAAATTATTCTTAAGGGAATGTTATATAATATTTTCTTTTATGATATTATCATGTGAGTAATATATAATTTTTTTTATAATAATTATTATATTAATATTATAATAAATAACTATTAATAAAGTAACTTATAATATATATTAATTTATATAAATTATATGTATTTATATTTATATTATATAATGATAAATTTTAATTATTTATTTATTTAAATTTTAAGAAGTGAAAATAATAAAAATAAAATTTAAAATATTATATTATTTTATATATTAAAATTTAAAAATATATAAATTAAAATAATTAATAGTAACCCGCATTAAAATGGGTAATTTCCTTTATTTATAATAATTTTATAAATAAATATTGTATTTTATAATTAAGAAAATAAAATAACTAGGCTTCCCCCATTTGCTTCCCCACTTGTTATATATATATATAAAGCTTATCCCACATGGAGTTTTATCTTGTGTGTTGTGGGGTGCATCAAAGTTAATATAATTTTCTATTGGATCAGCCATCGATATGATAAGATAAAAAGAAATGCTTCAAAAAGAAAATGATAGAAAGAAAATTCACATGGTAATTTTAGTCAAAAATTTTGGCCTGTTTGATTAAATTTTCTGGAATTTATTGGACTAATTAAAATGAATCTTTCTTTTATTTTGCTATTTGTTTAAGCTAAGAAGAAAATCAATTAAAAAAAACTAAATTCTTATAAAATTAACTCAAATATATTTAATATTTCAATTTTTTTAAAAAAATAAAATTTTCATAATTTGAATTCGTTATCTTCTTACTATAAGGTTTAATTGTTAAGTTAAATATAAAATTTACTTGTTTTTTTTAATTATATGCTTTTGATGTATGACAAATATTTATAGATATCTCATCCAATTTATTAAATTTTAAAAATTTGTAAAAAAATTTGAAAAAAAAGGGAGATTTTCAACATGAGAGACAAGGAAATTGAATTTGGTGATAGTAGCAATTGCAAAGTAATTTCCATATAATGAGATTAATTATGAGGGAAGTTTGAATATAATAACATTTCTTTTATGTTTCTTTACAGATGAAAACAAAGCAATCATCAACATCTACCTGTTGATTATTAATTTCATTTCTTATTATAAAGTAGAATTGACCTAGACTTTCATTTGTGAGTGCGTTTTTCCTCATTTAATCACTATGCATGTTCATACCCAACTTTCCCTTGTATAAAAAAAAATTTTTAAAAAAAAACCATTAGCATAATTTATATGATTTATTGATTTTGAAAAAACCTCAACTAGTTTTTTATTTTCGAATTAAGGTTAACGTGTAACACCCTATTTTAGCTTTATTGCAATTGCAGATCGATATCATCATCATCATCAAACGCGCGGATCTTTTGCTTTTTATTTCATTTAATTTGGCAGTCTTCTTTCTTCTCTAATGGATGGTTTCTTGATATTGTGCTTTAGGTTAGATTCTTACCACATCAGTCACTTCATGTTTGGTTCAAACCCACTCATTCCCATTTATTTATTTATTTACAACAGAAATTTTACAACAAAACATGAGAACGCATGTTTTGGGCCATCATGTGACCATCCCCAACCAACTCTAATTGAAAAATTATAATCATTCACAGGCTGATGTCGCGTCCTTTTCCTTCAACAAGACTTGAATTCTTGAAGTGGGTTCCATAAAAGCACAGCGTTTCTAACCAATAATGGAAAATTTTTATTTGGTTCGTCTTAATGCAGAAATATAGCATTTTAGGTATAATGAAGAACAATTAGATGTAATTATAGACGAAGACCAAGTCTTTGTCCATGGGGTTGTGAACTCAAAACCAAGGTTTTTCTCAGCTTCAAAAGGGGTAGAAAAATGTGCATGAAAACACAAGCTCGCATTGCAAACGGGAGTAGACAATCGAAATGGTTGAAAAGAGGCAACAAAAAGAAGAACAATGGGTCCACAGGTAATGTTCTCATTAGCTAAAGCTAGCTTTATTGAAGATGAACTGCAATCCAATAGATCAAGCATTCTAAAGTAGTCTATGGTCCAAACCCCAACGTAAAAAGGAAGTAAACAATCGAATTGCTGCTTCAGTTTCCACACGATCGAACAACCCAAAAGCAACCATTGGTTTGGTTCACTTGCTAGTTATTTTATTGACGATCCTCCTGGAACAAATGTAACAATGAAACACAAGCAGTTTCCTAACCTAAGATCAGGCCATTGCAAGTGACCATTATACCAATAATGGCAATATATATATATATATATATATATATATGCAGAACGTAAACACATTTTGATTGATAAAACATTCTCTGTCCTATTCATCCTTGCTTTGACAAAACATCATATGAAAAAAGGGCAAAAAGGAATGCACAAATAAATGCATATGAAGCTTGATAATCAATTCAGAATGCCATAACAGATCCTTGACGAGTATCCAGTCCACAAATAGTAAGAAAACAACGTTCCAGAGATTTACAATATTTCTTCAAACAGTCATCCTACAGCAAAAGATACCCTAATTATGCAAACATTATCACGAAATAACTCTAGGCACAACAAGATAACCAAAACCATCCATAATGTTAGTGTTTACATTGGATTCAATGTCTTGGTACAATATTTGCGAGAATGGAACGAGTTATTAAATAGGGCTCTAAATTATGGCATTGGTTGAAGGAGAGTAGATGTTTACTCAGTGCCTTGCATAGGAACCATCATGTGCTGGACCTGCTACTAAAAATATTTCATGAGTCCAGAAAATATAATATCAGAGCCAGAAAACCTAAAGCAATTCATCATCCAGCTAGAACTCTATTAGTTTCATGAACCAAATTACTAAAGAATTATGAGGCGAATTAATCAAAGCATGAATGCAACAGGACAGATAAATGATAAAAATTGGAAGAGAAGGCACCATAAACAATACCCTAAGGACAATCAAGAAAAGAGATGTTGCAGTTTCAGCATTGTATAATTAATTGATAAGAAACTAAAATTACTTGTCAATGAACTCTGACAAATTTGTATGCCAGCTTCAGGCATCCTTGAGTCATGTTATGTTATATATATATACTATTGCTTTAGTTGCTGTCCTCCAGTAGATATTTATGGTCTTCGTGAACCTGCTTTTCAAACTCTTCCTTAACAAAACAATATTATTTCAAGTGTCACTATTCCCACTTATATTGCTGGAGGCTTGTATGTTTACCCAATATGGGAAACAACATCTGTTGATGAATGATCATACAATGGTGTCTCATAATTTGCCAATGAAAATATGAACCAAACAACTAATTGAAAAGTTTTTGCCACCTAGTCGCTACTCAATGCATATGCTTAGCTGCAAACCAAGTTGCAACATGATGTTTCACCTTCAGTGGTTCAGTTTACAGGTATTCGCATAAGAAAGAGAAGTAATCATGCATGGTTCAACAACTTGAAATCAAATGGTGAAGGTATACTGTGCTATACACTAGAACCTACAAAGTTCTATTGCTTGTATCAGATTGCCTCAAATTCAGTTAATCATAGCAATACTGATGGAGGCGATAGCACTACGGCAGCAATGGCACATGATGTTAGTTGTGAAGGCAAGACAGAAGCAGTAGTGGTGGTGATCAGCCACACCCACCCCCCCCCCCCCCCCCCTCCCTCTTTCCAATTTTTTTTTATTAAGTATACTGTAACTTTATATTCATGAATCTAGATTTAGGGGTATAAAAGTGGAGCCTGTCTCCCCTCATTTTTTTTAAATTAAATATATTTTAACACTAACAAGCTTACTCTTTAATAATAATAATAATAATAATAATAATTTATGAAATTGAGATATCTAGAAGTGAATAAATTAACAATAAGCTTCATAATAAAATTAAAAATGAATTTCTCTTTTACTGTTTACTAGTATATATAGAAAAAGAGAGTGTTAAAAAATTTACTATAAATTCACTAATACATGAATTATGATTTAAAAAAGCAATGCACTCTTCATATATATAGTGAAGGTAGATTGCTATAAAATGTCTAATGCTATGTTATTTGATGCTGAGGGTTGGTTAAAATTTGGTCTGGTTATTTAAGTTTTTTTTTTTTTTGACAACTGATTATTTAAGTACTTAAATAATATATTTTTTTAATAGAAACTTAAATATTATAATTTTAATAAAAAAATATATGTATATTATTAAGAGTATGTATAGAAAAAGGTAATGCTGGGAGTGATGCTTAGCATCAGTGATCAAATGTTGATGAAAGTGAAAGTAAAGGACAAAACAATGACAACACTTCCAATGATAAAGAATATGCCTTATAGGCAAGACAAAACAACTTGATGAACAATAGTAATTAGTAAAGACCTAATGCTTTTCATAATAAATGCAGGCTGTATGTGTTTCCTATCATGGTCGCCCTAATCCAGTAACCAAGTTCAAGTAAACATTCATCACAAACTGATGCAACGTAGAGTAAACAGACATCAGGCACAAAAAAAGTTTGACAAAATGAAAAGTCTACCACCCCCTAAATTTAATAACAGAACTAAATTCTTTTTCAAACAAAATTAAACAGTGATACACTTTCAGGTACTCAAAACGACTAATTTAGAATGATAATAAACCCATTTCAATTACCAGGTGCAATGCCAAAATTTTCACTGGAATCATTATTCAGTAATCGAGTTAAAGGCCTACTGCTTCCTCAACCATAAAAAAGAAAAAAAAATGCATATAATTATGAAAATATCCACATAAATAGACATAATCCAAGAATGATTAGCATGCTGAGTACTCAGTGCGCATGAAAGAAGAGAGAGATTACTTGAGAATTTGCGTAATTGACACCTTGTGAGAAAGATCCTTGATGAGAAATCTGCAAGGTTCATATGCCAAATGTCCCCAGATAAGATAATAGTCTTGCATATAAATTTGAATCCACGAAACAACATCACATAAAAGAGGAATCTCGATGAAATAAAGTTTCATTTAACCTGGACATTTGGACTCGGCTGAACGTCCTTTTTAACAGACGTTTCTCCACCCTTTGCCGATCCCTTGGTGTCACCCTGTAAAACACCACAATTTACAGATCCCAGGACTCAAAATTTACACAGAAAAAAGAAAAAAGACAAAAGAAATTTGTATGTATATGCAAAAGAATATCAACATACCTCCATCTGCATCATCCGTTCAACCCAATAAAACAACAACAGAAATAAATCAATTAGTGCCTAAAATCTTTTAGAATAATATCATTGCAGTGATATTAAACAAGTCAGAATCAAAAATCAAAATCCTGAATCAAATAACCAAAAAATTAGAAACAAAATTCCAGAAAATACTCTGCTGCAACAAATTTTCATGTTATTATAAGCTAAAACGACAAAAAGAGCAGCCAGAATCATCCAAACGGCTGAAAAAAAAAATTTTGAAGCTCAAATTGACCTCTCTGTATCGAGCCAAGTAAATCTTAAGCGGATCGATGTAATCCTCAAACCCTAACGTTGCCATGGCCCACAACAAATCATCACCGTTAATCGTCTTCCTCTTCTCTCTCTGGCACTTATCGCTCGCCCTACAAATTAATCAACCACTAAATCCCAAAATACTGACCAAAACTAAATCCAATTTCACTAACAAGCAGAAACTGAACTTACTCGCTGGTGATGAAGCTAATAAATTCAGAGACGCATTCCTGAACGGTCTCCTTGGCATCCTTGGCGATCTTACCATTGGCAGGAAGCGCCTTCTTCATGATCCGGCTAATATTAGCGATCGGTAGGTATCTATCTTGTTCACGGACATTAGAATTGGAGTTGGAGCGGGGGCTCAGCTCACCACTCTCATGGCTGCCTCCGCCTGGGCTCGCAGGTGGTGCCTCCGCCGCCATGCTCAAAACCTAGCTGACAACAGTAATCACCAAAAGCCATCGTTAATGAAGAGAAATTGCAGAGGGAGAGAGAGAGAGAGAGAGTAAGAGCGAGGGTGTATGAAGAGAGAGGGGAAGTGTAGGTAACCTCAGGAAGAGATTTGTAAAAGGGCGCGAGGGAATAAGAAGGATTGGATTGGAACGGAGAAAGAGGAAAGAGAAGGGATCGGACGCTGGAGAAGAGAGGAGATAGGAGACGACTCTGATCAGAGAATGACTTCTATCATCACCGTTGGTTTTGATTCTGCGGTTTTTTTTTATTATTATTATTATTATTTTCCCCTGCGATTTCTGTTCTGGATTAGGTTCTTCGATCCTATTTGACCACGTGGTCTCGGGAGTTTTCGAGTTTTTGTCTTTGTAGCGACGGTGTCACTTTTAACGGCGTCGTCTTATCTGCCATATCCGGACAAGTGATATTCATTGTAGACCCAGTGACGACGCCCTTCTAGATTAGAATCCGCGATTCAGGAGTGAAAAAGAGAATGAACCAAACTGATTTTAAACGATTTTAATCGAGGATCAGATTTAATCCGATTTAGTAATAATTTTTGTTCTGATTTGAGGGGATTTTGATTCTGAGTTTGGAGAAATTCAGTCCACATGATGCCTTTCAACTTCCGTCACATCATATATATATTTTTTTAATATGGTTTGAATCGAATAAGACTGTCACATGATTTCGAATAGGGTTGAATTCGGGCCCATGGACAGTCAAACAAAACCGAACTCAATCCCACTTATTGATGGGCCCAACCGGATTAAGACTTAAACCGACTCCAGGGTCTAATCCACAGTGAATAGATTACTTAGGCCTCAAGTCATTTTTTCTATACAAATGATGCATTCCATGAGAAAGATATATTTGAAAGATGATTATTGTGATTAATTTTTTTAATAAAATAAATTATAAAATAGAAACTCAATTACCCAAATAACCATCCATATTATAGATGCCTTGTGGATTTCATAAATCTCAGTTTATTGGGGAAGCAACTTTCAAAAGCACTTTTGCAAATGGGACAAGAATTGTAAATGAAAAATTCAAAGGACAAATAATGGAGGGTTGTGTGTGGGCAATTATTAGGGGGGACCTTCAGAAGAAATTAAGCTATATAATCATCCACTTGATGGTCTAAGTTTGGAACCTCAGATTTCAAGTGGGTACAGCCATGGTGAGACCAAATTCAATGGTCAGGTTAGGAAAGAAATATGAGGTCCTTATTTCCTGTGAGGAAGGAGCAAGTTTAACAGCTCAGGCTCTATTATTATACAATTCAAATCAAGCCACATATTCACTCAACTTCAATGTACAAAGATATGATGGTGCTGTAAAATTTAGAGTTCAAGTCTTAATTGTAGCCAAATAAGTGCTATTATTATGATGTATAAAGCATATTCCTTGTTAATTTATTATAATTAATGTGATGAGCTTATCAACAGATCTGCATTTATGGTGCTATAATATACATTCTTTTCCTCCTTTATGCCATTTTATTGCTATTTTTGTTAAGTTTTGTAACACCCCTGATTTTTTATATATTATTATTGGGCTACGTGTAGGTATCCTCAATTCGCGGAAATTCGATAGTTGTGGGATTGAATTTCCTACCGAAAAAGTCTCCGAATTGGATCCAGGTTTTGGCTACCCCACCATTGTCTGGCATCCCGAGCGCGTTCCAGAAGTCGGAATCGGCAAAGGTAAACCCGAA
Source organism: Hevea brasiliensis (assembly GCF_030052815.1). Classification (NCBI taxonomy): domain Eukaryota; kingdom Viridiplantae; phylum Streptophyta; class Magnoliopsida; order Malpighiales; family Euphorbiaceae; genus Hevea; species Hevea brasiliensis. Next base: position 665,640 of record NC_079495.1, on the reverse strand, counting down.
CCTTACTTTTTCGTAATTTTCTAGTACTTAAATAGGATTAAAAATCCATAAAATATTTATGGTAGCTTAGAAAATTACGATTCTTTTTGCAATAGCTTAGTAATATTTCTAAGGACCGCGGGGCAGAGTTTTATAATTTTTAGGGCTTATTTGAGCAGTTTTTGCAAAAATGATCAATTATAAGTACTAAATTGAAATTTTACATATTGTGATGGATGATTGATTTGATGGGCCCAAGAGGGGGCTGTGTGACGTGATTGAGTTGTGGATATGTGGATTGTGGATATAGAAGTGTGTTTTAAGCCCTTTTGCAGGTTGGATAGGTCCTAGGTATAGGGGAGACTCTGCCGGATTTTCGGCAAGACTTAGGACGTATTTGGTCTTTTTCCTTGTTTGTATGGAGTCAAATTTATTAAATGATTGTAATAAAATTGTCAGGTGAGCTGGGACAGCCTTCTTCCTCCGCCCAGCCGCCTCAGTGACCACCGTCAAGTCTGTGAGTAAAATATTAATTTTAATTGTAATTTCGATATTATTATATGTTCAAGCATGCCCATGCATCACTTATATGCATATTTATGTAGTTAAACTTTAGGCACGATTTATGTTGCATTCATAACTGTTAACGTGCCATGGATGTTGTTGTGGTAATTTGGAGCAGTGTGCGTGCGTTGGCGTGCGTGTGATGTGGTGTGGACTATGGACAGGACGGGTAGTCACGGCTTGAGTTCTTCGCTGGGACCCGATCCTTCGGGGGGTAGTCACGGCTTGAGTTCTTCGCTGGGACCCCCGATTTGGTTTATTAAACAAAAGTCCGGCTTGAGTTCTTCGCTGGCACCAGGTTGGATTCAAGAGGGCTGTATAGGGGATCAGCTCCCATATATTATGATTGATATTACAGGGTGCGTGAGTGCTCCAAATTACCTTTTTGATGTTATGATGTGAAAATGTTGTTGATGTTGCATTTCACTCTACAGGGTGCATTAGTTTTAGATAGTTATAGAGATTATGGTTAAAATTGATATTTTACTCTCTGAGTCGAACGCTCACTCCTGTTCAATATTTTTCCAGGCCACAGGAGGATATTTTTAAGGTTAACCTGCTTTCTCCCTCGCAGGTCGATTATTAATGTTTGTATAAACTTGTTAAATCTTAGAATTTCCGCATGTGTTAGAAATGTTTATTTGATTTAGGTCTGTAAACTAAATTATTATTTTGGACCTGTAAACTTAATATGCTATGCATGTTTGATGGATTGGATGAGGGAGCTGAGCTCCCATTTATTTTTATGATGTTATGAGTATGTAGAGGGTGAGTTGAGCTCCCCAATTGATGATATAACGTGTTTACAGGTCGGGTGAGTAAAAAACTCCCCGTTGAAAGGTCCATTTTATGGCCGGACTCTGTCCGGTTGATTTCTTGATATTGGGCCCAAATGGGCCTTTGAGTTGGGTTAATGAACAGTTAGGCTTACTACGGGCCTCGGGGCTTTAGGTGGCCTGTGTCCTAGTACGGGCCCATAGGTTGGGTCGTGACAAATGTGGTATCGAGCTTAGGCTCGATTCATAGGGAAAAATTATCTAAGTGTTGGAAAGAGTCTACTAGAGTCACATGCGAGTATAGGATTACATTTCGTCTTTTCTGTAATTCTTTGTTTCTAGATTCTACGTTATACCTCGGAAATATAAGATTACCTCGGTTAGTGTCTTGATTTTCGTGGAGTACAGTAAATGTGAAATAGAGTTAGTAGACATGTGAGGTCTATCATGAGGATACGTACTCCAAGAAATGTTATATTTTTGTCGATGGGTTTAAATGGTGTGCCCATTTCGTGTAAGGCACGAGTACATAAAAGTGAGTCTTAAAAATGCAGTTGCCTAGATAAGGATGAGGATACAACTTGGCGGTCATCGGTAGATGAAATAAGTTTGTGATAATAGAAGATTCGGAGAGATAAGAAATTAGGAGACCTAGACGTATCGTAGTAACTATACAATGTTCTCGATGTCCGCTCACATGAGATTATTGTGTAGAGCTGCGTGCATCCCGTGGTGGTCCATAATGAGGTGTTTGAGATGGCTTCGCTTTTTATGCGAAGAGAGTTCTATATTTGCAGAGGAGTTGGGAACTCTGGTTAAGAGTCTAGAGTTAGAATATTGAAAGGTCACGGTTGGGTGATAACTAGAGTACATGAGCTAGAGTTACATCAAGAGTTGCCATCGGACTGGAGGTTTGGACTAGTTGCAAAGTAAAGGTGACACTTATAGAGTGAGAATAGTATACCTTGTGTGTATCAGTATGGAATAAAGTACAACTCTACTACCTAGAGAAGGTCGAAACTATGAATTGATGATTTATAGAGCTATGATATGATAAAAGAGTCAATTAACTTGACATGGTTCTGGCAAGGTGGTAGATGTAGTACCTTTGTTGCAGCAAGTAAGGATATAGTCCTATCTTTTCAGAATGGATCAAAGGTTATTATTGATAATGATGACTTATGGAATAGTGTCCCAGATGGGACAGTAGAGTGTGGTAGAGAGTAGTTGGCTCTGGTATCCTGGAGAGGATACAAGTTTCATTATAGGAATCATATATAATCAGATCATGATGGATGTAAATCCTTTGAATTGGATGACAGGTTTAGGTGCCCGGAATCTTAAGTTTTGGCTAGTTGAGTAAACATGGAAAATAATAATAATAATAATAATAATAATAATAATAAAAATAATAAAAATAATAATAAAAAAAAAACTGCAAAATTAGTTATCGAGTAAGTAATGGAATTATGTAAGATAAAGGATAAGAATAGAGATCATACAATAAAAGTATGATGTAATTGAGTTCCTTTCTAATTTCAAATTATTCAAAACAATAGTATAATCTAATTATAATAGTGTTAAGAGTAATAAATTAGTGAAGATAAATCACAGAAGGCCAATGGATAAAGAAAGTGCAGAATGAAAGTTTGGACAATTGATTGCAGATGCAATATAATCTAAATGCTAGTGGAAGTACTAGCTAGAGTGGTCAAAGGACCAAATCTGAGTAGCACAGACATATGATAACGCGATAGAAACTACGAAGATATAGTTAGCAAGTAGGCTATTATGTTAGGAAGAAGTATGGAACCAGGTTAGAATAGTCAAGTTCTATTTTGGGTAAGACAAAGGAAATAAATGAAAGGACAACCTAAAGAGCGTATAATAAAAGGAACAAAGTTAAGATATAGGATAGGCTAAGTGTTATTCTTGGCAAGGAGAATGACAAGGATGGAAAACCCAAAATGGGACCACATTAGTGAGAAAAGTGATGAAGGTATGGAATACAATAATAATGAGTAAATGTTAGAAGGTGTGCGATGGTATTGGGACTACCTAAATAGGTAGAGAAAGAGAAGTTAGTAAGCGATAAGTTGAATAAAAGTCGTCTAAGGGATCAAATAGGTATGATGAGAGGAAAGAATGATAGATAATGACACATAGGTTTTAGGTTAGACTTTTGAGATAGTGAGAAGGTAGTTAGAGGTTAGTTATGAATGTCCAAACATTTTTAGTGTGATCAACAGAATCACTTTGTAGTGAAGCAATAACGACGGGACAATAGTAGGGTAGAGCGAAAAGTGACAAGTCCGGATGGTTATAAATCACTAGAAAGTTCAAGGATCAAATTAATGACCCTAGATAAGGGTGGAATTAGTGTTGGAAGAATTTATTAGTGAGAGAAATCTTTCAGAATCAACAAAAGTTAAGGGCACAATAAAAGCGATGATAGATATGAATCATAGGTCGAGTATAAGTAAAGTTAATAAATTATAAAATATTATGTCAAGAAGGAAAATGGTACAGTAAAGGGTTCATGCGGATGATACCTTATAGGTAGAGCATAATTGTGCTAGGAGATGATGAAATTTGGAGAGAAAGACTAAGAAACTTAGGTGAAACGTTATAATATGACAAGCGGGTGTAGTTGAATATAAGAGGATATTTTCTTTCTTTTCAAGTTTAGCTTGTGCTTTTGGTTCTAGAAGGTTATATAAGGGAGTCAAGGAGACCTAGTTATTGAGAGTTTGGTAGGCACAAATTCATACATAATTTCTGATATTAGAATGACATTAAGTGCATACCTAGTGTTAAGTATGAAAGGACAATCAGAGTAATGACAGGAGTTAAATTGAGATAGCTACTAAGGCTTGCAACTGTTTTAAACTATGAGTTGGAGAAAATACTAACTGTGGATGAGTTTCAATAGAGTAAATTGTTGCTAATGGGTAATTTGAGGTTGAAGTTTGGAAAGTTGTGGGCAGTATATGTGATTATATTAAGGAGAATAAACACGTGAAGTATCTTATTTAGAATTAAGGCATGACACACATTTCCCATAGCCGTGTTAGTTCAGATGGAACTTATAGTTTCTGGAGCTCCTATCCATCCAGGATGAGCAATTTCCTACTAAGGCTGGTAGGGAATGATAATGTTCTGATAGTTAAGTTAGGAAAGGGGTTACAAAAACGAATTTTCTATGGTTAATTATAAGTGTTACAAAAGGTGAAGAATGTGCTGGTAGGAGAAAATCGTAAGGTTAGAATCCCCGAAGTAATGGAACTAGTAATCAAGATAAGACTAAGAAATAAAAAGAAAGTTAAAGTTGATGAGGGGATAGACATCTTTGAAGGAAAAGGTGTAAGGATGAGATAGGACTAAAATTAAGGAATAAGTACAGCAGGTTGAAAAGATACCAACAATACCAAAAATAGGAAAAGGGAAGTGGATAAGATGCAAAGGACAGGAAGAGAGCTCGATAGAGTCAGTTATAATGATGAGGATAAGGAGTGTCTAACCAATGCCCCTGTGTTAACACTACCTATGAGCGGTGAAGGATACACCGTGTACTGTGACGCCTTCAGAGTTGGCCTAGGGTGTGTTTTGATGCGGAATGGAAAAATAATGGCTTATGCTTCAAGGCAGCTGAAGAGGCATGAGCAGAACTATTCCACCCATGATTTGGAAATGGCGGCTGTAGTCTTTGCACTAAAAATCTGGAGACACTACCTGTATGGTGAAGTGTGCAAGATATACACCGACTATAAGAGTTTGAAATACATCTTCCAACAGAGGGATTTAAACTTGAGACAGAGGAGATGGATGGAGCTTCTGGAAGACTATGATTGCACCATCCAGTACCACCCTGGGAAGGCCAATGTAGTAGCAGATGCTTTAAGCAGAAAATCTTACAGCGCTTTGGTGCACATTTCACAGAGAAGAGACCGTTGATTCAGAAGTACATGAGTTGATAGATAAAGGTAAAATCCAACATCTTTCAGATGAGGGGGTCTTGTTGGCTCATTTTTCAGTAAGGCCAGACTTGCGAGATAGAGTTAGAGTTTCCCAACGCAGAGACCAACAATTAATGAAGATCATAGAAAGAGTACAACAAGGTGAAGGTGGTGAGTTTGGATTTGCCAATGATGGCGCCCTAGTGCAAGGTTCTAGGATATGTGTGCCCAATGTGGACAACCTCATGAATGAAATCATGCGAGAGGCACACTATACACTGTACAATGTCCACCCAGGTTCCACCAAAATGTACCATGATGTGAAAGATAGTTACTGGTGGAATGGCATGAAGAAAGACATAGCAGACTTTGTATCCAAGTGCTTGACTTGTCAGAAGGTGAAGTTTGAACACCAGAGACCGTCAGGGAAGCTGCAAGAGCTCCCTATCCCAGAATGGAAGTGGGAAATGATTACTATGGATTTTGTGATTGGGTTGCCTCGTACCACGCGAGGATATGATTCGACATGGGTAATTGTAGACCGTCTAACCAAATCAGCTCACTTCTTGCCTGTAAAGACTACATACTCTGTGGCACAGTATGCCCGGCTCTACATTCGAGAAATAGTCAGATTGTATGGAGTTCCTACTTCCATAATATCTGACAGAGGGCCCCAGTTCACTTCTCGGGTTTGGAGAAAGTTACAGGAGGCACTTGGCACACAGTTGAACTTCAGTACGGCTTTCCACCCTCAGACAAATGAACAGTCTGAAAGGACAATCTAAACACTGGAAGACATACTTCGCATGAGTGTTTTGGATTTTGGAGGTCAATGGGATGAGCAGCTAGCTTTGGTGGAGTTTGCCTACAACAACAGTTACCATTCCAGCATAGGGATGGCACCCTATGAGGCACTATATGGAAGGAAGTGTAGGTCTCCTCTGTGTTGGACGGAAATGGGGGAAGCGAAGGTGCATGATGTAGACCTAGTGCAGTACACTTCAGAGGTAGTTCCTTTAATCAGGGAACGACTTTAGGCAGAAGAGTTATGCAGACCCCAGAGGGAGGGATGTGGAGTTTGCAGTGGGCGACTATGTATTCCTGAAGGTTTCTCCAATGAAGGGAGTCATGAGATTTGGAAAGAATGGCAAGTTGGCACCTCGCTATATTGGACCTTTTGAGGTTACGGATAGAGTTGGAGCAGTTGCCTACCGGTTGGAGCTACCACCCAACCTTTCTCACGTTCATCCCGTGTTTCACATCTCCATGCTCAGAAAATACATTCCAGATTCTTCTCATATACTACAACCAGATGTAATAGAGCTAAAAGAGAACTTGACATTTGAGGAGCAACCTGTAGCCATAGTGGACTACCAAGTGAGACAGCTAAGATCAAAACAGATCCCTATGGTTAAGGTTTTATGGAGGAGCTAGTCAGTGGAAGAGTGCACCTGGGAGTCAGAACGGGACATGCGTAGCAAGTACCCTTATCTATTCAATGTGTAATCATGTACTTTATTCTGCCTTGTGTAAAATTCGAGGACGAATTTTTTTTAAGTGGAAGAATGTAACACCGATTTTTATATATTATTATTGGGCTACGTAGGTATCCTCAATTCGGAAATTCGGCGGTTGTCCGGATTCGTGAATTTCCTATTGGAAAAGTCTCCGAATTGGATCAAGTTTTGGCTACCCCACCATTGTCGGAATCAGCGCGTTCAAGTCGGAATCGGCAAAGGTAAACCCGAACCTTGCTTTTTCGTAATTTTCTAGTGCTTAAATAGGATTAAAAATCCATAAAATATTTGTGGTAGCTTAGAAAATTACGATTCTTTTTGCAATAGCTTAGTAATATTTCTAAGGAGCGAGTTTTATAATTTTTAGGGCTTATTTGAGCGCTTTTTGCAAAAATGATCAATTATAAGGACTAAATTGAAATTTTACATATTGTGATGGATGATTGATTTGATGGGCCCAGGAGGGGCTGTGTGACGTGATTGAGTTGTGGATATGTGGATTGTGAATATAGAAGTGTGTTTTAAGCCCTTTTGCAGGTTGGGTAGGTCCTAGGTATAGGGGAGACTCTGCCGGATTTTCGGCATGACTTAGGACGTATTTGGTCTTTTTCCTTGTTTGTATGGAGTCAAATTTATTAAATGATTGTAATAAAATTGTCGTGTGAGATGACCTTCTTCCTCCGCCGCCTCAGTGACCACCGTCAAGTCTGTGAGTAAAATATTAATTTTAATTGTAATTTCGATATTATTATATGTTCAAGCATGCCCATGCATCACTTATATGCATATTTATGTAGTTAAACTCTAGGCACGATTTATGTTGCATTCATAACTGTTAACGTGCCATGGATGTTGTTGTGGTAATTTAGAGCAGTGTGCGTGCGTTGGCGTGCGTGTGATGTGGTGTGGACTATGGACAGGACGGGTAGTCACGGCTTGAGTTCTTCGCTGGGACCCGATCCTTCGGGGGGTAGTCACGGCTTGAGTTCTTCGCTGGGACCCCCGATTTGGTTTATTAAGCGAAAGTCGGCTTGAGTTCTTCGGCACGTTGGATTTAAGAGGGTCAGTATAGGATCGGCTCCATATATTATGATTGATGTTACAGGGTGCGTGAGTGCTCCAAATTACCTTTTTGATGTTATGATGTGAAAATGTTGTTGATGTTGCATTTCACTCTACAGGGTGCATTAGTTTTAGATAGTTATAGAGATTATGGTTAAAATTGATATTTTACTCTCTGAGTCGAACGCTCACTCCTGTTCAATATTTTTCCAGGTCACAGGAGGATATTTTTAAGGTTAACCTGCTTTCTCCCTCGCAGGTCGATTATTAATGTTTGTATAAACTTGTTAAATCTTAGAATTTCCGCATGTGTTAGAAATGTTTATTTGATTTGAGTCTGTAAACTAAATTATTATTTTGGACCTGTAAACTTAATATGCTATGCATGTTTGATGGATTGGATGAGGGAGCTGAGCTCCCATTTATTTTTATGATGTTATGAGTATGTGGAGGGTGAGCTGAGCTCCCCAATTGATGATATAACGTGTTTACAGGTCGGGTGAGTAAAAAACTCCCCGTTGAAAAGTCCATTTTATGGCTGGACTCTGTCCGGTTGATTTCTTGATATTGGGCCCAAATGGGCCTTTGAGTTGGGTTAATGAACAGTTAGACTTACTACGGGCCTCGGGGGCTTTAGGGTGGCCCAGGTCTTAGTGCCGGTCCGGCCCATAGGTTGGGTCGTGACAAGTTTATTTGGGTAGTTTATTATTTCTTGTTCTGCTATTTTGATAAGCTTCTCTCCCATCTGTTTGTTTGTACACTAAAGAAAACTGAATTTTGATTCTGAATAAGGTAGTGGGGGAATTAATTATAGCAAGAAACACTGTAATTTTCAAAATCAATGAATTTTTAGTTCCGGGCTATGATCTGATGCCTTGGTTACTGCTAAGGAACTGTTCTAGCTTTTTCACCCGTTGCTTTTATTGGGAAATATTTTTGCTGTATTTTACACAAAACTTTCCAGATTATGGGAAAGCAATTTTCTATTGGTTTTGCTTGTTAGTTGTAAACCACAAGGTCTCCCTGCAGATCAAGAAAAAAGAAGAGAAGCAAGCGTACGCATCCTGGAAATTGTTGCCGGACAGAAAAATCAAATACCTAATATGGTTATGTCAAATGTCATATGCATAGCTTAATCACTCTTACCTTGTCTGAATTTAAATTTATAATTAGGTCACGTCAGATAAATGATTAAGGTGGTTAAAAAACATTAGTTTAGTATGTTACTATCCTGGAATCATTTTCCCAATGGACAAGAATTTTTTAATCTTGTAATGGTTGCATGTGACAAATCTTGCCATCAATGCCATCATGTTTCATATATTTCCATGCTTGAATAGTTTTGCAACAATCAAACAGCATCAAAAATCAAAACCTGTAACTGAGATTTCATTGTCCTAACATTGATGCGTGCTTGATCACCCAAAATGGATTCATTTATCATCAATTCCTTGCTGAAATAACAGAACTTCACCAGAAGTAAAAAAGTTTTACACTCAAAAGGGAACACATAATTTGCAAGCTCAAAAAATTTACAAATTCTCAATTTTCTCATCATGATATAGCAAACCCACCACTGTAATCCTAAAACAAAGAATGTGACTACGAGGACCCAAAACTTTCTTTTTTATTTATTTATTTTTTTTATCCATAGTGGAATCATGTGCCTGTGCATGAACAAGAAACTATCTAGCTGTTGGCTTTGCAACAGACTCATCAAGGGATAGGAAATTCTCAGTTCCACCCAATACCAAGGGACCCAAGTTGAGTGAAGAATGAGCAGAATTTTTTGACATGTCTGAGTTACCTTCTCTCAATGCCACAGCTTCCCTTTCAATTAGGATAGCATCTTGGATCTCCTTGAGAACTTCTGAAATTGACGGCCTCATGTGTCCGTGAGGTTGGACACACATCAAAGCTTTCTCTGCTATCTTCCACATAGACTGTATATCATACTCATCATGTAGTAAGGGATCAATAATTCCTTGGATATCCCCGCTTTCGATGTGCAGCTTCGCCTGCCAAAGTTGAAGACATAAAAGAAACTAAACTCCGTAAGAATTCACAAACTATTGCACTTTCTTTGAACTAAATTTTAGCCGTCAGTAGTTTAGAAATTTGTCACTTATGGCCTTTCAGTGATGTATTAGTCTTGCTTCCTTATATAATTGCACGTACCCATTGAACAATATTACGGCAATTAACACCAAAGCTTTCATTTAATATGGCTTCCTGACCAGACATCAGCTCCAGGAGAATGACACCAAAACTATAAACATCACTCTTGTCTGTCAACTGCTGAGAAATGTAATACCTGTGTGCCATCAAAAGCAAAATTATTACCGCAATGTCATGTACAATCTGCATCACCATTCAGGAATCAAATATATAAAGAAAAATGGGCGAAAGTAACAATATTGTCCACATAATGGTTAGAATTCACAAATTTGACACATCTTTCACAAAGGTCCTCAATAATTTTACCAAACAACAAACTTTTCTAAAACGAAGAAGATATGTAGCTTGTTAATGACCACAAACACGAGAAGAAAAGAAAAATCATGGCTCATAATGTGCAGCAGAGTTCTAGACAACTATCACATGCCCTAAACTTAAATCTGCCCCACTTGTTCGCCTGTCTGGTGTCAGCCATAAGTACAAAATTATTGTTGAGGCCACCTTGCATTGCAACTCATAAAAGGCTTCAAAAGTCATCTTAAAACACCAACATTAGCAACAATCAACTCACCCTATGGCGCTTAACTAGATGTGGGGGAAAAGAGTAGAAGAAGTCCTTACTCTGGATCCAAGTAACCTACTGTCCCTCGAACTATACTGGAGACATGTGAAGCTCCATCGACTGCCACTTTTGAAAGACCAAAATCAGAAACCTTTGCTCTCATGTGCTTGTCAAGAAGAATATTACTGGTCTTTAAATCTCTATGGATAATGGCAGGAACACAGCCTGTATGGAGATATTCAATTCCTGAACAGGCACAAAAGAAACACAAGATCACTTAAACAATAATTTTATTATAAACAACAAGACTTCAGTGTAGCAAAGAATGATATCATTCCTTGTCAAATAGGACAATGGTACAATAAAGACAAGGGGAAAAAAAAGCTTATGAACCTTTGGCAGCGTCTTCAGCAATCTCAAGGCGCTTGATCCAATTAATACTTTTTCCACGTGTTAATGGGCCTATCAAAGTTTGTATGCAGGTGAGTATCAAAATTAATATTGGTTCTATTTAAAAACACCTGAAATTACCATAAAGATGTTCCTTGAGCGTTCCATTGTGCATGAACTCGTAAACAAGCATACTTCTCCCTTCTTCTTGGCAAAATCCAAAAAATTGTACCAGGTTTCTGTGATGTATCCTTGAAAGAAGAGTCACCTACGTTGAATGAAAGTGTGGATAAGTTTAATTAACTAAAACAAGCAACCTAATGTAGCATGAATTACTTAGAGAGAAATAATATGCCAAACTATTGCTTTCACCAGTGATCTCATAAGATCCAGTATTAATACCCGTCTTAAAGTATATCATCCAATCTCGGGCAAACTATTTACAGGGTTATCCATTTTCTAGACCTATCAGTATCACTTAAAAAACCAGAAAAGTGCAGGGTTTTATCAATTTGCCTTCATCAAATAGCAAATTTGATGTCCATAATTTTACTAGAAATACAAAGAGTCCACCCTTTTGCAAGTTCTACTCATTTGTATGTTCCCTAATGTACCCATACTGAGTTTTCTAAGAGACCTCCAGGTAATTAGAACCTACAATGGCTGAATTTGTCTGTTGGAACCTTAATTTGTAAAAAAAAATAAAATAACAAAATAAAAACAAAGTGTCAACATTTTAATTGGAAACCTCATTCCTTAGAGATTCCATGGAGTTAAAGAAACTTCAGATAAAGGTAAAACTATGAAACCTGAGACTGACCATGTAAGTCCTGTATTAACTATTAGCATGAGAACAATCACCTTATGTCTTGTATAAAGTGCCTAATGTTTCCACAAATGGAGGTTGGGACTAGTAGAGTCTAATGAAAAAAAAAAGTCCAATTTCCTTCAATGTCAATGGTTAAACAATTCTGACAATTGACCTTGTTTTCTCATTGTGTTTTAATATTATTATAAAATGACATTGCATAAAAACCATAAACAACTATAAATATGAGTCCAAACATGGTGCCTGAACAGAGACTTGGAGTCTCCGTATTGAAAAAAAAAAATCAATTACTCAAGTTCAATACAGTGGACAGTTACCTCATTTGAAAATTCTCGCTTTCCCTGGTAGGAATTACTAGTTAGAACTTTGACTGCAATTTCTTTTCCATCTCTCATTCTCCCATAGTGTACAACTCCAAAACCTCCAGAACCTATTTTTTTCTCAAACTTATTTGTAGCATCTTCAATCTCAGAGAATTTGAAGCGACATGCACCTTCTGCTGGAGTATCATTAAAAGCAGAAACTAGCCTTTGAACAGGTGCTGGAACCCTGAGCCGTTCTGAAACAAAGAAAAAAATACGTATTCACCAACAAGATGCTGTACAGAATATAGACATGAACTTCAAAAATAATTGAATGTCAAGCATGCACACCTTGATCAGGACTTCTCTTTCCTCTTCGTATAAATAAACAAGATGCTATTGTAGCTATCAGCAGAACAGCAGTTCCAACTGATGAACCAATAATAATATCAACGTGTTTTCCTCTTCGGCCTCCTTCATGAAGATTAAGATTTCCAGAGTAGCTGCAGTTAACCAAGAAAGTAAATGTAAACACTTTTCTCTTTAGCCCTACACGGAAGCTGTGGTACACTAATAATACTATTGGAAATGTTATTGCATGAAGATTAGCGTGTACAGAGTTCCACATCTGGTGCATATCAAACTAAATTATGGAACATAAGTAATCATTAGGAGCCAGCTTTAATTCCTCATATGTCCATTTGAGGTTCAGTCCAAATGTGGCTTTGCACCAATGAACTGTGATAAATTTCATTAAACCCACCTAGTACCCTATGTTGACTCAAGGCATTGCAACTGAAACTCAATTAAATAGACCATAATGATGATTAAACCATGGGTAGTTGGTGTTAAATGCTTCATTGCCACATACTTTTACATCCACATCCACTGAATAATGATTTAAAGCCTTTTACAACCATTACAGTTAAGAAAGGAGTACATCTTATACAGAGCTTCTTTAAAATAGCATATATTCATATAACTCATCATAGTCTTAAAAAATGTCCACATACAGATTGAAGAGAAAGATGGTTTATTTTGGCCTTTTTTGACAGAAGAGTCACTAGATGCTTTTGCCTCACACAATCATTCTATTGCTACATGTATAATGGAAAAAAATGTTCATGTTCTCACAACAGCCGCTTTAATGAATTTTATAATAAATAACAGAACAGTGGAAATATCTCAACTAAAATTTATAGAAACAGCAGTCACCCAAATACAATGATGAAGGTCTATATTTGTAAATATGTAGATGATTACCTTAAAATTATTAACATGGTGAAGCATTTATGTCTACTTATTAAAAATGAAACTCACTTGAAAACTATGTTCTTATTGAGAAGACTTGATGGTACTGTTCCAGATAACAAATTATTTTGCACATACCTGCAATCATCCAAAGTGTCAAGCATATACAAATCATTTAGATAAGTATATAAGATCTTGCACTCAAAAGCAACAGGGAAATAGTCCATTCATAATTAAAATATATGAGAAAATTTATATATAAAAGAATACAACATATACAGCCATTAATCAATAGTAACTTTTTGTATCATCACTCCTAATAATTTTGTATTAATATGTCAAGATTAAAAATACATTTTGAATCCCCATTAGCAGATTTTGCAAAATACTTCATTTTGCCAATCAATGATAATTGCTGATATCTAAGTTTTGGTTACTTACAGTTCCATTAAATTGGGTAGGTTCAGTAACGAGGAAGGAAGCTCACCCGTCAACTGATTGTTCTCGAGATGGCTATACCAGACAAGGATCTTGGTTAGTTTTATATCTTGATAAAAACCAACTTTTTTTTATTTTTGGTGGCGGGGTGGGGGGGAATAGAAACCAACATTAAATTCCATAATAAGAGAAAAAGTCATCTAAATTTACATGATCTCCAAGTCTCTACATCCACTAAAATCAGGTATTGGACCAGTTAGTGAATTCCTATCAAGCCATCTGTGAACATAAGACAAGTGGAAAACACTGATACAGTGAGACAAGTACTCAAAAACATTAAAATGTATGCCAAAATTGAGCAGAAAGAAGTCTGAACTCACAGTTCAACTAAGCCATTCAACTTTGGCATGTTTGAAGGAATATTCCCAGTCAAATTCTTACCAGACAAGGAGCTGCCAAAGAACAGAAGTTATTGAGACTAAGTGTTAAGTATAATTCACCCGGACATGGTATCAGACTTTCTAAAGCAGAAATGCATCAGTAGATGCATCAAATATAAACCTAAAAGGGATAAATTTTTACATTTTGACTATCCTTGGTTGTGCATCTGAATTACACTGTAACCATGACCATGGTACTGGTAGACAGGGGTCACCACCTTCCTGTGCCCAATCTGCTGATGCATAGGGTGAAATGACACTAGCAATAACTTCCCCTACAGCAAATTTAACATCAGATATGATTAAATTCAAAGAGTTCAAATAATGTATGAAATGATACGGACAATAATATGCTCCATACTTCATAGGCAAAATGCTGAACTGACGCCTCAAAGCACAGTTCACAACCAAACTTTATGCTACAGTTCACAGCTGAAATGGCACATGTGCACTCAAGAAAGAATATTTCTACTTACCATCAAGGGAACCATCATGTTTCTCTAGATACTTATTTATCTCCATAGCATTCAAGAGTGGTCCCTTGGTAGAATCAGAAGTCTTTCCAAATCTAAAAGACAATACAAAGGGGAGAGATATGTTGGTATATCCTGGTTGATAGAGACGATATTTTCCTTGAGCATTTTCTTGGATATTAACAATAGCTTTGCTCATTTCAGGGTAGCCAGGTAGTACAAGCCTGAATTTCCTGGACTCAGTAGGCTTCAAATCTTCAATTTCTGCAAAGTACGTGACAGCCCACCCAAAACCAGGAAAACCATCTAAGTTCAACCGATAGGTTAATGATCCATTTGTACCAACTACAGCAGTCTGCATCACTTTCTCAGGAGGCCTTTCATGACTGCTAACATCTATTGGCATGTCAGTTGAAACTTTCTGAGTACCAGCAGCAACATCAACAAGGTAATTTGCTTTTTTCACAGAGTCAGATTCCCATATTCTATCAAATGGGTCATCAGGATACCTAAAATAACAGAACATAGTTTTATTTTACTTCTCTTAATAGCAAGTTTAGTTTTATTTTACTTCTCTTAATAGCAAGTTTGTATTAGAATGAGAAGGATTCATATAGATACCCTCAGTGAAATATAATCTTGTATTTCCTAGCAGACCCTTTTTAATCACAAGGGTCGGGGGTATTTTTGGGTATCAAATTATTTTTATTAAATCAATCTTTCCTGTCCTTGTTTCCCCTGTTTCTAATTTAAATCAATAGCCTATCATTTGAACAAGAATTCAGATAAATATACACCTAAAATATTAGACCGAACTGCATTCTCAACAAGATATTTTGCACATACCTAACTGGATCTTCACTATCTGCACCAAAATTGATCCTTGCAGAAACACTGAGATAAAACTGGTTCTCATAATCTGTATAATAAACTGAACCATTGAATTGCCGGAGCTCAAGGGTAGATATGAATGGCTGCCCCGTTGTGGCATTTGATAAGCATACACTGATGGTGGGGCTTGAAGCCAGAAATATCAGCTCTATAGACTCTATGGTATTAGCATCAGAAATGACAATTGTGGACCAATGAGTTGCCCCAAAAGAGATATCAAATTTGGGATAGACATTGTTGTTGTCAAAATTACCATACAAGAATGTTGCCCTTAAAAGATACCTTGACCTACTTATGACACCTAGAGTGTAACAGTACTTCCTGGAATCTGCTGGGAAATGTCTCAGTGTCATATATTGCTTCCTTGTCTCATTTGCAACTGATATGATTGCTGTTTCTCCATAAATAAGATTATCATCAGAAGTCCACACAAGTCCAAGTTCATCAGTGAAATTTTGTTTGCCCCCACAGTCCAAACTCACAAAACCTGTTTCAAAAGTTCAGACACGTTCATGTAATTTATTCATAGTGGAAGCAGGATTGATTATCAAATCTTGTGTGAAAATTTTGGCAAGAATCTGGATTTGAAAATGAAATGTTTTAGTCATGCATGGCATCTTTTTTTTTTTTTTGTTGTGGGTGGGGGGGGGGCGGCGGGGGCGCTGGCGAGAGGGGAGAGGATTAATACCCACTTCCCATCCCCGGTCAACACGCACATGCTTGAGTATGCTGACTTCATTCATTGCAAAATTCTGTTTAAGCAAGCATCAAGCCATCTACCAAAATCTAAACTGAACTTCTGTATTTGTCCATACAAGCCGTAAAATTCAATTACAAGTTTCTGAATACAAAACTGAAAATTCAGGCTTTAGGTCCCTCAAAATTGAGCAGCCCATATTCATTCTCTTAATCAATTCTCACAGAGAAGAGAAATATTATATCAAAATAGTAACCGTATAAATTTCTAAGTCTAATCAATTTATTGTTGTTTCTCATATGGTATGCCAACAACGCAAAAGAAAAATGACCAAATAACATTCCTTTCACTTTCATGTTTTATCTTTCACATCAAAAGATGAGGAAAGTTCTGCAACCTCTAATTCTTAAACCCAGTTCAGATATGAACAATTAAAAAAATCTCACCAAGCATTAAAAGAGGGGAAGAACAAAGAACACTGCACGATTACAAATAAAAGAAAAAAAAATCTTTTTAATTCATTTTTCCACCTGGGCGACAGCAAAAATCCACAAAATGCCTTGAACCATAACGAATCACACAAGACACTAAAAAAGGGTATCTTTGAACCTCACCCACTAGACAAGCAAGAAACCGATATGAATGAAGAGCAAATGTGTGGTCAGAAACCACGTACACAGATACATACAAATATTATAACAAACATTCTATTTAGATATACAGAGGGAGTGGGAAAGAGGTTACCTGGCATCTGAGCAAAGGCAGAGAAGGCAAGGAGAAGAAGAAAGAAAGAGAAGAATAGAATCTTAGTCTCCATCTCTAAAGTGTGAATAAAGAAAGTGATTAGATGAGTGAGAGCATAAAGAATGGCGGCAAATAAACAGAAGGAAAGGAAATGAAAGGAAAGGAGTTAGCTTCACCCAAAAAAGAAAACATGGATATTACAATACAAAGCGGAAGACCCAGCAAATAAAATTTGAAAAAGAAATGATTTTTACGACTGATAGCAAGTGTTGGTTACTCTGTTTTGATTCAGTGATTTAGAGAGAGTGAGAGAGAGAGAGAGAGCTGATGAGGAAGGAAGGAGTCTTCTTTTGTGTTAGTGCTTTGTTCATACCCGTACGTATGTTGGATTCTTTGGGAATGGAAAATTGTGTGAAGTAATATCAGGTGTATGTGGGACCCAGAGAGAGTAGCTTTAGGGTATACTTGACCCTTATAGACGTTCCCAAGTGAGTGAAGGGACAGGACGAGATTCTCCGATCGGCGGATGATGGTTGGACTCTTTGACGAAGGGTCCCACCTACCACTGCTTTACCATTGTCACACCGCACCACTGTACAACATCTTCAGCTTTGTCATCTTAGTCCACCATGTTCCCCTTATCATTGTCATTTAATTGATTAATTAATTAAAGTATCTTATTATGCACCATTATTTAAAAATAAAAAATAAAAATCCCAACAGATGGAAAATATTAATTTCTCATAAAATAAATTCAATTAATAAGAATAAATCCCTTTTTATTAATCATATTTAATTTTGTCAAACACTCAAACAATAGTGATAATAAAGGAATATATTCTTATTATTTGGAAAAGGAATTTAATTTGAATATGGGAGTTTAAAAGTGAAATTGAATGATTGTGAGTGTGTTTAATTCAATCATTGCGTTTAATTATCGGTGATCAACAACTTCCATTGAAAAATTAAAAATTCATAATTAAAAATTTCAGCTTTTAATTGTTGTATTTTCAATTGATTACTAAATTTTGAAAAATTAATTCAAAAGCCTGTTTATTAATTAAAAATTAGAATTTTAAATGTTGAATACAAGAATTGTACCCAATTGTTTTAAGTGTAACTTGGTAGCTCATGGAAGAGTAAATTTAATAATCATTAAATTTAAACATTTATATATTGACATGAATAATTTTTATATATTTTTTAATTAATTTTATATATTTTTTAATATAAATATTTAATTTAATAATTATTTATTTTATTTTTATATAAATTTGAGTTATATTATATGTACTCAATAATTTTTATAAATTAGATATAAAATTAGAGTATAAATAAAGTAGAGATAATCAAGTATAGAGAAGTATAACTTTATCATATCATATTATATATATATATATATATATATATATATATATATATATATATATATATATATATATATATATTTATTGCAATTAGAAAAAAATAATAATAATAATATTTAATTAAAGCTATATAATAAAATAACGAATGTATATAATATAAATTTGAGTTCATATAAAAATAAGTTTAATAATTATTAAATTAAATATTTATATTATATACTTTTATATATATATATTTTTTAATTAATTTTATATACATGCTTTTATATATTTTTTAATTAATTTTATATACATATACATTTTGTTATGGAATTATTAAATTTATTCTAATATAAACTCGAGTTTAACAATACCTTAAAATAATCAAATTTTTTAGTAGATATAAATGTAATACAAACTAAAATTTATTTAATATATTTTTTTATATATGAAATTACAATTTGATAATAAATTGTACTGTATTAAATGGTACAATTTATATTTAATGAATTAAAAATTACTAAAAAAAATCGTTACTGTATTTCCAATGACTAAATTAATTATATACACTTAATGGTTAATATAATTTAATTTAATTTAATTAATAAAACAAATGCACCGACTAAAATTGTTGACCATGTGTAGCCCACAATTGAAGTGGTTTTTTTTTTTTTTTTCTTAAAAGGAAATAGGTAAAAAGTCTGCATTAATTTGCGAGATTCCACAATAGACCATTGACCCAATTGGCTTTTGAACTTCATGTTCCAATTTGCATTAAAATTTTGATTTTTAGATCTACTTTGGTTGGAATTGTATACCAAATAATTAGTTGCTTGACTAATATTCTAATGTTCTCTAAAATTTTATATTCTTATTTATTTTTATATATTTTTTATTAATAATAAATAATATGTGGTTTATTTAGAACTTTAATTTTTATCCATTAGTTATAATTTAATAATATTGAAATTATTTTTAAAATTATAAAAATATAAATTTTAATTTTAATTAAAAATTAAAAAAAAGAAAAACCCAATTCCCATTTCAACTCAATATGTCATCATTGGGAAAAAGATATTTTATGCCTTTGAGATTTGGTAAAAAAAAAAACTGAATTAATTTCTTTTACTTTTTAATTTGAAAAATTATATCTCTTAAATTTAATTATGTTAATATAATCATTATTCTATTTAAATTCATTCCTAGCCGATAATGAAAGACTGAATTAGTAAAATAATAAGTACTTTCGCCACTCCCTCTCTTTATCCTTATTGAAAATTGTATTATTGGATTAGCTTTTGTATAATAATAAGTATTCTCCTTGAGTAATTTTAAAAGCATACTTTTTAATGTATAATATATTTAGAGTAAATAATTTAATAAATTTCTAATGAAATTAACCTTAGTTAATAAAAAAAAAAAAACTCACACTCTTTGTAATTGAATTAAATTTATTGGATGATCACAAAATGCAAAAATAATAGTGGAATGGCATAAATTATCGTAAACCAGCAAAAATAAAATAAACATAACCTGCTATCAGTGTTGAATGTAGCACAATAAAAAAGGGTTAATTGACTTTTTTTTTTTTCTTTTTAGAATTAACTTTATATGTTTATATATTTATTTATATTGACTCTTCATGAATTTTAGTATTGAACATTCTTTTTCAATGAAACATATTATGATTTTAGGGGGATAAATTTTGACAATTGTCCTTAAACTTATTTAGTTGTAATATTACAATCTCTCAACTTAAAAATATAACATAAAATCCCATTAACTTTCAAATTTTGTACAGTAAAATCCCTCTAACCTTCAATTACCAATATTTTTAGTTAGACGCTGGTCTGAATAGTTTCAACATGAAACTTAGTCAGTATTTCTCATTCTCTCTCAAGCCATGTGTAAATTGAATCATTATTCTTTCTATAGATAGAATAAATTTTTATGCGTAAAGAAAATAATTTTACACTTTGCATAAGAGATGAGAGAGAAATATTGACTAAGCGCTATGCGGGAGCTATTCACATCAGTTTCTAACTGAAAAATCAATAATTGAAAGTCAGAAGAATTTTACTATATAATATTTGAAAGTTTATGAGATTTTATGCTACATTTTAAAGTTAAAAAACTGTAGTATTATAACCATATAAGTTAAAGGATAATTATTAAAATTTATCTTAATTTTAACTAATATGTTATATGGTAATTATTGGGGTACATATGTCCGAGTTTATTAAAAACTTGCTCTTTTGCTAATAGAAAATCCATTAACACCAGAAAAAAAAATTCTAGATTTGCCATAACCTGTGATTTAAAATTACAACCACAAATCATAAAAGGGAGACAAAGTGAGAGTTTTAATGGGATCTCAAATCAAGCGAGTTAAAATCACAAATCAAACAGAGACGAAGAAAGTTTTAATCACAACTCAAATCAATTGAGTTAGTGTTCGTTTAAAAGAAGCGAAGTAAATCAAAATTGAAGGACTATTTGTCCATTTTTTAAGGCACGATGAACAGGACAAGTGGCGCGCAAGGTGAGCTAGGAATACATGCAATCAAGGTGGAAAAATGTGATTGTATTAGGGAAACCATAATAAATAATAATTATATTTTAATTTTAAATTAATTTGAATTTATTATATGATTTTTTTTTTTACAATTCAATTTTATTTAATTAAATGTATTTTTCTCTTAACAAAAAGTTTAATGGCAGGATACAAACTATTAAAAATTTATGATTGGATTTACATATCGAGTAATAAAATTTAAATTCGAGATGATTTGTCTAGCTGTAATTAATTCTAATAATAATTAATGGAATTTAAACTTGAGATAGGTACCTAAAGAAGTGATCAAAAGAAAATTTTATTCGTGTGTGAGTGGGTCAATAAGCTATCATGCTGATTATGTGCGACTTTTGATCTTGAACTTGTCCCATATCAGTTGATTAACTTGGAGTGTGTATGTATAAGTGTGCTAGGTGCACCGTTCAGTCAGCAATTACCTGAATGTATGTGTTTATATAATAAATCTTATACATTGTATAAATATATATATATATATAAAAAATCTTTAACTCTATAAATTAAAAATTAAATTACACGTATATATCTCTCTTTTACCATTTCCTACCCTCGATTCAGCATATTATCTTTAGCTTTCTGGCTGTATTTTTTAAAAGATATCAACTTTTTTCTTCTTTGAGATGAAAAGCTCTAAACTTTGCTCGTCTCATTATCCCATATTACTTTATTTTATTTTAAGTCTTCAAGCAAATTCTCAAATGAAATAAATGGATTTATAAAATTATTATTGAATTTCACTAAAATGAAAGATAAAAAACAACAAAAAATGGATGTTTGCTATATCGCTATAATAATAATAATAATAATAATAATAATAATAATAATAATAATAATAATTTATTATTATTATTATTATTATTATTATTATTATTATTATTATTGATATTGTTTTCCTCTTATGTGAATATTGAATGATGGATGTAGGTATTAGATTTGTAAGATAAGAGATAATATCTAGTGAGTTAATTAATCACTACTCCTATAATCACAAGGCAATAATAAGAACTCGATTGTAAATTAATATGATTAATTAGATTCATGTATATAATGTTAAGACTCTTATTATAGCGATAATCTCATAATCCTTGTTTTGTGTGATTTGAGCATTTGGAGATATGTTTGGGCAAATAATACTTATCCAAATGTTTGAATACCTTGTAATTATTTGGTTTGAGTTTGGACTTCATTACTCGTTATTCAATTATCTAATGTTTGCCTTTTGGAGTATTGTTTTAATGGTTGTAGTATAATAATAATAATAATAATAATAAACATGGAGAGGATATTAAGCAGAAAAAAAAAAAGAGACTTTTTATGAATGGCATAAAAAATAAATAAAATTCTTTTAGGTTCAATTTACTTTATAAAACTTTAAACAAGATGTGCCTTCTTTATGGGAATATTTAAGCACTATCTTTTATCAAAGATGGCTTTGTTCTAACTTTCCAAAAAGATGACTCCTACCCTTTATTTTTTTTTACCTTTTTCTTTTATTTGTATTCACTTTTTCTTTATTCTTCACCATTCGGAATCAAATGTTACAGATAGGAATTCTCAAATTTAATCATTTGGGTAGAGATTAATTTAAGTCAAGTCTTTTTTTTTTTTTTTTTAATTTACATATATAAATGGAGTTTTCTTCATGTTTAAGTAATTGGAATATCTGACAAGCACTATGGTGGTTGTGTGTTGGCACAAAAAGAAACAAATATATAATGGAAGATGCTAATATTGTATGCAAATCACATTTCAAAATTAGGATTTTCACCAATTCCACCATGTGATTGTGACTGCTCTTTCTCCTTAAATAATAACAACGTGAAATTTTTATTTCTTCAATCGTTTTAATTAGCATTAACGATTCACATCACAAGTCAAATTTCACATGCACTTTATGTTATACTCTCTCTTTCTGTCCACTGTTGTTTATCATTTAAAATTTTTTTATAATAATTAAAGAAGTAATTAAATCATTTAAATTATAATAAAATATTTTTAATTTAATTAAATTATCTTTTATCTTAATTGAGAAAAAAGAGAGAGGTGTTAAGATAGTTTAGGAAATTATACAAGGGTAAAGATAGTTTACGAAATTATACAAGGGTAAATTATTAAAAAATTAATATACATTTATTTTTTCAAAATGACAAATAATTATAGATGAAACATCTTTTAAAAAATAATAGATAAAAGTGAACCTATTATCTAATATGATTAGTCTAGTTATCATTTCTAGGACTTCTTGAAGATTCTCCCTTTCACCTCTGCTTGCTCTCTCTCTAATAATAAGGTTGGCGGGTAATGCTTTAATACTCTCATTCTTGGGTGGAGCATCTATCAACTTAGCGAACCGTCTTGAACCTCACATTTCAGAAAGCAAATAAGAAGTGTTGAGTACATAAAAAGTTCATGTGTATTCACATGAACACACAACACATAATCAAATATAACATGCACATAACATTCATCACATAACATACTGGGACTCAATTCTATTGGACATGTATTTTCCTAAACTGTGTTGGTCGACATACTTTCTTTCACCTCTTTCTATACTCTTACTAGTATTTAGGTCTACTCATCTAACCTATAGCTCTGATACTAACTTTGTAATAACCCAAACTAGGGGTCATTACTAGCGCTAGGGATCAAATCAGTTTAAGGCTACCGAAACCTGTGAGAAACATGAAGGAGCGGAAGTATGAAAAACATAAGTTTTTATCATTGAATTCAAAATTTTTTCACCTAGGGTCCCATGCATCATGCAAGATTCATTTTTATCTATTTGATTTCAATGATAAACAGCATATTAAAACTCTTTTAATATATTTTGAATATAGATTTGCCATTTAAGATTTTAGAATTAATCAGATTAATTCATTAGAACCCTAGATTAGATCAAGAATAAGTACACTAAGCTATTGATGCGCTGCAGTGTATTTGACACCTTTGGGATGCGTCTAGGATACCAGATGTTGTCCCTCTAGCTTGTCCATACTAAGATCACCTATGACAGCCCTTGAATAGCTTATAAAGCTTTTTATATGAATTAGAAAATCAAGTTTTGCCTTTTAAGAGATTACAGATGTAAACAGGACACTAGAAACAATTTATAGTATTTTTAATTCAAGAGATTGTTTGCTAATATCTTTGAATTGATGAGAGATGAAGAATAAGAGAAAGGAGAGCAGCCAAGGGTGGCAGCACAAAGAGATGAATGGCAGCTTGTATTTTTATTCTTTCATCCTTACACTTATATAGCTAGGACACTACTTAAAACCCTTGTCACATGTCACCTTTTGATTGGCTCTAGGTTTAATTGACCCAATCACATTGTGCCAAGTGTCAAACCTATATTTAATCTTAATTTTAATCATCTTACATTATTAAAAGATATTTGGCAAGCTTATGTGTAGTGCCATATGTCACCATCTTATGGTGCCACATGTCACCCTGTGAAATGACTAAAATACCCCTGTGTCTTAATTTTGAGTTCTCAATCCAAAATAATTATTTCTCTTATTTTAATCAATTTATATCAAATATAAATTAATTAATTACTCTCTATTAATTAATTTCTCATTAATTAAATTCATATTTAAACACTTTAAATATAAATTTAACTTAAACTATACATCCAATAACCTAGATTTGGTTTCAAGCCATGCTAGAAACTTTGCAATCTAATTGCAAACTAAACCTATTTAATTAATCAATTAAACTAATTAATTAATTAATTAAGTCATATTTAATTTGGTGATTACTTGTGTATGTGTGTGACTTACTAGGCTCATCACTAATTGGCAATGAGACATGATATCAACTCTTAATATCATCAGAACTCTTTCTTACCATAAATGATTTCTCTAAATCATTTTATGCACCTCATAGACCATGGTTAACACCTAGCATAGCATGCCATGGCCACACAATTAGTAATAAGGTTTACCTTAAATGAACTTATAATCATATGTTACCATGCACTAGAATCTCTCTGTTACAAAATTACAATTCGAGCTAGAGTCATGGTTTATGTCAAACCCCATTTGCTATGAATATTATGTTCTCTTTTAATTCCAGTTATTGATTAAAAAGTGTTGTCCCAAAATAGTCCAAGAGGGGGGTGAATTGGACTTTAACAATTTTTCGGCCCTTGCTTATAGCCTAATGAAAAATTGTGGCTTTGTTCTTCTTCTATATAACGAGAAAGTAATATGTGCTTCAACAATGTGTTTCTATGTTGCAATTCAATTCTCAATCAATGTATATGGCAATCTCTAATAAAGCATTTATCAACTAATTTTCTCAAGTCTCTCAATATGTCCACAAATTTATCAACTCAATCTATTTAACCAACATTCACTATCATGTATATGAGAAAAGAAATTTAAATTGCATAAAAGTAAAGAGGTAAAGGTTAGAGAAATCAAACACAAGGATTTTATAGTGGTTCGGCTTAGCTAGCCTACATCCACTCTCTCAAAGAACCCTCTTTGAGTCTTTTCTCCACTATTTGCTCTTTTGAAGGCAAGAGACCAAAAGCCCTTTACAATTTCTCAACACCAAGCTTTTACACCAAGGTAGCTTGAAACCTCCACAAGTGCTATCACAAGCACTTACACTTCCAAGCTTCAATAGGTGCTTGTACAACCTCTCTTGAATGCAATTCAATATTTCAACACTCACTCTTACTCAATACAAATCAAACTATAAAGAAGAGATGAGTTGATTTGCCAATGGAAGCTCAAAATCTTAAATGCTCTTGAATGAAAGCAATAAATGAAAAATCAATGTTGGAGTTCAAATGTAGGCTTTCATTAAATTGTAAATGAAGTAGAGAAGGTGTATATATAGTCCCAAATTATTTTAGACCGTTTGAAACCCTTTTGGAACGTTATACACACTGCCCAAGACAAAATGGCCGTTATTTTGTCCTTTTGTGCGAAGTTGAGCAGCTCTGGACAGTTAGCAAACTAATAAAATTTTAGGAGCAGTCAGCAAACTGGTTAGCAAACTAATGTTTTTAGCAAACATATTAGTAAACCGAAAATTTTAGCAAACCAGTTAGGAAACTAAGTCAACAGCTGCATGTCTCAACTTGCAATGTAAAATGATTTAGACCTTTGAAAAATGTTTCAATGGTTGTGTTCAAGGTCATGATGAGAAAAAGTAATCAGAAAATAAATTTTTATTTTTGAGCTCCATATGACTAAATTCTCATCTATTCTTTTTCACAAAAAGGCCTAAGACTCTAACACTATACTCTTCATACCTTTTCTTTGAGTCTTGGCTTCCATAGTCTTTTTCTCATTTTGGATTTGTCTTGGAGTGCCTTTGAGTATCTTTTCTTCTTAGATGCAACTTCAAAGGTTCTTTATGCATAAGACAAAGAATCTACACATCACTTAAAGGTTAGGTTAGATAGATTCTCTTTGAGTTTTGTTATCATCAAAATCAATGCTCATTTTGAGCTACACGGGGTCAACAAAAAGATTTTCTTATTAGAAACTCTTTTCTAAATAAATCTATCTGTCCTGGCCAGGAACTTGAAACATCAATAACAATTAAATGAACATAGGATTTTATCCCTATTTACTTAGAGGAACAGATTCCATCTTGATCAACACCTACCTCCATATATAATTAGTAGGAGCCAACACATGCCCATATACCCATACACAGTACAAATATGAAAGCAGTATCAAACTCAAACCACCTATATACAAAATAACTGTGTTATCTCAGGTCTAAAGATTGTATGCACTGATATGATTTATAACAATACATTGACAAGAGTAAACTCCATGTACTTGTCATAAGTATCACTGGTTCGACCTACTTATCATGTATAAGTGCCTATCATGTTTGTTATATGGCATGAAACTCACCATTCCATCTTATTTACATCTCATATAAATAACTTGGGAACAAACATGATTATAATCTTTCTGGATAAGTCATGTCCTTATTGTAAAGTATCATCGATTGTGAACCTATTTATGATACTTTGTGCTAGAAATACTGTCAATCGTATTCTTAACAACTTAAGAATAGAATTTCTAACAAAATATCAATGGACCTTTTCTATTACACATAAATATATTATGTAAACGGAAAAGTAAAAATGCCTTTTATTAATAAAATATATACAAGATACATACTAAATGATATGCTCTAGGGCATACTACTAACAATCTCCCACTAGCACTAGAGCCATTCATTACAATACCTTAGACCCATCTTCTCAAGATGTCGGTCTAACTGTGCTTGTAACAAAGGCTTAGTGAATGGATCAGCTGGATTTTCAGCTGATGCTATTTTTTGCATAGCTATGTTGCTTTGTCCAACTATTTTTCTGATAATGTGGTAGCGCCTTTCTATGTGTTTAGATTTCTAGTGAGACCGGGGTTCCTTATATCCAAACAACTTCTTTTACAGCATCTAATGCAGCAATATACTTGGCTTTGGTAGTGGAACCTGCAGTCGTGCTCTGTTTGGAACTCTTCCAACTGACTGCACCTCTATTACAAATGAACACATATCCAGAGGTAGACTTTCTATCATCGATATCTAACTGAAAATTAGAATCAATATAACCATCCAATTGCAAGTCTCCGCCTTCATATATCAAGAATAAATCCTTAGTTATTTTCAAGTACTTAAGGATATTCTTGACAGCTATCCAGTGTTCCAAACCTGGATTGGATTGATACCTGCTAGTCAAACTAACAACATATGCGATATCCGGCCTAGTACACAACATTGCATACATCAAACTTCCAATAGCCGAAGCATATGGAATCCTGGTCATTTTATCTCTTTCTTCAGGTGTCTTTGGAGACATCTCTTTAGAAAGGTGGATACCATGTCTCACTGGTAACAATCCTCTCTTGGAATCAAGTATGTTAAACCTCTTCAACACCTTTTCCAAGTATAGACTTTGGGATAAACCAATTATTCTTTTCGCTCTATCTCTATAGATGCAAATCCTAAGAATATAGGTTGTCTCTCCTAAGCCTTTCATAGAGAATGTATTTGACAACCATACCTTTACAGTTGTCAACATACCTGTGTCATTACCCATCAACAGTATGTCATCCACATATAAGACAAGAAAAGTGATAGCACTGTCACTAACCTTCTTATATACACATGGCTCATCCTCATTTTTTATAAAAGCTTCATTAAAACAGATGTTCCAACTCCTCGAAGCTTGTTTTAACCCATAAATGGATCGCTTTAACTTGCGCACTTTGGAACCATATTGGGATTCGAAACCCCTAGATTTTTCCATGAAAATGTTTTCTTCAATGTATTCATTGAGAAAAGTTATTTTGACATCCATCTGCCAAATCTCATAATCATAGTATATAACTATTGATAATATAATCCTAATTGATTTAAGCATGACAACAGGCAAGAAAATCTCCTCATAGTCGATTCCTTGCCTTTGGCAAAACCCTTTCGCTACTAGCCTTGCTTTATAGGTCTCTACCTTTCCATTAGAACCAATTTTCTTCTTAAAAACTCATTTGTTCCCTATAGGTACAATACCTTCAGGTGGGTCAACAAAATCCCAAACTTGATTTTTATACATGGAATCAATCTCGGATTTCATAGCATCAATCCATTTTGAAGAGTCTATATCTGATATAGCTTCTTCATAGGTAAGTGGATCATCTCCATGATCTACTTCTTCATGAGTAGACAACTCTTGTTCTTCTTTATGAAGAAAACCATATCTCACTGGTGGGTGAGATACCCTGGTTGTTCTACGAGGAACAGCTGTAGATGTTTCATTAATAGGTGTAGCTTGACTAGATGGATCTATATCCATCTGATCTGTTGGTTGGTCAGAATTCTCCAATTCTAACTCTATTTGTCTTTCTTTGCCTCCTTCTTGAACAAACTGTTGTTCAAGAAATGTGACATCTCTAATTATCATAACCTTTTGTGATGTAAGCAAATAAAAATAGTATCCAAAACTATCTTTTGGATATCCAGCAAATCGACCATTTTCTGATCTGGTTTCCAATTTATCAGTGTTTAGCTTTTTGATATAAGCTGGACAACCCCAAATCTTAACATGCTTAAGACTTGATTTTCTTCCATGCCATATCCCATAAGGTGTGAAAGATACTGATTTTGATGGAATCCTATTCAGAACATGCAAAGCTGATTCTAATGCAAATCCCCAAAAGGAGATTGGCATATCAATATAGCTCATCATACTACATACCATATCCAATAGGGTACGATTTTTCCTTTCAGATACATCATTCAGCTCTGGTGCTCCTGGAGGAGTCAGCTAGGAAACAATGCCGTGCTCTCTCAAGTATTCATTAAATTCAGTACTCAAATATTCACCTCCACGATCTAATCGAAGAGCTTTAATACTCTTTCCTGTTTGATTTTCTACTTCAGATTTAAATTCTTTGAACTTTTCAAAGGATTCATGTTTGTATTTCATCAAATACAAATACTCAAACCTTGATTTATCATCAGTAAAGGTAATAAAGTAATGAAAATCGCCTCTAACCATTTCCGTAAATAGATTACATACATCACTATGTATTAGTTCCAAAAATATTTTTAGCTCTTAGCCCTTGTCCAACAAAGGGTGATCTAACCATTTTGCCCTGAAGTCAGGATTCACAAGTTGGAATAGGCTCAGAGCCCAATGAGGATAAAATCTCCATTTTATCCAATTTTGCAATCCTATCTTCTGCAATATAACCTAACCTTAAATGCCAAATATATTTTGAACTTGAGTTATTTTTCATTATGGCATTGCATTCTTTTAGATTGCTATACTCTGGGCAGTTCCTTTTCTAGTGCCCATCCTTCTGGCAGTGGAAACACTTTCCCTTGCCATTGTCAGCTTTGTTATTTGTCTTTCTGTTTAGCTATCTTCTTGGAAGATCCTGGAACTTGAGGTTTCTTTTTCTAATTGCCCTTCTTCTTGTTGGACTTTCCAGTAGAAGAAGATGCAATCAAAGCTACCTCTTTTCCTTTATTGCCCGGCATATTCTTTTGGGTAATAACCAGCATGTTGAGTAAACCAGCCAAGGTGCATTCCTGTTTAGTCATATGGAAATTTATTACAAATTTTCCAAAAGACTCAGGAAGGGACTGAAGGATCAAATCTGTCTGCAATTGGAAATCCATTTTAAAGTCAAGATGTTCCAGCTGCTCAATCAGCCGAATCATCTTATGGACATGATCCCCAATATTCTGTCCCTCAAACATCCTCATGCGGAATAGCTGTCTAGATATCTCATACCTAGCATTCCTGCTGTGCTCACCATACAACTCTTATAGGTGAAGAAGGATCTCACTCGCACTCTGCATGTTCTCATACTACTTCTGTAACTCATTACTCATGGAAGCAAGCATGTAACACTTAGCTCTCATATCATGCTCCTTCCACTTGTCCAAAGTTTCATGTTCCTCTTAAGGGGCCTCTGGAGGTAAGAGACTAGGAACATTTGAGTCTAGAACATATCCTATATGTTAAAGGTTCGGGACAAGTTTCAAATTTCTTAGCCAATCAGACAAATTAGGTCCTGTTAACCTATTGTGATCAAGTATGCTTGCAAGAATATTGGATGGTGGTGGTTGTTCTGTGCTCATTATTATCAGAAAATTAACTGCAGAAAATAACCAGATTAATTAGTAAATGTATCATATAATTAACCAAAATGATTATGGTCTTTTAATCAAATTGGTCCTCCCACTAACTTAGCGAATCCTACACTTCCAAAGTAAAAAATAGAAATCCTAGTTGGATGGATTTCTAGTGGGTGATTGAATTCTTATAATTCTATTGATCATCCTCAGGTACATCCATTATTAGAATTACAATAAACTATAAGTGAGCAACTGCTTGTCCATCACATCTTATGTGAGGTTCAATCCTTTATGTCACGACCCAACCTATGGGCCGGACCGGCACTAGGACCTGGGCCAGCCTAAAGCCCCCGAGGCCCGTAGTAAGCCTAACTGTTCATTAACCCAACTCTAAGGCCCATTTGGGCCCAATTTCAAGAAACCAACCGGACAGAGTCCGGCCATAAAGTGGACCTTTCAACGGGGAGTTTTTGACTCACCCGACCTGTAAACAAAATATATCATCAATTGGGGAGCTCAGCTCACCCTCCACATACTCATATCGGCATAAAAATAAATGGGAGCTCAGCTCCCTCATCCAATCCATCAAACATGCATATAATTTTACAGGTCCACATAA
The DNA here is from genome assembly GCF_030052815.1 of Hevea brasiliensis. Lineage (NCBI taxonomy): Eukaryota > Viridiplantae > Streptophyta > Magnoliopsida > Malpighiales > Euphorbiaceae > Hevea > Hevea brasiliensis. Next base: position 634,403 of record NC_079495.1, on the reverse strand, counting down.
CAATTTATATTACAGACCCGAATCATTTAAATATTTCTAACACATGCGGAAATTCTAGGAGTAAATAAAATTACAAAACTATTGATAAACAACCTGCGAAGGAGAAAAGCAGGTTAACCACAATAAAATCCTCCTGCTTTGAGAAAATTATTGAACAGGAGTGAGCGTTCGACTCAGAGAGTAAAATATCAATTTTAACCATAATCTCTATAACTATCTAGAACTAATGCAACCTGTGGAGTGAAATGCAACAACAACCATATTTTCACATCATAACAACAAAAAGGTAATTTGAAGCACTTACGCACCCTGTAACATCAATCATAATATATGGGAGCTGATCCCCTATACAGCTCTCTTAAATCCAACCTGGTGCGTGAAGAACTCATTTCGGACTTCCACTTAATAACCAAATCGGGGTCCCAGCGAAGAACTCAAGCCGTGTCTACCCCGAAGGACCGGGTCCCAGCGAAGATCTCAAGCCGTGTCTACCCGTCCTATCCATAGTCCACACCACATCACACGCACGCCAACGCACGCACACTGCTCCAAATTACCACAATAACATCCATGGCACGCTAACAGTTATGAATGCAACATAAATCGTGCCTAGAGTTTAACTACATAAATATTTGCATATAAGTGATGCATGGGCATGCTTGAACATATAATAATATCGAAATTACAATTAAAATTAATATTTTACTCACAGACTTGACGGTGATCACTGAGGCGGCTGGGCGGAGGAAGAAGGTTGTCCCGGCTCACCTGACAATTTTTATTACAATCATTTAATAAATTTGACTCAATACAAACAAAGAAAAGACCAAATACGTCCTAAGTCGTGCCGAAAATCCGGCAGAGTCTCCCCTATACCTAGGACCTACCCAACCTGCAAAAGGGCTCAAAACATACTTCTATATCCATAATCCATATATCCACAACTCAATCACATCACACAGCCCCTCCTGGGCCCATCAAATCAATCATTCATCACAATATGTAAAATTTCAATTTAGTCCTTATAATTGATCATTTTTGCAAAAACTGCTCAAATAAGATCTAAAAATAATAAAACTCTGCCCCGCTGTCCTTAGAAATATTACTAAGCTATTGCAAAAAAAAAAAAATCATAATTTTCTAAGCTACCACGAATATTTTATGGATTTTTAATCCTATTTAAGCACTAGAAAATTACGAAAAAGCAAGGTTCGGGTTTACCTTTGCCGATTCCGACTTCGGGAACGCGCTCGGGACGTCTGACAATGGGGGGCTAGCCAAAACCTCGGTCCAATTCGGAGACTTTTCGATGTGCAGTGCATGCGGCCGAAATTTGCAGACCCGGACAACTGTCGAATTTCCGCGAATTGAGGATACCTACACCAAGCCCAATAATAATATATAAAAAATCAGGGGTGTTACATTCTTCCCCCCTTACAGAAAATTCGTCCTCGAATTTTACACAAGGCAGAATAAAGTACATGATTACACATTGAACAGATAAGGGTACTTGCTACGCATGTCCCGTTCTGACTCCCAGGTGCACTCTTCCACTGATTGGCTCCTCCACAAAACCTTAACCATAGGGATCTGTTTTGATCTTAGCTGTCTCACTTGGTAGTCCACTATGGCTACAGGTTGCTCCTCAAATGTCAAGTTCTCCTTTAGTTCTATTACATCCGACTGTAGTACATGAGAAGGATCGGGAATGTATTTCCTGAGCATAGAGATGTGAAACACGGGATGAACGTGAGAAAGGTTGGGTGGTAGCTCCAACCAGTAGGCAACTGCTCCAACTCTATCAGCAACCTCAAAAGGTCCAATATACCGAGGTGCCAATTTGCCCTTCTTTCTAAATCTCATGACTCCCTTCATTGGAGAAATCTTCAGGAATACATAGTCGCCCACTGCAAACTCCACATCCCTCCGTCTGGGGTCTGCATAACTCTTCTGCCTACTGAAAGCTGTTTTCAATCGTTCCCTGATTAAAGGAACTATCTTTGAAGTGTACTACACTAGGTCTACATCATGCACCCTCGCTTCTCCCATTTCTGTCCAACACAGAGGAGACCTACACTTTCTTCCATATAGTGCCTCATAGGGTGCTACTCCTATGCTGGAATGGTAACTGTTGTTGTAGGCAAACTCCACCAAAACTAGTTGATCATCCCATCGACCTCCAAAATCCAAAACACTCATGCGAAGCATGTCTTCCAGTGTTTGGATTGTCCTTCAATTTGTCCGTCTGCATGCGAGGGTGGAAAGCCGTCTTGAAGTTCAGCTGTGTGCCAAGTGCCTCCTGCAACTTTCTCCAAAACCGAGAAATCGGGGCCCTCTGCCGGATATTATGGAAGCTGGAACTCCATGCAATCGGCGATTTCTCGAATGTAGAGTCGGGCGTCTTGTGCAGCGAGAATATGTAGTCTTCACGGGCAAGAAGTGATTTGGTTAAGCGGTCTACAATTACCCATATCGAATCATACCCTCGCGTGATGCGAGGCAACCCAGTCACAAAATCCATAGTGATCATTTCCCACTTCCATTCTGGGATAGGGAGCTCTTGCAGCTTCCCTGACGGTCTCTGATGTTCAAACTTCACCTTCTGACAAGTCAAGCACTTGGACACAAAGTCTGCTATGTCTCTCTTCATGCCATTCCACCAGTAGCTATCTTTCACATTATGGTACATCTTGGTGGAACCTGGGTGGACATTGTACAGTGTATAGTGTGCCTCTCGCATGATTTCATCTCTGAGATTGTCCACATCGGGCACACATATCCTAGAACCTTGCACTAGGGCACCATCATTGGCAAATCCAAACTCACCACCTTCATCTTGCTGTACTCTTTCTATGATCTTCATTAATTGTTTGTCTCTGTGTTGGGAAACTCTTAACTCTATCTCGCAAGTCTGGCCTCACTGAAAAATGAGCCAACAAGACCCCCTCATCTGAAAGATTTAGGATTAAACCTTGATCCATCAACTCATGTACTTCCTGAATCAACAGTCTCTTCTCTGCTGAAATGTGCGCGGAAGATTTTACGCTTAAAGCATCTGCTACTACATTGGCCTTCCCAGGGTGGTACTGGATGGTGCAATCATAGTCTTCCAGAAGCTCCATCCATCTCCTCTGTCTCAAGTTTAAATCCCTCTGTTGGAAGATGTACTTCAAACTCTTATGGTCGGTGTATATCTCGCACACTTCACCATACAGGTAGTGTCTCCAGATTTTTAGTGCAAAGACTACAGCCGCCATTTTCAAATCATGGGTGGGATAATTCTGCTCATGCCTCTTCAGCTGCCTTGAAGCATAAGCCACTACTTTTCCATTCCGCATCAAAACACACCCTAAGCCAACTCTGAAGGCGTCACAGTACACGGTGTATCCTTCACCGCTCATAGGTAGTGTTAACACGAGCGGTGGTTAGATACTCCTTATCGTAATCATTATAACTGACTCTATCGAGCTCTCTTACTGTCCTTTGCATCTTATCCACTTCCCTTTTCCTATTTTTGGTATTGTTGGTATCTTTTCAACCTGCTGTACTTATTCCTTAATTTTAGTCCTATCTCATCCTTACACCTTTTCCTTCAAAGATGTCTATCCCATCATCAACTTTAACTTTCTTTTTATTTCTTAGTCTTATCTTGATTACTAGTTTCATTACTTCGAGAATTCTAACCCTATGATTTACTCCTACCAGCACATTCTTCACCTTATGTAACACTTATAATTACCCATAGAGAATTTTTTTTTTGGTACCCCCTTTTTTCCAACTTAACTATCAGAATATTATCATTCCCTATCAGCCTTAGTAGGAAATTGCTTATCCTGGATGAATATGAGCCCCATAAACTATAAGTTCCATCTGAACTAACACGGCTGTAGGAAATATGTGTCATGCCTTAATTCCAAACAAGATACTTCACATGTTCATTCTCCTTAATATAATCATATATACTGCCCATAGCTTTCTAAACTTCAACCTCAAATTACCCATCAGCAACAATTTCATCTATTGAATCTCATCCATAAATAGTACTTCCTCCAGCTCATAGTTTAAAACAGTTGCAAGCCTTAGTAGCTAACTCAATTTAACTCATGTCATTACTCTGTTCGTCCTTTCATACTTAATACTAGGTATGCACTTACTGTCATTCTCATATCAGGAAATTATGTATGAATTTGTGCCTACCAAACTCTCAATAACTAGGTCTCCTTGACTCAGTTTCTGTTCCTTATATAACCTTCTAAAACCAAAAGCACAAGCTAAACTTGAAAAGAAAGAAAATATCCTCTTATATTCAACTACACCCGATTGTCATATTATAACGTTTCACCTAAGTTTCTTGGTCTTTCTCTCCAAATTTCATCATCTCCTAGCACAATTATGCTCTACCTATAAGGTATCATCTGCATGAACCCTTTATCGTACCATTTTCCTTCTTGACATAATATTTTATAATTTATTAACTTTACTTATACTCGACCTATGATTCATATCTATCATCGTTTATATTGTGCCCTTAACCCTTGTTGAATCCTGAAAGATTTCTCTCGCTAATAGATTCTTCAAACACTAATTCCACCCTTATCTATGGTCATTAATTTGATCCTTAAACTTTCTAGTGATTTATTACCATCCATACTTGTCACTTTTATTCTACCCCTCTTTGTTGCTCTGTCGTTATTAAATCCTTTGCAAAGTGATTACATTGATCACACTAAAAATGTTTGCACGACATTCATAGAACCTCTAACTACCTTCTCACTATCTCAAAAGTCTAACCTAAAACCTATGTGTCATTATCTATCATTCTTTTCCTCTCATCATACCTATTTGATCCCTTAGACTGACTTTTATTCAACTTACTGCTTACTAACTTCTCTTTCTCTACCTATTTAGGTAGTCCGCAATACCATCACACACCTTCTAACATTTACTCATTATTATTGTATTCCATACCTCCATCACTTTTCTCACTAATGTGGTCCCATTTTGGGTTTTCCATCCTTGTCATTCTCCTTGCCAAGAATAACACTTAGCCTATCCTATATCTTAACTTTGTTCCTTTTATTATGCGCTCTTTAGGTTGTCCTTTCATTTATTTCCTTTGTCTTACCCAAAATAGAACTTGACTATTCTATCCCTGGTTCCATTCTTCTTCCTAACATAATAGCCGTACTTGATAACTATATCTTTCAGAGTCTCTATCGCGTTATCATATGTCTGTGCTACTCAGATTTGGTCCTTTAACCACTCTAGCTAGTACTTCCACTAGCATTTAGATTATATTGCATCTGCAATCAATTGTCCAAACTTTCATTTTGCACTTTCTTTATCCATTGGCCTTCTGTGATTTATCTTCGCTAATTTATTACTCTTAACACTATTATAATTAGATTATACTATTGTTTTGAATAATTTGAAATTAGAAAGGAACTCAGCAAATTACAGTCATACTTTTATTGTATGATCTCTATTCTTATCCTTTAGCTTACATAATACCCTTACTACCTCGAGAATTAATTTTGCAGTAATTTTATTATTATTATTATTATTATTATTATTATTATTATTATTATTATTATTATTATTATTTTCCATGTTTACTCAACTAGCCAAAACTTAATGTTACGGGCACCCAAACAAGTAATACAAAACAAATGATATACATCCATCGTGATAAGATAATATATGATTCGTATAATATAACTTGCATCCTCATGAGATACCCGAGCCAACTTCTCTCTACCACACTCTACAGTCCCATCCGGGTACTATTTTGTTGGTCACCATTATTAGTAATAACTTTGATCCCTTACGAAAGATAGGACTATACCTAACTTGTGCAACAAAGATACTACATTTACCACCTTGCCCAAAACCATGTCAAATTAATGACTCTCCTATCATATTATAGCTCTGTGAATCATCAATTCATAGTTCCGACTTTCCCTAGGTAGTAGGGTTGTACTTTATTTCATACTGATACACACAAGGTATACTATTCTCACTAAGTTCTAACCAAATGTTTGTCATACTGCAAAAACCATCCAAAATTCCATACTGAATACTAGATAATCTCACTCTATAGGTGTCACCTTTACTTTGCAACTAATCCGAAACCTGCAGTCCGATGGCAATTCTTATTGTAACTCTAGCTCATGCTAGAGTAATGGAGATCCTTGACTCTAGTTATCACCCCACTGTGACCTCTCAATATTCTAACTCTAGACTCTTAACCAGGAGTTCCCAACTCCTCTGCAAATATAGAACTCTGTTCTGGCATAACTGTACCAAAACAGAAGCCATCTCAAACACCCTCATTATGGAGCACCACGGGGATGCACGCAGCTCTACACAATAATCTCATGTCGATGCATGTCTGCGACTTACGGAGCGGACATCGAGAACATTGTATAGTTACTACGATACGTCTGGCGGACTAGGTCTCCTAATTTCTTATCTCTCTGAATCTTCTATTATCACAAACTTATTACATTTGGGTCATCTCGATGTTGCCGGTGAGTGGTATCCTCATCCTTATCTAGGGCAATTGTACTTTTAAGACTCACTTTTATGTACTCGTGCCTTACACGAAATGGGCACACCATTTAAACCCATACTGACAAAAATATAACATTTCTTGGAGTACGTATCCTCATGATAGACCTCACATGTCTACTAACTCTATTTCACATTTCTGTGTACTCCACGAAAATCAAGATACTCACTGAGGTAATCTAATATTTCAGAGGTATAACGTAGAATCTAGAAACAAAGAATTACAGAAAAGGAAGCAGAATCCTATACTCGCATGTGACTCCTAGTAGATTCTTCCCAACACTTAGATAATTTTCCCTATGAATGGAGCCTAAGCTCGATACCACATTTGTCACGACCCAACCTATGGGCGGACCGGCACTAGGACACAGGCGACCTAAAGCCCCGAGGCCCGTAGTAAGCCTAACTGTTCATTAACCCAACTCTAAGGCCCATTTGTGCCCAATATCAATAACTCAACCGGACGGAGTACGGCCATAAAGTGGACCTTTCAACGGGGAGTTTTTTAACTCACCCGACCTGTAAACAAAATATATCATCAATTGGGGAGCTTAGCTCACCCTCCACATACTCATATCGGCATAAAAATAAATGGGAGCTCAGCTCCCTCATCCAATCCATCAAACATGCATATAATTTCTGAGTCCACATAACAATTTATATTACAGACCCGAATCATTTAAATATTTCTAACACATGCGGAAATTCTAGGAGTAAATAAAATTACAAAACTATTGATAAACAACCTGCGAAGGAGAAAAGCAGGTTAACCACAATAAAATCCTCCTGTGCTTTGAGAAAAATATTGAACAGGAGTGAGCGTTCGACTCAGAGTAAAATATCAATTTTAACCATAATCTCTATAACTATCTAGAACTAATGCAACTTTGTGGAGTGAAATGCAACAACAACCATATTTTCACATCATAACAACAAAAGGTAATTTGAAGCACTTACGCACCTGTAACATCAATCATAATATATGGAGTGATCCCTATCTGACTCTCTTAAATCCAACTTTGGTGCAGTGAAGAACTCGGCTCGGACTTCCACTTAATAACCAAATCGGGGTCCCGTGAAGAACTCAAGCCGTGTCTACCCGAAGGACCGGGTCAATGAAGATCTCAAGCGTGTCTACCCGTCCTATCCATAGTCCACACCACATCACACGCACGCCAACGCACGCTGCTGCTCCAAATTACCACAATAACATCCATGGCACGCTAATGATTATGAATGCAACATAAATCGTGCCTAGAGTTTAACTACATAAATATTTGCATATAAGTGATGCATGGGCATGCTTGAACATATAATAATATCTAAATTACAATTAAAAATAATATTTTACTCACAGACTTGACGGTGATCAATGGCGGTAGGCGGAGGAAGAAGGTTGTCGGCTCACTGACAATTTTATTACAATCATTTAATAAATTTGACTCAATACAAACAAAGAAAAGACCAAATACGTCCTAAGTCGTGCAGAAAATCGTGAGTCTCCCTATACCTAGGACCTACCCAACTGCAAAGGGCTCAAAACACACTTCTATATCCATAATCCATATATCCACAACTCAATCACATCACACAGCCCCTCCTGGGCCCATCAAATCAATCATTCATCACAATATGTAAAATTTCAATTTAGTCCTTATAATTGATCATTTTTGCAAAAACTGCTCAAATAAGATCTAAAAATAATAAAACTCTGCCCCGCTGTCCTTAGAAATATTACTAAGCTATTGCAAAAAAAAAAAAATCATAATTTTCTAAGCTACCACGAATATTTTATGGATTTTTAATCCTATTTAAGCACTAGAAAATTACGAAAAAGCAAGGTTCGGGTTTACCTTTGCCGATTCGACTTGAGCAGCGCTCGGGACGTCTGACAATGGGGGGCTAGCCAAAACCTCGGTCCAATTCGGAGACTTTTCCGGTAACGGGTCTGTCTGGCCCGAAATTTGCAGACCCGGACAACTGTCGAATTTCCGCGAATTGAGGATACCTACACGAAGCCCAATAATAATATATAAAAAATCAGGGGTGTTACACTTTATATAGCCCCTAATGCTCAAAATCTCAGGTTTATCCATTATTGACTTATCTTGCATTAGTTAAGTTGATCCCATTGAGCCAGTAATTATGCAAATAATTTTAATGTCCTCAGGTACATCGAATATTGGCCACCAAACTATTTACATATTCACAACATCTCATACTTAACAATTATTCTTAAGAATATCTCTTAAATTAATTGCATCTTATGCAAGTATTTAAAATTTTTTAAAATAATTACCTCAATGGAGGGCTTCTACTGATATGAAACAGATAATAGATAGAGAAAAAGTGATTTGAGCTAATGCTCAGTGAATGATAATTATAGCACACAACGGAATAGAAACAGGCAGACGCTTGATTAATTTTACAATAAATTTTCTATTCAATAAAATCATGCTCATGCTATTAAAAGAGTGGAAGCGTGGATTAAAGGGCATTAGAACCTTGAATTTCAAAAATTATTTTTAGGGTTACATGCACCATACCAAGTGGCTTATAATCTTAATCAATTTCCAATGCCCAATGGCATACCAAAACACATTTTATCATGCATTAAAATTTCATTTGTCATTAAAGATTGTGAATTAATATTTAATTCAATTAAACCCTAACTAAAAGAGAGATTTTTAGGTACTAACCTCTTGATACACAATTAATGCAATTCCGACTCTTATAATGTTCTTAGGACTCTAAATGTTATCCCTCTAGTTTGTCCACCATAAGCGCACACCAAAGTAGCAATGACAGCCCCTAGATTGGCTTCTGAAGCCTTGTTAACTAATTTTGAGATGGGGTTTATACTTTGTGAAGGTTGTATGAATGTATTGGGAGTTCAAAAAGCTTTCTAATAATTTTAATTCAAGAGGAAATCAAAGTTTTTCATTTGAATCAATTGAGAAATTGAAGAAGAGAGGGAGACACCATATTGTCGTCCAACTTGAGAGAAGAGAGAGAAGGGTGATTTTTTCTTTATTACTTTTCTTTATATACTTAGGTCAAACCCTCATTAATTCCCTTGTCACATGTCATCACAAGATCCCATCGTGTTATTGTTTGATTTAATCCTATGAAACCAAGTGTCAAGCTCCATTTAAATCATAACATGTGGTCTTCCATCATAGGAAGACAAGTGGCAAGATCATATGGTGCCATGTGTCACCATCTCATTGTGCCACATGTCACCATGTGAAAAGACCAATTTGCCCTTACTTTTTAATTTGAGTTATCAACTCAAAATTATAATTTCTCCTCTTTAAATCAATTTATATTAAATATTAATTAATTAATTAATTAATCTTCATTAATTAATTTCTCATAATTAAATTCATATTTAATCAAATTAAATATAAATTTAATTTATACTATACATCCAATAACATATATTTGGTTTTAAGTCATGCTAGGGACTTTGTAATCTTATTGCAAACCAAACATATTTAATTAATTAATTAAACTCTTTAATTAATCAATTAAATCACATTTTAAATGGTGATTAGCTTGTGTAGATGTGTGACTTACTAGACTCATTACTTATTGGCAATGAGAAATGATATTAACTCTTAATATTATTAGAACTCTTTCTTACCGTAAATAATTTCTCTAAATCATTACAGGCATCTCATAGACCATGGTTGACACCTAGCATAGTATGCCATGGCCACCCAATCAGTAATAAGAAATATCTTAAATGAACCTTTAATCATATGTTACTATGCACTAGAATCTCTCCGTTACAAAATCCCAATTGGAGCTGGAGTCATAATTAATGTCAAACCCCACTTGCTATGAACATTATGTTCTCTTTTAATTCTAGTTCTTGATTAATTAGATTTTCTTGTCAGAAACTCTTTTTTGACTAAATCTATCTATCCTGTCTAGGAACTTGAAATATCAAGAACAATTAAATGAGCATGGGATTTTATCCCCATTTACTTAGGATAACGGATTCCATCTTGATCAACACCTATCTCCATATATAGCTAGTAGGAGCCAACATATGCCCATATACCTATACACAGTACAAGTATGAAAGCAGTATCAAACTCAAACCACCTATATACAAGATAACTGTGTTATCTCAGGTCTAAAGATTATATGCACTGATATGATATATGACAATGCATTACCAAGAGTAAACTCAATATGCTTGTCATATGCAACTCTGGTTTGGCCTACTTATCATGTATAAGTGCCTATCATGTTTATTATGTGGCATGAGACTCACCATTCTAACTTATTAATATCTCATATTAATACTTTGGGAATAAACATGATTACAATCTTTCTGGATAAGTCATGTACTTTGTGAAGTATCCTCGATCGTAAACCGGTTTATGATACTTTGTGCTATAAATACTGTCACTCATATTCTTAACAACTTAAGAATAGAATTTCTAACAAAATATCAATGGACCTTTTCAATTACACATAAATAGTTTATGTAAATAGAAAAATGAAAATGCCTTTTTATTAATAAAATTATATACAAGATACATACAAAATGATATGCTCTAGGGCATACTACTAACAATCTTCCACTAGCACTAGAGCCATTCATTACAGTATCTCAGACCCATCTTATCAAGATGTTGGTCTAACTGAGCTTGTGACATAGGCTTCGTGAATGGATCAGCTGGATTTTTAGCTGATGCTATCTTCTGCATTGCTATATCGCCTCGCCCAACTATCTCTCTGATAAAATGATAATGCCTTTCTATGTGTTTGGATTTCTGGTGAGTCCGGGATTCCTTAGCCTATATGACCGCTCTATTGTTGTCACTGTATAAAGAAACTGCTGACTTAATGGAAGGAACTACTACAAGTTCTGTCACAAACTTCTTTATCCAAACAACCTCTTTTACAGCATCTGATAAAGCAATATATTCAGCCTCTGTAATGGAATCAGCGGTCGTACTCTGTTTCAAACTCTTTTAACTAACTGCACCTCTATTATAAATGAACACAAATCCAAATGTAGACTTTCTATCATCAATATCTGATTGAAAATTAGAATCAATGTAACCATCCAGTTGTAGGTCGCCACCTCTATAAATCAAGAATAAATTCTTAGTTCTTCTCAAGTCCTTAATGATATTCTTGACAGCTATTCAATGTTCTAAACCTGGATTGGATTGAAACTTGCTAGTCAAACTAACAGTATATGCGATATCCGGTCTAGTATACAATATTGCATATATTAAACTTCCAATAGCTGAAGTATATGGAATCTTAGCCATTTTATTTCTTTCTTCTGGTGTCTTTGGAGACATCTCTTTAGAAAGGTGGATACCATGTCTTATAGGTAACAATCCTCTCTTGGAATCAAGCATGTTAAACCTCTTTAATGCCTTTTCCAAATATAGACTTTGGGATAAATTAATTATTCTTTTCGCTCTATATCTATAGAAGCGAATTCCAAGAATATAGGTTGCCTCCCCTAAGTCTTTCATGAAGAATGTATTTGACAACCATACCTTGATAGTTGTCAACATACCTATGTCATTGCTTATTAATAAAATATCATCTACATATAAAACAAGGAAAGTGACAGCACTCTCACTAACCTTCTTATATACACATGGCTCATCCATATTTTTAATAAAACCAAATGATTTAATAACTTCATCAAAACGGATGTTTCAACTCCTCGAAGCTTATTTTAACCCATAAATAGTTCGTTTTAGCTTGTATACCTTGGAACTATCTTGGGATTCAAAACCCCTAGGTTGGTCCATGAAAATGTTTTCATCAATGTTTCCATTGAGAAAAGCTGTTTTGATATCCATTTTCCAAATCTCATAATCATAGTATGTAGCTATTGCTAATAAAATCCTAATTGATTTAAGCATGGCAACAGGATAAAAAGTTTCCTCATAGTCGATTTCTTGCCTTTGGAGAAACCCTTTTGCAACTAGCCTTGCTTTATAGGTCTCTACCTTTCCATCACAACTAATTTCTTCTTGAAAACTCATTTATTCCCTATAGGTACAATACCTTCAGGTGGATCAATAAGGTCCCAAACTTGGTTCTTATGCATGGAATCAATTTCGGATTTTATAGCTTCAATCCATTTTGAAGAATTTATATCTGATATAACTTCTTCATAGGTAAAAGGATCATCTCCATGATCTATTTCTTCATGAGTAAACAACTCTTGTTCATCTTCATGAAGAAAACCATATCTCTCTGGTGGGTGAGATATCCTGGTCGATCTACGAGGAATTACTGTAGATGTTTCATCAATAGGTGTAGATGTTTCATCAATTGGTGTACTATAGATGTTTCATCAATAGGTGTAGGTTAACTAGATGGATCTATATCCATTTGATCTATTGGTTGATCAGAATTCTCCAATTCTAACTCTATTTGCCTTCTTTTGCCACCTTCTTGAATAAACTGTTGTTCAAAAAATATGGCATCTCTGCTTACCACAACCTTTTGTTATGTAGGCAAATAAAAATAATATCCAAAACTTTCTTTTAGATATCCAACAAATCAACATTTTTCTGATTTGGTTTTTAATTTATCAGTGTTCAGCTTTTTAATATAAGCTAGACAACCCCAAATCTTAACATGCTTAAGACTGGTTTTCTTCCATGCCATATCTCATAAGGTATGGAAGAGACTGATTTTGATAGAATCCTATTCAGAATATGCAAAGCTGATTCTAATGCAAATCCCCAAAAGGAGACTGGCATATCAGTATAGCTCATGATACTGTGTACCATATCTAATATAGTACGATTTCTCCTTTCAGATATACTATTCAGTTGTGGTGTTACTGGAGGAGTCAGTTAGGAGACAATGCCATGCTCTTTCAAGTATTCATCAAATTCAGTACTTAAGTATTCACCTCCACGATCTGATCAAAGAGTTTTAATACTTTTTCCTGTTTGATTTTCTACTTCACATTTAAATTTTTTGAACTTTTCAAAGGATTCATGTTTGTATTTCATCAAATATAAATATCCAAACCTTGATTTATCATCAGTAAAGGTAATAAAGTAATGAAAACTGTCTCTAGCAATTTCCTTAAAAGGACCACATACATCACTATGTATCAATTCCAAAATATTTTCAGCTCTTAACCTTTGTCCAACAAAAGGTGATCTAGTCATTTTGCCTTCAAGCAGAATTTACAAGTTAGAGTAGGTTCAGAACCCAATGAGGATAAAATCCTCATTTTCTCCAGCTTTGCAATTCTATCTTTTACAACACGACCTAATCTTAAGTGCCAAATATATTTTGAACTTGAGTTGATTTTCATCATGGCATTACATTCATTTAGATTGCTTGCTTTAGATTTGTATTTAACATTATTATCTAAATAATAAAGTCCATCATGCATATAACCTGAACTAACATATTTATTTCTAAAATAAATATTGCAAATATCATTTGTGAACTGAAATTCATAACCACTTCTAATCAAACTAGATATAGAAATGATGTTCTTAAAAGCGTTAGGTATATACAAAATATTATTTAAATATAAAACATGTCCATTCATATATAAAGATTTAGATCCTATGTCTAAAGCTTCAACAGTTGAGCCATTGTCAACTCGAAGTCTAATATCTCGTGACTGTAAGCTGCTACCATTTGCTAGTTCCTACATCAAAAGTAACGTGAGAACTAGCATCAGTATCTAAAACCCAAGCTGTAGATGAACTATGGTGTCATGTGTCACCATCTTATGGTGCCATGTGTCACCATCTCATGGTGTCACCATCTCATGGTGTCACATGTCACATGTGAAAAGACCAATTTACCCTTACTTTTTAATTTGAGTTCTCAACCCAAAATTATAATTTATCCTCTTTAAATCAATTTATATCAAATATAAATTAATTAATTAATTCCTCATAATTAAATTCATATTTAATCAAATTAAATATAAATTTAATTTATACTATACATCCAATAACCAATATTTGATTTCAAGTCATACTAGGGACTTTGCAATCTTATTGCAAACCAAATCTCTTTAATTAATTAATTAAACTCTTTAATTAATCAATTAAATCACATTTTAAATGGTGATTAGCTTGTGTAGATGTGTGACTTACTAAGCTCATTACTTATTGGCAATGAGAAATGATATTAACTCTTAATATCATTAGAACTTTTTCTTACTGTAAATGATTTCTCTAAATCATTTTAGGCATCTCATAGACCATGGTTGATACCTAGCATAGTATGTCATGGCCACCCAATCAGTAATAAGGAATACCTTAAATGAACCTTTAATCATATGTTACCATGCACTAGAATCTCTTCGTTACAAAATCCCAATTCGAGTTAGAGTCATGGTTCATGTCAAACCCCATTTGCTATGAACATTATGTTCTCTTTTAATTCTAGTTCTTGATTAATTATATTTTCTTGTCAGAAACTCTTTTCTGACTAAATCTGTTTGTCCTAGCCAGGAACTTGAAACATCAAGAACAATTAAATGAACATAGGATTTTATCTCCATTTACTTAGGGTAACAGATTCCATCTTGATCAACACCTATCTCCATATATAGCTAGTAGGAGCCAACACATGCCCATATACCCATATACAGTACAAGTATGAAAGTAGTATCAAATTCAAACTCAGGTCTAAAGATTATATGCACTGATATGATATATGACAATGCATTGACAAAAGTAAACTCCATGTGCTTGTCATATGCGTCACTGGTTCAGCCTACTTATTGTGTATAAATGCCTATCATGTTTGTTATATGGCATGAGACTTATTATTCCAACTTATTAATATCTCATATTAATACTTTGGGAACAAACATGATTATAATCTTTCTGGATAAGTCATGTCCTTTGTGAAGTATCCTCGATTGTGAACCGATTTATAATACTTTGTGCTAAAAATACTGTCACTCATATTCTTAACAACTTAATAATAGAATTTCTAACAAAATACAATGGACCTTTTTAATTACACATAAATAGTTTATGTAAACAAAAAAGTGAAAATGTCTTTTTATTAATAAAATTATATACAAGATACATACAAAATGATATGTTATAGGGCATACTACTAACAACTATCAAATCATTAATAAAAATAATTTCATAAAATATATATATATAAGAAATTCATTCAATTAAAATTTTATGGTACAGTACACCAGGATGATGATATCCCACATCACCGAAGGCCAGATAGTAAGCGCGCTATCAGATATTAGATACCTTCCTCCTCCTTCACAGATATCAATGCATATGATACTAATGCAAACTATAAATTGCAATGATGCATGACTCAACAATGCAACCCAATACACTGATAGTCCACACAGCGGGGTCAGATAGCAGATACAGATATTGGGTACAAGTACCAATTCAACAGAATATCAATTTCCAAAAATCAATCAAAATCAACCCAAAGATTTCAGATAATGAACAATAGCTGACAGTGTAATTCAAACAGTTTATTTGAATAATTTCAAAGAGTCAACAAGATCAAATCAATTCCACGTAACACATCTATAAATTTCACAATTAGATATCAATCAATATAAAAGATATTAAAGGCCTGTTTCCGGAATCCTAATGGCTCTAATGCCGAGATAATTGATAAAATTAATTATTTAATCAAAATCGGAATAAAAT
Source organism: Hevea brasiliensis (assembly GCF_030052815.1). Classification (NCBI taxonomy): domain Eukaryota; kingdom Viridiplantae; phylum Streptophyta; class Magnoliopsida; order Malpighiales; family Euphorbiaceae; genus Hevea; species Hevea brasiliensis. Next base: position 618,153 of record NC_079495.1, on the reverse strand, counting down.
TCAATAATAAAATAAAACTCTAGAAAATCACATGTAAAATAATTGTTAAAATATTGATTTAAAATTTCATTTAATAATAATTTTAATGCTAAAAAATTTTAAAAGGGACTAAAACGGTGCCATGTACTATAATTACCACTCACTTGAAATCTCAAAGACAATGGTTATTTTCAATGGAAGAGAGATAATTTCAAGTGACAAATTGAATATTCGAATCTTCTACATATCCAAAATATAAAAGAAAAATATTAGATAATAATAAAACAAAATAATATATATATACACACACACACACACATATAACTGTTTGTTAGTTTTTCAATCATCGCAAGTGTACGGATCGCTAATAAATAATAAAGTGATGAGCAGAGTATCGTTCCCACGAGGACTGTGTTGAGTACCAAACTATAATGATTTTAATTATCTAGACGAATGAATTGTAGAGAAATAATAATTATATCTAAATGAAATAAATAAAATCTAAATAATTAACTAAAATAAAATACTAATGGATAAAGGCATTCTAAAGCTAGGGGTTCACACTTCAATCAATTATAGAATCAATCTTATCCATTCAATAAATGGGAGATTATTACTTTGATGGAAATTATCCTAAGTTATCTGAAGTCCTCTCTCAAGGCACTCAAGGTATATTTTAATTAACCTAAACCCTATTTTCGTAGTGATTAAATTAATTAAAACCCTTTAAGATCCTTGATTAATTTTGGAACTCCATAAAGGTCATCAGCCTATCATTAGGTCAGATTTTCTAGATTCAAAATCTCAATTTTCTAATATTAATCTTCACCTTTCAGTCCTTCAATTAATATCTGTAATCAATACTAAGTGGGTACCAACACATAGCATGCATTATGATCACAAGAGATTGAATGAAAGAATAAAATACCCAATGTATTAAATAAAATAAAACCAGATCCATAATGAAATTGAGAGTGCTACACCCTAACCTTAGAATAAAGAACCTACTCACCCATGGTGAGTTTTACAATCAAGTTTATAAAAGATAAAGAGAAGACATGAGAAGAAAATAAAGTGAAATAACCCAGAAAGAGAGTTGTAGCCTTGGACTTTTGGAACTTCAGCTGAAAATCCCTTAGAGAAATCTTGTAGATCTTGTTTTCTCCCTTGCCTCCCTTGAAGTTGATGTGCATCCTTGAATGTAAATCGGCTCCCCTTGAATATAAATTCTGTTCTTGGATGTAAATTCTCTCCCCTTCCTCAATTCCTGACTTGTTATATTTACATCTAGTATAAAAATCCTAATTTTAGAGTCCTAGAAGTATTAGGAATCCATCCGGATCGGGTCAGAACGAAGAAAAGTCGCATCAGAATTGCTGACAGGGTATTTTACATGGTCAGTGTAGTGTTACACCCCCCTGCCCCATGTAACTTTCTGCCACTCTTGTTTTTCAAGTTTTCTTTGTCCAGAAGGTTGCACAGGGTCTAGGAAGTTACACCAGGCAAGTTACACGGCCCGTGTAATGTTTTTGGCACTGTATTCTTCACGTTTTAACCTCCAAATCTCTTCCAAACTCGTCTTTGATTCTAGAACCACATAAAAATACCTGATAAAATATAAAAATCAATGAATTGAGTTGGATTAACTTATTTTCTAAAATAATAATGAAGAAACATAAAAATCAACATAAAATGATACTAAATGCTAACAAAATACAATGCATGTTAACCTTAAATGTCTATATAATTTGATGCAATCAAATACCCTCAAACTCAAACATTTGTTTGTCCTTAAGCAAAATAAAAACTTTATAAAAACTCATTAGGGTACCTAGAAATATAACAAAAAACTTAACTTGCACATAATTAGACACTCTTCAACTTTCATACCAAATTCCCACTTTCAAGGCATAGGGACCTCAGCAGTTACCCGCTAGAACTTCACCCCCTTCATGGTGTTTCAACTAATTATTCCTCTATACAAGGCCATAAATAAGTCACAAATAACCTATTTTATTAGGATAGATTTGAGAAACACTTACTCCCCTAAATTTGCCTTTATTGTGGGTAATTGTAGTGAAGTGATTCAATTCCAACTCTATAGGCATATCTTAATTTTCTATCTCCACTAATATAGCATACATTTTTCAAAAGATCAAAAGGTCTTTAAAAGGGTTGTAATGGGGCTAAAGGGATAATGACTTGGTTGCCAATGAAAGGTTTTTAGGGAATGCAAATATGAGGATAGCATGTATGCATAAAATATCAAGTACACTAAGTTTATTCTACTGATTTTATATGGAGAGGAAGGCCTTTTGGTTTTTTATAGTGCCAAGCATGCTTCCATGATACTTATCTTAGGACTTCTTCTTTTTTTTTTTTTTTTCTTCTTCTTTCCTTTTTTTTTTTTATTTATGTCCCTTTTGTCCTCTCCCCCAAACTCATTACTTTTGCTGGGTTGGAAACACAAATTTTTCTTTGATTTCAATTGCACACTTGCACTCTTTCTTGAGTTCTACATCCTCTCGCCACATTTTTTTTATTGCACTTAATATACTTTTTACTTATGCATTTAGCCTCCTCAAAAGGGTAGAATAGGTGTTTAGGCTAGGGGCTACGTAAATAATATGGGTAAGCAATAAATTCTAAGGGATAGATATAGGTTCCAAATTGACTATAAGGGATATATATTTTAATTAATGGTGGCTAAGGCTTAGTGAGGTTATATCAAAGAATGCCTTAATCATCTCTTCACTAAGCATATACTAGGATTTCACCTTGATAGGTCCAAGACACATGTTCTAGAGCTACTGAGGTATTTTTAGGTTTGCTTGTATTTCAAAAGTTTTCTCCTAATTTTGCAAGTTCAATGTGACAGATTAATGACTATGAAAGGGTTTAACTAGTTTAACTCCATTTAGGTGATTTAGCTTTTCACAAACAATATATTGAAGCCTTTTTGCCTATCCAAATACATTCATTCCTCTTTCCCATAGAGTCCAATCATTAGCTCATCAAGGTTTTAATTATAATTCTAAATTAAAAGCTTTTTGAAAAAGTCCATAATTTTCAAAATTTGCAAAAATTTTCAAAAATTTTTTGAATTTTTGACACACAAATATAATATAGACATAATAAGGTGATGAAATGCAATATATCACAAATATAATATAGACATAATAAGGTGATGAAATGTAATATATGAATGCAATGCATGAAATGCACCCCAAACTCAAATTTGACATTGTCCTCAATGTTTTCAAGATATCATAAACAGGTCAAGAGCAACATCATAAATGTAATAACAAGGAAAAGCTAATGGATATAGAATACTCCCCCTTAAAGCGTGTCTTCCCTTGAAGATTTGTGAGTTTGACCTCCATTGCTCCTCTCAAGTGCTTCTTGAACCTACAAAGTGAACAAATATCGAAATTAAGTTTGGAAGGGTGATAAACAAAAGAAATAAAAAAAAATGCAAAGATTAAATTTAAAACTTGGGTTGCCTCCCAAGAAGCCCTAATTTAAGGTCATTAGCTTGACCCCTTTTAGAATTACTGATCAAAAAGTGGTTTTCGCCCATAGTAGTTGTCATGTAACACTACATATGGGTCTTGATTTTGATACCCTAAAGATTGGCAAGATTTGGAATAAGATTGCATATAGCATGAACAACACATGGTTTAAAGTTATCTGCTCGGGAAGAGGATTACTTTAGCTTATGAAGGACATATGATGATGTAGGAGGTGTCCATGATAGAAAAGAGTTTTCTGGTGGTGTATGTGTAAGCATCATTAATGAACTTAAATTAATAGTCTCATCAATTTCTTCATCCACCACCTTTATCTCTGATTTGTCTTCATGAAAACACTCTTCCAATGATCCCCCAACTATAAAGGAGTTATTTCCTTCAGCTCTAGGTTCCACTTGTTCTTTAAGTAACTCCTGTTCTTGTAGGAATTCTACCAGTAAGTTATCTTCAAAGGAATTTTGTTCTTGAAGCTCAACTTCTTCTCTAGGTTCAAATTCTCATAAAGCTTCTTCATTCTCCCAACTTTATTCATATAATCCCTCTTCATAAAGTGATAGCTCATTGTTCACCATTAGTTTGTCAAAATTTTTGAATGGAGCTATCACCTCTTCAAGTCCCACTCTCCTCTCTAATTGTAGCTCGAATGGTTGGTGTGAAATATTAGGTTGATGAATGTGTGGGGGATATTGATGACTCCAACCCTGCAGTGAAAGATCCCAATGCCAATGGTAATCAAAATATGCCATGTCATTCAATAAGTGAATGGTATCCTCATGGTTTCTTTGAAAAATGTGATCACCGGTAGCCCAAGCTTCATAATCTACCCAATTCCTTGTCACTTCACCCAGACCATTGTAGAACTTAAGAGTGAGTTCATAATTTGAAAGACTATAATTGTCAAATTGCTCTACCAATTCATTGAATCTTCTCCAAGCATTGTAAAATAGTTCATTGTTGTTGAATAAAACTTGTGAAGAATTGTTGATGAAACATCTCAATGTACCTCACAAGAAAAACAAGTAAAAATAAAATTAGACAATAAATAAAATATAAAAGAAATAAGAATGTCTAGAGTAATCAAATCACTAATCATTCAATATCAAGCATCGGTCCCCGGCAACGGCGCCAAAAACTTATTTGCTGATTTTTCAACCACCGCAAATGCACGGATTGCTAACAAGTAATAAAGTGATGAGTAGAGTATCGTTCCCACGAGGATTGTGTTGAGTACCAAACTATAGTGATTTTAATTATCCAGACGATCGAATTGTAGAGAAATAATAATTATATCTAAATTGAAAGAAATAAAATCTAAATAATTAACTAAAATAAAATACTAATGGATAAAGGCATTCTAAAGCTAGGGGTTCACACTTCAATCAATTATAGAATCAATCTTATTCATTCAATAAATGGGAGATTATTACTTTGATGAAAATTAATCCTAAGTTATCTTAAGTCCTCTCTCAAGGCACTCAAGGTGTATTTTAATTAACCTAAACCCTACTTTCATAGTGATTAAATTAATTAAAACCCTTTAAGATCCTTGATTAATTTTAGAACTCCATAAATGTCATCAACCTATCTCTAGGTCAGATTTCCTAGGTTCAAAATCCCGATTTTCTAATATCAATCTTCATCTTTCAGTCATTTAATTAATATCTGTAATTAATACTAAGTGGGTACCAACACATAGCATGCATTAAGATCACAAGAGATTGAATGAAAGAATAAAATATCCAATGTATTAAATAAAATAAAACTAGATCCATAATGAAATTGAGAGTGCTACACCCTAACCCTAGAATAGAGAATCTACTCACCCATGGTGAGTTTTACAATCAAGTTTATAAAAAGATAAAGAGAAGACATGAGAAGAAAATAGAGTGAAAGAACCCAGAAAGAGAGTTGCAGCCTTGGACTTTTGGAACTTCAGCTTAAAATCCCTTAGAGAAATCTTGCAGATCTTGTTTTCTTCCTTGCCTCCCTTGAAGTTGATGTGCATCCTTGAATGTAAATTGGCTCCTCTTGAATGTAAATTTTGTTCTTGGATGTAAATTCTCTTCCCTTCCTCAATTCCTGACTTGTTATATTTATATCTGGTGTAAAAACCCTAATTTAAGAGTCCTAGAAGTATTAGGAGTCCATCCGGTTCGGGTCGGAATGAAAAAAAGTCGTATCAGAATTGCTGACAGGGTACTTTACATGCCTCGTGTAGTGTTACACGCCCCTGCCCTGTGTAACTTTCTGCCACACTTCTTTTTCAAGTTTTCTTCGTCCAGAAGGTTGCACGGGGTCCAGGAAGTTACACGGCTCGTATAATGTTTTTGGCATTGTATTCTTCATGTTTTGACATCCAAATCTCTTCCAAACTCATCTTTGATTCTAGAACCACATAAAAACACCTGATAAAATATAAAAATCAATGAATTGAGTTGGATTAATATATTTTCTAAAATAATAATAAAGAAACATAAAAATAAACATAAAAGGATACTAAATGCTAACCAAATGCAATGCATGTTAACCTTAAATGTCTATATAATTTGATGCAATCAATAACAATAATGAAAGATAATGAAAATACCTGTTGAGAGTATTTGGTAAAAAAAGGAGATGATAAACAGGTTTTGAGAGCAAAGTTTAGCAGAAAGAGATTATTAGGGTGCATATATTTGAAGAGTTACATTAGGTGTAAAATGGGATAAGAGTTATTATTGAACTGAATTATTAAAATTACAAATATATATTTAATTACAAATATATATTTAATTTCAAAAATAATATATCTATAAAAATAAATAAGCAGGCCATCCAATAAAATATATATTTTTTTGAATAAATATATTAAATTATTGTTAGCTAATTAAAATAAATAAATAGATAAAATATTGGGTTTCCACATACTTCCCCCCTTAAAAGAAATTTGATCCCCGAATTTAAACAAACAAAATTTTAACCTGAAGAATCAAATAAGTGAGGATATTTGGCTCGCATTTCAGATTCTGCCTCTCGTGTGGCCTCACTACTTGAGTGATTATGCCACAAGACTTTGACCAAAGCCACTTCTTTAGACTGAAGTTTCCTAATTTGTCGATCTAAATCTTTATTGGTTGCTCCTCATATGATATATCATCCTTAAATTATATGGTCTGAGGTTGCAAAACATGAGATGGATCTGGTATATACTTCCTAAGCATAGAAATATGAAAAACTGGATGTACATGTGTAAAACCAGGTGGAAGGGTTAAACGGTAAGCAACTGCTCTAATTCTCTCCAAAATTTTAAATGGACCAACAAAACGAGGGCTAAGCTTCTCTTTTTTCCCAAACCTCATGATTTCTTTCATAGGAGAAACTCTCAGAAATACATGATCACCAACCATAAACTCTACATCTTTACGTTTAGGGTCATCATAACTTCTCTGTTGACTCTGAGCAGTCAAAAGTCTATTACGAATCAATTGTACCTTCTCTGAAGTTAACTGTATCAACTATGATCTAGTAAGCCTTCTTTCTCTAACTTCATCCCAACAAATTGGTGGCCTACACCTTCGACCATATAATGCCTCATATGGAGCCATCTCTATACTTGTTGATAACTATTATTATAAGCAAACTCCATTAAAGGTAAATGATGATCCCAACAGCCACCAAAATCCATAACATATGCACGAAGCATGTCCTCCAACGTCTGTATGATCCTTTTTGACTTTCCATCTGTCTGAGGGTGAAAAGCAGTACTAAAGTCTACTTGTGTTCCCAAAGCTTCTTGGAATTTTGAGAAGTAAATTGAGTATCATGATCAAAGACAATGGAAACTGGAACACCATGAAGACTAACAATCTTGTCTATATACAACTGTGCAAGTTTAGTAAAGTCATATGTAGTCTTCATAGGAAGGAAATGAACAGATTTTGTTAATCTATGCACTATCACCCAAATTGCATTGTAACCACCTCATGTACTAGGTAAACCCACAATAAAGTCCATAGTAATATGCTCCCACTTCCACTCGAAAATAAGCAATGGCTGAAGTAACCCAGATGGTCTCCGATGTTCTGCTTTAACCTGTTGACAAGTCAAACATTTAGCAACAAAGTCTGCAACATCCCTCTTCATGCCACCCCACTAATAATGCTCCCTTAAATCATGGTACATCTTAGTTGAACCTGGGTGTACTGTGTAAGCAGAATGGTGTGCCTCCTCCATGATTTCTCTTCTTAACTCATTAATATTAGGGACACAAAGTCTAGTGCCATAACGAAGAACTCCATCATCACTTAACATGAACCCTTGAGCTTAACCTTGATGAATACTATCTATAATCTCACACAACTGAGAATCACTCTTCTGAGCAGCCTTAATTCAATCAATCAAGATAGGCTTAACTCGAAACTGTGCCACGAATGATCCAAATACGATTTCAAACTCTACTCCCTGATCTAGCAACTCATGAAATTCACCAATCAGAGGCCTCCTCTTGGTAGATATATGGGCTAAATTACCAGAAGACTTCTTGCTTAGAGCATCAGCCACCACATTAGCATTTCCAGGGTGATACTGTATGGTGCAATTATAATCCTTCAGCAATTCTATCCATCTCCTTTATCTAAGATTAAGATCATGTTGGTCAAAGATATATTTGAGACTTTTGTAGTTAGTGAATATTTCACAAGTCTCACCATACAGATAGTGCCTCCAGATTTTCAAAACAAAAATTACTGCAGCCATTTCCAAATCACGAGCTAGATAATTCTGCTTGTGCCTTTTCAACTGACAAGAAGCATATGCAATAACCCGTCCATGTTGCATCAAAACACATCCTAAACTAATTCCTAGAAGCATCACAGTACACTGCATAACCCCTTGATCCAGATAGAAGGGCTAACACCTGTGTTGTAGTTAAACGATTCTTAAGCTCTTGAAAACTTTTTTCACAAGCCATGGACCATTGAAATTTTACATTCTTTTGTATCAACTTAGTTAAAGGTACTGCAATACGAGAGAAGTCTTGAACAAACCGTCTATAATTCCCTGCTAAACCCAAGAAACTATGAATCTCTGACACAGTTTTAGGTCTAAGCCAATGAAGCACTACCTCAACTTTCTTCTTATCAACACACACCCCATCCTTAGATATTGTATGGCCTAGGAAAGCCACACTATCTAACCAGAACTCATATTTTGAGAAATTGGCATATAGCTTATGTTCCCGTAAGGTCTGAAGTACAATTCTCAAATGCTGCTTATGCTCCTCTTTACTCTTTGAGTACACTAGAATGTCATCGATGAACACTATAACAAATTGATATAATAAAGGCTTGAAAACTCTATTCACGAGATCCATAAAAGTGGCTGGAGCATTGGTAAGACCAAAAGATATTACAAGAAATTCATAGTATCCATACCTAGTCCTAAAGGCCGTATTGAGTATGTCTTCTTTCTTGACCCTCAATTGATGATAACTAGATCGAAGATCAATCTTGGAAAAACACTTTGCACCTTGAAGTTGGTCAAACAGGTCATCTATGTGTGGAAGAGGATACTTATTACACACAGTCATCTTATTCAATTGCCTATAATCAATGCACATTCTCAAAGACCCATCATTCTTCTGCACAAATAACACATGAGCACCCCATAGAGAAACACTAGGGTGAATAAACCCCTTATTTAGTAGGTCCTGTAACTGCTCCTTCAACTCCTTAAGTTCTACAGGTGCCATATGATAAGATGGCATAAATATGGGTTAAGTTCTAGGAACTAAGTCTATACCAAACTCTACCTCTCGCTCCGAGGGTAAACCTGATAAATCTTCTAAAATCACATTAGGGAACTCCTTAACCATTGCAACATTCTCCAAACCAGCACTTTCTACCTGAACATTTCTAACATAAGTCAAATACCCCTTACACCTCTTTCACAATAATCGGCTAGCACTCACTGTTGAGATAAGATTACTAGTGGCTGTACTGTGATCTCTCTTAAATTGAAATTCTGCCTTCCCAGGAATTTTAAAGAATACAACTTTATTATGGCAATCCAATGAAAAGTGATAAGTGGCTAACCAGTCCATGCCTAAAATCACATCAAACTCAAACATATCCAAAGAAACAAGATCTGTAGTTAATTCCCTATCTCCCATGTGAACTATACATTCCCCATGCACCATATTAGTGTCTATTACATTCCCCATAGGTGTTGATACTGATCAATGATACTCTAACAAAGTAGGTGGTGTACTAAATCTCATTGAAAAGTATGGAGAAACAAAGGAATGACTGGAACCAGGATCAAACAGTACTCGAGCATTAATGAGCAAATAGGAAGTGTACCTGTCGCTACTGCATTAGATGCCTGAGCATCCTGTTGAGTTAAAGCAAAAACCCTAGCTTGACCTCTACCACTAGATGTTTGTCCCTGAGTTTGAGCAGATCCTCTACCACCAAAACCTCTACCACCCTAACTACGACCACCAAAACCTTAACTTCTACCACTATACTGTGAAATTGGCTGAACCTAAGAGGGAGTAGAATGTGCTGCTTGACCAGCACCCTAATTTATCCCACTAGTAGGACGGTCCTGTCTACGGTGTCCCAGCTGTCCACAACCAAAGCATGCTCCAGTGACCCAATGACAAATGCCCTTGTGTAGCTTACCACGATGCTGACAAGGAGTGCAAACAGGCCTAGTGCTATTGTGACTATACCGAGCATTCCCTGCATGAGTCCTCTGCTCATGTCCCTGACGAACTCCAGATTGATGTGCCCTATTATCAACTGTAGACTGAGAACCCTGCTTATTACCCTGATAAGAACCCTAATGACTCTATCCTCTGTTAAACTGATTACCCTGACCATCTTTTTTAAACTGCTTGCGCTGCTTATGAGCCCAATGTTCATCATCATACATCTCCATCTGTCTAGCCTAATCAACCACCTTCTCATATTTAGGCAGTCGTAAAGGAGCTACACGATCAATTAGCTTGTCTCGTAAGCCCCTTTCAAACCTGCGAGCCTTCTTCTCCTCATTTGGAATCAAGTGTTTACCAAAGCGGGATAATTTGGTAAACTTCATCTCATGCTCTGTAACTGTCATGTTGCCTTGCTTCAAGGTTTCAAACTCCAAAGCGTTAGCCTCTTGAACACTAGGAGGGAGAAATCGCTCTAAAAAGAGAGAGTGAAACTCAGGCCAGAGGATAAAACCTTCAGGTCGCCCATTTCCAGCCAACATCACCATCCTAGTACTACTGCAACCCATAGTGTCATAACACCTCCATGTCACCTAGAAAATCTAAGGGATTAGCTAATGCATCCTCTCCAGTAAACTCCTTTGGTTTTAGGTTGAGAAAGTCTGTGGAGTCAAGAAATCGAGCCCTATCTTGAGCTAGTCTTGAAATAGGGCTAACCACTGGTTGTTGTGGTTAAGTTGTAAGGTACTCAGTTATAGTATTAACAACACGATTTACTGCATACAATCCCTCTGCCAGATCTTCCATAGTAACCTGACCAGCTCTAGGTGCTTGAGCTGCAGTAGCTAATTGGAATGGTTGTTCCCTAGTCTTAGCCATAGGCATCTGTTCAGATATCTGATTAATAATTTGGGGTAGTACCTCTCCTATTGGATCAAGGTTTGTACCATTTAGACCCTTGGCCCTAGTTCTTCTCTTACATCTAATAGACCCAGGCACCTATTCATTTTAATAAACAAGCATTAAATCAAAAAATATGAGCCAAATTAAGACAGGTGAAAAAGTACGAAGGACGTAGATATCTAAAGCAATGATAAACTAAAAAGACGTTAAGGATCCTATGCTCCACAAGTTTACTAGACCTCAACCAGGCTCTAATACCAACTTTATCACGACCCAAAATTCTGAGCCGTGACCAGCGCATAATTTAAGTATTCTTAAATCATGCAAGCTTTATCAGAGTATCTTGAATAAATATATCGTCACTTACTAATCCCAAAAAAATAGACAAAATCCAAATAAATAAAATACTAAATAAATATCATAAATATCTCATAAGTAAACTGCAGAGTCTTTACAGATTTTAAATAAAAACTTAAATTGTTCAATAAACTAAACTAATTATTAGCCCGAGGAAACATGAATTCGGGCATACCATGAGAACAAATCAAAGATTGTCCCTCTTCAGAAAATGGACTGAATATTTAGATCAACTGCAGAATTCTACTGATCTGAAATATATAACAGACAGAGAAAATGTGGTTTAAGCTAATGCTCAGTGAATGATAATTATAACACACAACGGAATAGGAACAGGCAGACGCTTGATTAATTTCATAATAAATTTTCTATTCAATAAAATCATGCTCATGCTATCAAATCATTAATAAAAATAATTTCATAAAACATATATATATAAGCAATTCATTCAATTAAAATTTTATGGTACAGTATACTAGGGTGATGATACTCCCACATTACCAAAGGCCAGATGGTAAGCGCGCTACCAGATGTTAGATACATTCCTTCTCCTTCACAGATATTAATGCATATGATACTAATGCAAACCATAAATTGCATTGATACATGACTCAACAATGCAACCTAATACCGTGATAGTCCACACGGCAGGGCTAGATAGTAAATACAGATACTGGGTACAGGTACCAATTCAAAACAGAAAATCAATTTCCAAAAATCAATCAAAATCTTGGAAAATCAATCAAAATCAACTCAACGATTTCAGATAATGAAAAATAACTGACAGTGTAATTTAAACAGTTTATTTCAATAATTTCAGAGAGTCAACAAGATCAAATCAATCTCAAATCAATTCCACGTAACACATCTGTAAATTCCACAATTAGATACCAACCAATATAAAAGACATTATATGCCTGTTCCAGGAATCTTAATGGCTATAATGCAGAGATAATTGATAAAATCAATTATTTAATCAAAATCGGAATAAAATTCAATAATAAAATAAAACTTTAGAAAATCATATGTAAAATAATTGTTAAAATATTGATTTAAAATTTCATTTAATAACATTAATTTTAATGCTAAGAAATTTTAAAAGGGACTAAAACGGTGTCATATACTATAATTACCACTCACCTGGAACCTCCAAGACAATGGTTATTTTCAATGGAAGAGAGACAATTTCAACTGACAGATTGAATATTCGAATTTTCTACACACCCAAAATATAAAAGAAAAATATCAGATAATAATAAAACAAAATAACTTTAATATATATACACACACACACACACACATATAACAATAATGAAAGATAATGAAAATACATGTTGAGAGTATTTGGTAGAAAAATAAGGTGATAAACAGGCTTTGAGGGCAAAGTTTAGCAGAAAAAAATTATTAAGGTATATATATTTCAAGAGTTCCATTAGGTGTAAAATGGGATAAGAGTTATTATTAAACTGGATTGTTCAGATTATATATATATATATATATATATATATATATATATATATATATATATATATATATATATATATTTAATTTCAAAAATAATATATCTATAAAAATAAATAAGCAAGCCATCCAATAAAATATATATTTTTTAGATGAATATATTAAATTATCATTAGCTAATTAAAATAAATAAATAGATAAAATATTGGGTTTCCACATTAAAGTCATAGAAATCTAATTCTTCATTAACTTTATTAGATCTACTCATTAGATCAAGAAGAAATAAGGGTTACCTCTTTTCTTCACAACTTTAAAACTTGAATATACTCTTTCCCACTTTTAAATAGAGAAATTCACCTCCAAATCTTCAAAAACTCAATGAAATCTCTCCAAAAAGCTTCTTGTATGCTTCAAAGTTGAGAGAGAAAATGAAGAAAAAAAAACTCTAAGTGTTTTTAGCAGCAAAATAAGTTTTGGACCCTTTTTATACCATATTTATTGAGAGAATTTCGCTTGTTGAAATCCATACTTTCAGTTGACACAGTCCGTTCTATCCAAATGGGCATCTAAACCATAAAAAGGACTTTCATTATCGAAAGTGTGATTTTCGACTGTCGAAATTCCTTCTGCCTAAAACAACAATTTAAAATATTTTTCATTATTAAATACATTTTGAATACAACACATATATATAAACATACTTTCACATCTTAACTCCACTCCATTGTCAGTGAAATTTTACTTTTTACCAGAATATTCCTTTAAGGACAGATATTCGGACATCGAAAAATGGCAAGCATTACAGTTTGATTGAGAGTGTACTTAGAAAAATGATGAAGAGTTCAATAGAAAATTTAACATAATAAGCATACTTAATTTATGCATTGTTCTAATATTTATAGACTGAAAATTAGAGAGTCGTTGAAGTTAGTTTCGAAAATCTCGGCACACTCGGTTGTGATCCCAAGATTCTTGCTTGTAAATTTACCTCTCTTATTGAATTATTATGCTAACATTCAGTTGGTTATTCCTCGAGTTAATTGGCAGATATTTAGTCCAATTATCACTCGAATTGTTTTACCTACGTGTATGCTTAGTTTAGATTAGGCTGAGCCATCATCCTCGATTACTTGGCTGTATTGACTCTTTGACCAAATTTTGACCCTTTAATTAAGCGACGACTATTTAACTCAATTTTGAACAGATTATCAGTTAGCCACACTTAAAAGCATATGTACACTTAAAAGCATATGTTAATAATTATTAAGGGTGTTCAGTTCCGATTCGGTTTGGAGTTTGCCTAGGAATCGGAACTGAATCAAAATTTCGGTATGATTCTCTGTTATTCAGTTCCGATTCTGGTTCGGTTCTTGGTTTTTAAAACAATATTATGCAATTATTTTCTTAAAAAGTCATACTTGAATTAGTATTTAAGTTTTGAATTGGATTATTAATACATAATATATCATATAATATATCTTTTAACTATACATAAATTATATAATCTTTACTCTAAAGTGCACATATAATTTAATATTAAATATATTATATAATATAATAGTATAACTATATCACATTTTAATTACTTATTAATTATATAATATTTAATTATAAGATACAAATATAATTAAGAATTAATATATATATATATATATATTTATTTATAATTAAGAATTATGAAGTAATTTAATATATTTATAACTAAAATTATTAAGAAAATATAAAAAAATAAAATATAATATTAGGTTGTATTTAGTTTATAATTATATATTATATATACATATATAAATATATATAATTATATTGAAAGTATATAATACATTTTAAAAAACATAGAAAACATATGTATAAATTTAGTTCTCGGTTTAGTTCTGGTTCGGTACGGTTTTGGTATGATTTTGGTTCAGTTATTAGTAAAGAACCAAAATCGAATCAAAGTTCCAAAATAAATTTGGTTTAGTACGATTTCTATTGGTTTGATATATTTTTCAGTTTGGTTTGGTTTGATTCCCTAAGAACCATGCACAAACCTAATAATTATAGTGGAACATTTATTTATGGAGTCTTTTTATGTTCATATACATTAGAAACATATCAAAGGAAGTTTCTATTGGTGAAATATATATAAAGTATAAATGTTACGTGGTTAATAATTACTATTAAATGAATTATTAAAGTTTAATTTAATGGTGAAATATATAAAGGATTATGATTGAGGGATAAGTGGATCCACAATTAATGTGGATCAAAGGTTTCAGTAACATAAAATATTTTGTTTACCTTTTATATTTTTTGAGGTAAAATTTCCCTCCATCCTTTACTCTTTCCTCTTTTAATATTTTCCCTCCAACAACATCATCTTTTTTAGCAAATAGTAAAAAATTATGCTTTCATTTTCAAGGAAAAAAAAAACTTATTCTCTACACTTATTTTCTCTACACACATTGAAGAAAACATATATAATTATTTGAATTTTAATAACATGTACTTAATATTTAAATTTTAATTTTGAAAATTTATTTTAATTTTGCTTTATTAAAGCTTTAAATAGTACAATTCACATGTACTTTTCCTTTAGCCAATATTTGTGATGAAATAATTTTCTCTTAGCCAATATTTATCATTTGGAAGCTTTTTATTTTTTTCCTCAACTTTGTACCGATTGACAAAAATCATGTGTATTACATAAAATATGTAAGGTACAACATGCCAACTTTTTTGCCCTTTAATCTGGCTAGTTTAGTTTAAAAAAAAAAGCCGGTTAATGTTATGATTAATTTTAATTAAATCAAATTATTCATCTCATTTTTAATTTTAATTAAATTTAATTTTTTGATTTTTAAGCAAAAATGATTTTAAATTAAATTAAATTAATTAATTATCATTCAATTTAAAATTACTTTAAATTTGATCTAAGATACGAAATTAAATTAGACAGTGACAGATAAATTAATATGCTTGTTTGGTTTGAGTAAATAGGATGAATCTATATGAATTCAATTCAACATATGTTTTAATCAATTAAATAAATTAAGTATGTGACATGTCACGTTGATTATATCAGTTGTAAAAATTATAATTTAATTGATTCAATTTAATATATATTTGAGTCAACTGAATCAATTTGAGTATTTGACATCTTATATTGATTATATATTTTAGTAAATTAAGTTTTTAATTAAGTCAATTGAATCAATTGATTACGTATAATTTCACATTAAACATATATATTTAAGTCAATTGAGAAATTATAATTCAGTTTATTCAATTGAATGTATATATTGGAGTCAACTTAATTAATTTGAGTATGTTACATGTCACATTAATAATATATTTTAGTCAATTGAGTTTTTAATGGAGTCAATTAAATTAAATTGATTATGTGTAATGTCACACTAATTATGTACATTTGAGTCAATTGCAAAAATTATAATTTAATTGAATATATATTTGAATCAATTGAATTAATTTAAGTATGTGACATGTGACATTGATCATATATATTTGAGTTAATTACAAAAATTACCATTTAACTGATTCAATTGAATATATATTTGAATCAATTGAATCAATTTGAGTATGTGACAAGTGACATTGATCATATATATTTGAGTTAATTACTAAAATTACCATTTAACTGATTCAATTGAATATATATTTAAATCAATTGAATCAATTTGAGTATATAACATGTCACTTCAATCATTTATTTTAATCAATTGAGTTTTTAATTAAGTTAATTGAATCAATTGATTATGTGTAATATCACATTGATCATATATATTTGAGTTAATTATAACAATTATCATTTAATTAATTTAATTGAATATATATTTAAATCAATTGAATCATTTTGAGTGTATGACATATCAAATTGATCATATGCTTTAATCAATTGAACATTTAATTGAATAAATTCAATCGACTGATTATGTACAATGTCATATTTATCATATATGTTTTAGATTAATTGTGACAATTATCATTTAAATGATTTAATGAAATATACATTTTAATTAATTGAATCAACTGAGCATGTGACATATCACATGAATCATATATTTTAGTTAATTGAATCAATTAAGTGTGTGATATGTTACATTGATCACATATTTTTGTCAATTGAGCCATTAATTGAGTAAATTGAATTAATTGATTATGTAACATATTATATTATATCAATTGACCATATATATTTTGAGGTAATTGGATCAATTGTAACGATTATTAGTTAAATAATTAAATTGAATATATCTTTTAGTTAATTGAATCAATTGAGTATGCAATATGTCACATTATGTAATATTATTCATATATATTTGGATCAATTATAACAATTATCATTTAAATAATTCAATTGAATATATATTTCAGTCAACTGAATCAATTAAATATGTGACATTTAGATTGATCATATATTTTAGTGAATTAATAATTTAATTGATTCAATTGAGTAAAAATATATAATTTATTTATAAGAATTTTTTTTTCAATTAAGTCAATTGAATTCATTTGAAATTATAATATTAATTAATTATTTAATCGATTTATATTTTTAGTTTAATTGAGTTAATTTAATCAATTTAAATTCAGATTGATTACCTTGTTTAATTATAATAAAGTAATATATATTGTACTTTTTTAATATTAATTTACACATAAAAATAAAAATAAATAAATATATTATTTTTATTTTTAATTTTTTTTTAATTTACATAAATAACTTTTTTTCTCTAAATGCGTAAACCTAGTTAAAAAAAAAATGTTGATTAAAGAAAATATGAGAGATAAAATAAATGAAACTTTTAATTTGTATTGAAATTTGTAACTACAATAAATATAACATACACAATTTAAAATTTAAATTTCAAATCTCTACATTATCCCATAAAAATAGTCTAAAGGATATTTTAGTAAAATGATTTAATTTTTATATATAAAATGACTTTATTATCCATATTATTCCACATTTAATGCGGATCCACTTGATCCCTCAAGCTTTTTTCATATGTAAAATATAAAGAGAGTCAGTTAAAATTAAGTTAATTATAGGACACTCAGTATCAAAATGGACAAGATAAATTTTATTACACTTCGCTTATTTTGTGAAAAAAAAAGTTTTTTTATAAATAATAAAATAAAAAATATTTTCTTAATAAAATGAAAATTAAGTTATTTTGAAAAAAAATAACTTCCTACTTTTAAACTTTAACAATTTTTATTAAAATGTGAAAACACTTATAAATATATAATATAAATATACACCATTAATTTCATTAAATTAATATTATAATCAAATAATAAAAAGTATTTTATTAAAAACATAATTTTTATAAAAAATATTTTCTATATATAAATTATTTTCCTTAAAATAAACTGCAAAAAATAAACTGCAATTAACAAATCAAAATCATGGAAATTGCAATGTGTGAGCATTACAATTTCATAAAAATGTTGTGTTTCTTGGCAATTTCAAAGGGAAATTTCTGGTAGATAGAAGGAAACAAAAGCAACAATACATGGAACAATCCAACCATCACTAAATAACAAATTTTAAACAACTATTCACAATATCTTAATATGCAAAAAGTAGAGCATTTAAATTAATGCCATCTTCCACTAATCAAACAACTTAAAAAAAAAAAAAAACACATTAATCCACCTAACAATATTCTCTGATAATTAAACACCCCAATACTAGTTGAAAAGCTTCTAGATGCTTTGCTTACCTCAACACTATTACTAAGGGAATAAAATTATTTAATAATGAAGATTTTAATTTCAAACATTTTATTTATTATGAATTCAATATATAAGATATATAATAAAATTTATTTATTAAATATATATATATATACATATATATATATATATATATATATATATAATTTTTTGATAATTTTAACAGCCTTTATTAAATATATGAATTTCATATATTTATGTATTAAATTTATAATGAACTGAATCTAATAAGAATTTTTAAATTTTACAAATATAAAAGTGACTTAAGGTTACTAATAAATTAGATACTATTTTAATTTTCTTTTTTACCTAAAATTCAACAATCTTGCATGAGATTACAACTAAAAATACCTTGTTAGAAGATTTCAATTGCAATCTCATTCTAAAGCTGATATGAGGAGCATTTCCTTAAGACAACTGCATTCTTGCATCATAATATAAACATTCCTCCAAGCCTGGACTTAGCAGAAACAAGGGGACTTCGGTTTCGTATAATCTTGCATAAGCT
The DNA here is from genome assembly GCF_030052815.1 of Hevea brasiliensis. Taxonomy (NCBI): domain Eukaryota; kingdom Viridiplantae; phylum Streptophyta; class Magnoliopsida; order Malpighiales; family Euphorbiaceae; genus Hevea; species Hevea brasiliensis. Next base: position 598,979 of record NC_079495.1, on the reverse strand, counting down.
AAAGTGCATTGTATGCCAACAAAATACCATAAGTGACATTGGCTCTTCAATTCCTGTTGTCAATGCAACATGTTCTGAAAACAATTGTTTTAAGGTCTATTGCTTTCTATAAAGGCAAATGAAAAAAAAAAAAAAATTATTGGGCTTGGGAGAATTAGAGCTAATGTTGGTTCGTTGGGTATGGGCTTGGGAACCCTAGAGCCTAGTATTAGTATAGGTTGGTTAGGTGTGGGCTTGCATTACAACGCACGTTGGTTAAGTGAGTGACAGGTTAGGCAGGAGATCAGGAACGCAATAGAGAATATTCAACAACAATCAATCCATCATTAAAGGTCTTCGTTTCTCCACTCTTTGCCTTTCTCATCACTTATCCAAAGGTCGCCTTCTCTCTTTCTCTCTCTCTCACGCCTTCAGATTCCTCTGCCTTTTCATTTCTCACTGTAAGTTCTTCTTCCTCTCAGCTTCAATCCCCATTATAAAAATCGTATCTTTTTTTTTTTAATTAATCGCGAGCTAAAAGCTGTAATTTTGAAAATCGATCCCGTTTAGCGTCTTGTTTCTAGGTTCCATTTTCAGCTAATCAAACTGGAAAATGCGAACGGATTTCGGATCCTGGTGGTGGTTTCAGATACAGATTTGTTTTCTGATTTTTTGTTGATTTGTTTCACTTTTTTGTTTTTTTTTTCACGGATACTAGATCGAGGATTTTTGGCTTTTAAGTGTTTACAGCTTTCTGAATGACTTGAAAGATTGGTTCCTGAGAAAAAGGGGGAAGATTGAAGATTGTACGACTTGTTTTCCAGTTGGGTATTTTTTTCAAAAGATCTCTAGTTGAAAAAAAAAAAAAAAGCAAAAGCTGGAGATAATTGAGCTGAGGCAAGTAGCTTGTTGTGGGCTATCTTAGTCTTGACTGAAAGAGAGTGTAGAATTTAATGAATTTCTTCATGCATATAAATGAGTCAAGGGAGTGTTGTAAAAGATGTGGGAATCAAGTGCATAGTGTGTTCAGGCCTCAGGATTGTGAAGACAGTGAATATATGGTGATTATTAGGTTATCTGGTAAATTCCAGCTAGGACAGTGGGATGTAGGTTTTGAGAAGCTTGTGTTCCATGTTTAGAGTTTTTTAAATGATAGATATAGGCCTCTCGCATATTTTGTTTCATCAGAAACTTCAAGTTCTGTTTTAATTAACATGTTTAATTTTACTGAAAAGATTGTACTTTTACTAACTTCCTTGCATAACTGTATTAGCATGTCTCTGTGTGTGAAGATTAAAAAACAATGTCACATCTCAAAGAATAAAATAATAATGAAATATGGTCGATCATATGTGATACTTTTGTTATTGTTGAATATTTAGGCAACCATGAGTGACAAGGGAGACAAGTTATGCCCATTGTGTACTGAGGAGATGGATTTGACAGATCAGCAATTGAAACCATGCAAATGCGGTTATGAGGTTTGAGCTCTTAATCCAATGAAAATGTTTTGGCATTACGATAACATCCGCTCTTTGCATTTGTAATTTATTTTATTAACTCTTATTTTTTTTGATGTTGAAAATTCCTGTTGCCCGGGTGTGGTGTAGTGAAAAATATGCAAGAGTGTAGGGCGTTCACCGAAAGCGATGCACCATGCCATGCAGGCGCCCGAGTGTGGTGTTAAGTGAGCAAGTGTTCCCACATCATGGACTGTTGTGGGTAAAGAAGTTAGTCCATAGGATAGATAGTAGAACAAACAGTGGAACAGAATACAAGATATATATAGAAAACAATAGAAGATATTATAGAAGGAGACCAATTAAGAAGGAACAGGTAGGAGGAGGATCAGGGTTGGTATTTGAAATGTTGGATCACTTACAGGAAAATTAATGGAGCTTGTGGATACCTTGGAAAGGAGAATGGTGAATATTGCTTGCATTCAGGAGACTAAATGGGTAGGAGAGAAAAGCAAGAAAGTGGTTAATTCAAGGTATAAACTATGGTTTTTCAGAAAGGAGAAAAACAAGAACGGAGTGGGCATATCATAGACAGGACATTGAAAGACGCTGTAATAGCTGTGAAAAGAGTATGAGATAGAATTATACTAGTAAAGTTAGTACTAGAAGGAGAAACAATAAATGTAGTTAGTGCTTATGCCCCACAAATAGGACTAGATAGTGAGAGTAAACAAAGATTTTGAGAAGATATGGATGATTTAATGCAAAAATATCTAATTGAGAGAATGTTTTTATTGGTGGAGATTTAAATGGATACGTAGGAAGTGATAGGCAAGGTTATGAGAATGTTCATGGAGTTTGGTTTTGGCAGTCAAAATGAGGAGGGAAAAAACATACTGGATTTTGCTATGACATACGATCTAATACTAGTAAATACCTACTTTATAAAAAGAGAGTCACATTTAGTGACTTTCAAAAATGGGCAACATAGAAGGCAAATCGACTTCCTTTTAACTAGGAAGACAAATAGAGTTTTATGCAAGGATTGCAAGGTTATTCCAGGAGAGGCTTTAACAAGTCAACATCGGTTAGTGGTCCTGGATGTCAAGTTTAGGAACAATTCAAGTAAGATCAGAAAAAATACTGTAGCTCGAACAAAGTAAAGGGAGTTCAAAGGAGTAAAGCAAGTGAAGTTCAAAAATGAGCTTCTCGAGTCTGAAGCATGGAAGCTGGATATGGAGGCCAATGATATGTGGATACAGATGACATCAAAGATTAGAGAAGTAGTTAGAAAAGTACTTGGAGATTCTAAAGGAGATGGACCACCCTCAAAAGAGAGATGGTGGTAGAATGAGCAAGTACAAAAGGCAGTGAAGAGAAAAAGGGAATGGTATAAGAAATTACCTAAATGTAATAATAATGAAGCATATGAACAGTATAAGATAACAAAGAAAGAGGCAAAAAAGGCAGTTAGTCAAGTAAGAGCACAGGCCTTTGAAAAGTTATATGAGAAACTTAGAACTAAAGAAATGGAGAAAGATATTTATAGATTAGCAAGGAGGAGAGAGGAAATGTCAAGATCTCAATCAAGTTAAGTGCATTAAGGATAAAGAAGGAAAAGTGTTGGTGAAAGATGAGGACATTAAAGAAAGATGAAGAAATTATGTTAATGATCTCTTTAATAATAGTCAAAATGGTAATAGTGTGAATATAGACTATAGAATAATAGAAAAGAATGTGAATTATATTAGAAGGATTAGATCTTTAGAAGTAAAGGAAGCACTTAAGAGAATGAAAGTGGATAAAGCCTGTGGACCTGATGGAACACCAATTGAAGTGTGGAAGTATTTGGGAGATGGAGGAGGAGGAGTAGTATTTTAGTACCTATTTTTAAAAATAAGGGAGACATACAGAGTTGCTCAAACTATAGGAGAATTAAACTCATGGGCCATACTATGAAGTTGTAGAGCATCGACTACGTTAGGATACTTCTATCTCTCTCAATCAATTTGGCTTCATGTCCGGTCGTTCAACTATGGAAGTGATCTTTCTCATTAGAAGCTTGATGGAGAAATATAGAGATGTAAAGAAAGATCTACACATGGTTTTTATTGATTTGAAGAAGACTTATGATAGTGTGTTAGAACAAAAGAGTGTATCTATTAGGTACATATAAGTGTTGAAAGATATGTATGAAGGAGCAATTATTATTGTGCGCACAGTGGAAAGGGACACAAGAGATTTTCCGATCTCAATTGGATTACACCAAGGATCAGCTATAAACCCTTACCTTTTTACATTAGTTTTAGATGAATTGATGAAACACATACAAGAGAGTATTCCTTGGTAAATGATGTTTGCGGATGATATTGTTCTGATAGATGAGACGCGAGAAGGAGTCAATAGAAAGGTAGAGCTTTGGAGAAGTACTTTAGAGTTAAAGGGTTTTAAGTTAAGTAGAACGAAGACAGAATACATGTATTGCAATTTCAGTGAAGGCCAAACTAATAGGGAAGGAGTTAGTTTGGATGGAGTGGTACTGTCTCAAAGTAATCACTTTAAATATCTTGGTTCAGTTCTTTAAGTAGATGGGAGATGTGAGGAGGATGTTAGTCATAGGATTAAAGCCGAATGGTTGAAGTGGATACGTGATACGAGAGTTTTATGTGATCGCAAGATTCCTAATAAGTTGAAAGGAAAATTTTACTGTACAGCCATACGACCGGCTATGTTATATGGTAGTGAGTGTTGGGCATTGAAGTAGTCGTATGCGTCTAAAATAAGAGTTGCAGAGATGAGAATGTTAAGGTGGATGAGTGGCCATACAAGACTAGATAAAGTCCGTAATGAGAGTATTAGAGAAAAGGTAGGAGCGGTGCTAATTGAGGATAAGTTGAGAGAAAGGAGATTGAGGTGGTTTGGTCATGTGAAGTGTAGACATACGGAGGTTCTAGTTAGACAAGTAGAGCATATTAGGTTAGAGGATAGAAAGAAAAAAAGGGGTAGACTTAAATTGACTTGCAGGAGAGTAGTACAACATGACTTAGAATCATTACACATTTCTGAGGATTTAACCTAAAATCGTTTAGAGCGGAGAAAGATAATCCATATAGCCGATCCCAAATTGTTGGGATAAAGGCTTAGTTGAGTTGAGTTCAAAATTCCTGTTAATTGCGATTGTATCTTCATCTTTTCCTTTATTTTTACAGATTTGTGTTTGGTGCTGGAATCACATCATGGAATTGGCTCAAAAGGATAATACTGAGGGTCGTTGTCCGGCATGCCGCACATCCTATGACAAGGAGAGAATTGTGGAGATGGCGGCAAACTGTGAAAGGTATTATCTTTTCTTGCACTAATGTGAAATTCTGTAATGCATTGTTGAGGGAGGGTAACAAATTGACAGTACATTCTTTGTTGAGCAGACTGGTGGCTGAAATAAATTCTGAGCGAAAACTAAAATCACAGAAGGCGAAGCCAAAAGTATCTGATGGAAGGATGCATCTTAGCAATGTTAGAGTTATTCAACGGAATCTAGTGTACATAATTGGATTACCACTCAACCTTGCAGATGAAGCTGTGAGTAATACTACTTTACTTATCCTGTTGCAGTTCGAGCTTTTACTTTATTTTTTTCCCCCTAATATCTATTTCCAACTATCTGAGAAGAATTTTTATTCTTTTATTCATTGCTGCCAGGTTCTTCAGCAAAGAGAGTACTTTGGCCAATATGGAAAGGTTCTGAAGGTGTCTATTTCTAAAACAGCAACTGGGGTTATTCAACATTCTTCAAACAACAGTTGTTGTGTGTAAGCATCTGGGTCTTTTGTTTGTCAAATTTTCTTCTCTCTCTCTCTCTCTCTCTCTCTCTGGTGTTACACTAAAGTGGTTTCCTTTTGTGATGTTTAGGTATATAACATATTCAAAAGAGGAGGAAGCTGTTCGATGTATTCAGTCAGTACACAGTTTTGTCTTAGAAGGTAGAACCTTAAGGTAAGCACATATTCTTCTTCTTCTAAATTTGCTTTGTTTCAATGCTATTTGATTACTGATAACTAGTATTATTTGCAGGGCATGTTTTGGAACCACCAAGTACTGCCATGCATGGCTTAAAAACACGGTATGTATGCACGTGCTCCCCCCCTTTTTCTCTCCTAATGCGCAAAATAATCATAATGAGAGTTCTACGAAAGATTAGAAATGCTGAAGAAAGAACAAGATGAAATATTTTTTAGGCAATTAGAAAATAAAGAAAGAGTAAGGCTTCTAATGTTTCATGGAAAATAACTTTTATATGAAAATTAGTTGTTGAGAAAATTAATAAGTTTCCACTGGTTTTAACATTGAAAATAATGTGGAAAATTACATTTTGGCAGTTGGATTACATGAGAAATAGTTTTATTTAATGAAGACAACCATGAAGATGTTCCTTTTGTAGTTGAATAGGCAAAATTACATAAGAAAGGTAATTTGTAGTGTTTGTGGGACTCATGGCCAATGGGCTATGTCTAATTGGCTACTTGAGATTATTGCTGTTGGTTGGTGGTCTTGTATATGTAATGTACATTGTCCACTTCTAGATTTCTTCCACTTTTATGAGTCTTGTGGCAGTCTGGACTTTACATTTTAAAAATAGGTTATTGTAAAATGACTTAATTTTCCTGTTGTCCCATTGACCAATTTTCCTATGGCCTCCAAACATCGGATCGGAAAGTGTGTAAAATATTTTCTGCAAACAAAACAGAACCTTAATATATTCACAATTATTCTTTGTAAGTTTGCAAAGCAAGCGAAGCAAGAACTGAGCTATCCTAGATATTGGTATGATTAGTGCTTCTGTTGGTCCAGCCTTGCAGCATTCCAGATTGTTTGTATTTGCATGAATTTGGCACTCAGGAAGATAGTTTTACGAAAGATGATTTAGTTTCTGCATTTACAAGGTATGGTAATTTGATGCTATTATCTTGTTCAAATTGTTGGTCATTTATTAAACTGCATACGGGGCATCTATGGGCCATAACAGGATAAATGACAATGGTATGAGGTAACAACACTTTGCATTGTCCATGATTTTTGCAATCAAAAGATAAAATGATTTTGCGGTACTGACTACTGACATGCCTGTCTATTGGTATTAAAGAAAAGCTGTATTCATAATGATTGTGTGATTATGCCCTCTCTTTTTCCTCCCTTCTTCTATACCACCACCAAAATAATAATAATAATGATAATGATAATAATAATAATAGAGATCATCCCAAAATAAAGAATAATTTCCCTTTCCTTGAAAGCTATGACAATAGCATCAGCATAGTTTAGGAATAATGTTAAATGTGTTGCAATACATCTGCCACATACTAGTTATTTAACTCTTCATTATATTTCAGACTTTTTTTTTTTTAACTTCTTATTTGGCCTTTTATTTATTGTCCTGTTCACATAATCTACCTTGCTTGAACTCACTTAAATTATTTTACTTCTGCTACATTGGTGCTTACTTGCTATTTAAGCTATATCTAATGAAAATGATCTCATTATGATGTTAAAGGAGTAAAGTTCAACAAATTATCGGCGCTACAAATAATATGCATCGTCGTTCTGGAAATGTTTTACCACCCCCAGCAGATGAGTATACCGATAGAAACATAACATCAACAGCCAAACTCAACTCCAAAAGTTCTTTTTGTGTAAGATTCCATTTGATTTGTTTTTTCTGTCAGAAAATATGGTTATCTTTGGTGGTTGAGTTGCAGATAATCATTATATGATATAACCTGATTTTGGTGAGGTGAAAATAGTGATGAGGATGTTTAATTTGTTAATAAATATGAAGTCAAAAGCATTTCAAAATCTGGTGAACTTTTAATTAATGTTACATGTTCAAATTCTGGGAGTTGATTTACGCAGTTGCTCACAACTTGATAGACCATGTTATATATTTCCAGCAGAATATTGGAAACTTTGATAGTGGATCTTGTGCTGATAGTGGTACTGAAACATCTAATGCATTTCCTGGGGCGGCCTCATGGTATAAGATTTGGTGTTTTATAGCATGAGAATTGCATCTTTTGTGGTATTTGGCATCCTAAATTTTTTCTCATGTGTCTTAATTTTCTTGTTAGGGTCATGTGTGTCTCTTCTGGTGTACCATTAGTTACAAATTTGTCAGGTTCAGATTCAGATGGAACTCTGAGTCATAAGCCTGAAACATCAAGTGGAACACAAGTTTTTGCCCCTGAAGTTGTGAGCACCAAAATATCCAGTGATGCTAAAAGAACAATGATACCTGAAGAAAGTTGTGAACTGCATCCTATCCTTGTGACATCTAGCAATATTGCTATACCACCTGCTGGTGCAAGCTCTTTAGGAGCAGCCAAACCATCATGTACTCTGCATGAAGATGAAAATTTTCATGAACATGGAGACTTTCAGGGATTATGCTCTGCATTATCGTCAATTAGAATTGATAGCCATCTTAAGAATGAGAACTCTAATCCTGTCATTTCAGAAAGTTTAATTTATAATCATAACCTGCACACAAGTGAAGGCTCACAACAAGATGTGAACCTACTTATGAAATCTTCTGCCTTACCAGCACTAAGGGAAAACTCAATTGTCAAGGATTTATTAGGTGATCAGCAGCTTGAAGGTTCTAGAGACATCCATAATCTACCATCCATGTTTTGTCTACTTTCTTCAGAACAGAATTTTAAAGAGCCAAATCATCATTCTTGGAAGCAGGGTGAGATTAGTCATCAGAGTTCTTTTGATGCCTATCCAAGCACTGTACCCATTAAATGTGAAGCTGATGCCTTTCCATTGCGACCTGCCCAGCCAGTGCTAACCAGTGGATTCTTTGACAACCAACCTAGTAGTGGCCTGCAAATGGATGGGACTTCTAATTATTCTAATGTCTTGACTGACAAGGGATTAGGGAAGTACTTGGAAGGATGTGATGATACTGAAGGTAGTGCTAACAATGAAGTTGCTCCAGATAGAGGGGAAAACAACATTATCTCCAGTATTCTATCTATGGATTTTGATGCATGGGAAAATACATTGACATCACCTCAGAGTTTAGTTAAGTTGCTGGCTGAAACTGATGGACAGTATAGTTCCCTGAGAATACCAAGTTTAAGAAAAATACAAGATAGCAATCAGTCAAGGTTCTCATTTGCCAGACAGGATGATTTCTTTAACCAAGAGTCTAATTTGAGGCATTCAGTTCCTGATGCTATCAATTGTTCTACTTTACGTCATTCTTATGAGAACAAAGACTTTTGCATGGACAGACGTTATGATATTTCTTCAAATGGTAGTTCTGAGGATTCCAATAGTTTTCTCAGGGGCCATCCTTTTTCGGCTTCTAAATTTTCTTGTGAGCTATTTTTGAATTTGACATTTGTTCTGTCATTTCTCTTTCTTATGACATGGTTTTCTTTTTCACATTGGTGGACATATTGTGATTTTGTTATTGTGGTGAGGTTTTTGTCTGGATTTCAGTTAGTTTTGGGAACATTCTAGTTTTTCTTAGCAAGAGGGGAAAAGGGAATAAAAAATTTATAGGATTTCCTCAGATCCCAATTCTTTTTTAATTCTATTAATCTTTGAAACTTACTTGCTGTAATGCATTGTTGCAGTTGCTAAAGCTCCAATGTCTACACCGCCAGGATTTTCACTTCCAAGCAGAGCAGTACCACCAGGGTTTCCTACTAATGGGGCAGTGAACTATGATGGTATGTAGTATATGGCTTATGATGGTTTATGCATTTTCCTTGACAAATTGTAACCTTATATCATTCTACAGCAAACCATTTGCTACAAAATTCTGCACCATTATCTAGGAATGCTGGCATCTCCATTGATGTTGAATTCATGGATCCTGCAATAATGGAAGCTGGTAACGGGATACAGGCATTGTGGCTGAATGATCCAGGCTTTGACATGAGGCCACCTTTATCACCACCTCTAGGTACTTTTAATCATGATACTGAGCTTCCGATGGTGATGCAGCAACCTATATCTGTTAAACAGAACCCTTGGTTCCTGGATCACTTCAGGAATAGATTCTCTCCCCCAGATGATGCTTACAATATTTCATCAATGCTTCTGGGGCAATCCCCACCCAACAATCCATCTCCATTTGCACAATTGACAGCTCAACAGGTTGGGAATTTGCACGTGTCCCATGGCTGTTGGGGTGGTTGGGACGAAATCAAGAGTGTTGGTAATCTAGGTATGTCTGAATTGTTAATGAATGGAAAGCTGGGATTCAACAAAGTTATTCAGAGTCATGAGGATTTGAAGTATCAGATGTCTGGTTCTAGCAATCTATACAACGGAGGATTTGCATTGTAATATTTGTTGAAATTGGAATTATTCCTCCTTGATCCTTGAATAGACCAAAGAATGTGGCTGGAAGACTTGGGTGTGAGCTGCTGCCCTTGATTTGAATGAGGTTGAGTCTCTTGACTTTTGTGCACATTGGTTTGTTTGCAAACACCAGGTAAGCTGCATTCTTTGCCTCGTAGGTCCAGGAAGTTTTTTCTTGATTTGGAGGTGATAAATGAATCTTATTTTGGCTGCAGAGTTGAAGGTGGGTCCAAGGGATTGGTTAGCGTAGAGTGGCAGGTCAAAGGATTACATGGTTGTTTCTCTCACACCGAGTGGCAGGCTCAAAGGATTGACACGGTTGTTCCTCTCACCCTTCCATGGTAGGTTCCATTGGAATGGTGGATGAAAATCTGGCTACTTCTGTACTGTACTTGCATGTTTTCATTTTCTTGCCAAGTTTTTTCGTAGTTGAAGCAGAAAATCATTACCCATTTATATCTCTAAAAGTTTATGCAGGTCACACAAATTAACCGTCAATTGTGTTTGCAGGTAAGCTGGAGCGAGAATTTTGTTATAGGCAAAGGGTGTCTGGCAGTAACCTACAGGACTGCATATGTTGGATTGAAATCTGTCTTAGCCACCGGTTGAACGGAGAATAGAAAATTAGAGATCTAGAGTTCAATGCTGGACAAATTGGCTACGTCAAACCCTTGTTAAATGCCAAAATTTCACCCAGATATAGGAACCTATTGGTGTTTGTAGAAAAGAAAGATTGCATGAATGGGTTTCTTGAGACATGAACATCTAGCCCATCTATTAGGACTTGCTTTGATTCAATGCTTAAGCTTTTTTATGTTGTTTTTGCTGATTCTTCCTACTCTGTTTTCATGCACTTTGATAATATATTTTAAAATTTTTTATAACAAGAAAAGTGAAGTATTTCATTAAAGAGCAGAGTCATAAGGCCCTTAAAGCCCATAAGGGAGGAATAATTGAATCCCTAGATTCGTATGCGTTACGACTCCAAATCTCAACGTTTCCTTTCGAGCCGTCTAAGCTTCCACAAAACAACTTCCCCTTGGAGAAATAAGAAACTAAGCGAGCTAAGCAACAACTCAAGTAAACCCAGCGCTAAGAGCCAGTGTGGTACCACCACTACTGCCATAGATGCTAAGACTGATATGCACCGAGCCCTCTCGATGACGCACAGAAAACTCGCAAACCGACAAGATACCCCCAAACCAAAACTATACAGCCAGCCTAAGGGGGGGACATTCCCCTATCCTTTATTGGATGCCAAATGCTTGAGACTTTTGAGAGGAAGGGATACCCTCTCACTAAAAAGAGAGATACCCTGTCACTATATATTTTTTTTAGTTGTTGATAATATGAATCCGATTAAATTTCATATTAAAAGGCACATCGTGGAAAGGATTGTCGATAATATACTTGAAGGCTTCTGATTACAAGTAGGTTAAGGTACTTGCGCACCTGCAACAAAAGAGCAATCTATGTGACTGAAATTTTATGTTCTGTAAAGTGCTTAACAAAAAGTGCCAAGCGTCTAGAATTTTCATAGTTACTGCTGAAGTTGTTCAAGTAAAGCAAGAGGGAAATGTCTAATGAGTAATAATGTCTCGTGCACAATAGTCTTCTGTTTCAGAAATCAGAATACAGACAGTACAAAATAAAGTTAAAAACTGATAATACCACAAATTGAAGCGTGCAAAAATGGTCCTTCCTTGCTTTTCTAACACAGTAACATTAAATTCTAGCTTCTACTTCTACTTGTACCTATTAATGAAAAAAAGACTTCTTTGTTTGGCTTAGAAAGGAGATAGCATGAAGACATTAGACACTGACCCATCTCTGAAGGGACGACCAGACCTATGCCTACCCATTATAGTTATACCCTTCAAACCACTTGATAAAAGGCAAGTTTATATGTATATATATATGGTGCATACTGAGGTGAAAGCAAAGACTAGCTATAAGCTTTAGCTATCAGCCAAAGGCTGAAGGCTATATTTACTTGTATGATTGAGACCTTGAAAGGTTATCCATTAGACTAGCGTAGCCATGTGTGTGTGTGCCCTTGATGGACTTGCCTGATATTTTTTAAGAAAAAAAATTAAGATTTTATTATTATTATTATTATTATTATATTGGTAATTGTTGTAATCCTGAAGGGTTCATGTTTGTTAATGGTGTGAGGAAACAAAGATATCCAAATCATATATCCAAAGGAGGGAAATGATTGCCTAACAATGATTTTATTTTCTTCTATTGATTTCAGTACAATTGATGTACTTTGTGGAAATGTCATTAATGATGCTATTTAATCAATTAATTTGCTTTTCCTTTCCTTGATAATTGGCATTTTCGAACAAAACCAAGAAAATGGGTCTCCTTCAGCTCTCTGGCCGTGGCCTTGCGGGTGATTGAGAGAGTTTGTGCGGGAACTGGGGGGAAGAAGTGCATCCTAAGGGAGGAGCCAGGCCATAAACAGTGCCCAGACAAAATGGAGTAAGTTGAAAAATCAAGAGGACCAGCAAATGAGACATTGCAAGAAGATAGGTTAAAACCCAATGTGAAAAACTCTTAATGCAGCTTTTATAGTTCTGCCCACAAATGGCAACCTTCAAAAACATGGGCACAGCTATGTTTCCATGAAAATTCACCAGATGGGGAGGTGTCCCAGAAGGAGAAAAATAGAGCCCAACAAACAAAAGATTTTTCTTTTCCATGGGAAAACCCAACAAACAAAAGGGGAGCCTTAGAGCATAGGAAGTGAAGAGGAAGATGACATGATAGTCATAGCAGTACAGAAATAGTGTTGTTGAAAAGCCTGGAAAAATGAAGTCCTTTATTATCTTTAATTATTTTTACACTGTTCATATATGCGAAGTACAGCAGACTTTTCATGCTGCTCATAATACAGAGAGTGACCCTTTTTTCTGCTATACTTTTAGGAGTTGTCCACTGTACTACCCTCAAGCAAAAGCCTATCAATGCGGAAATTACTTCAAACTAAGGATAAGAAAGGGCCCTGCGACGCTGCCATCCTCTCTTGTACACGCGGTTTGAAATTTAGAGATTCTATGACACTCAATTTCATTTGTTTTTTATTTGTCCTATTCTTTGTTACAACTTCACTTTGCTTGGAGAGATTCCTATGTCATCCTAAAATAACTCTGATTTTTAATTGCTTGATGTATCTACTGACAAATAAATAAATAAATAATTGCTTGCTGGATTGGGCAGCTCAAGAAGTAGATCAATTTCAGATTGAAGATGTAGATGTTTGGACTTGGAAGCCTTGTCGTTCTAATAAACATTCATCTCTTACACTTTTACACTTGGGGAAGAAAAAAAAACCTTTCATGGGTTGAAGGAACATGCTTAGTTTTATAAGGTTCTGACTCTTGCTTTCTGCTGATGAAATTTATTTAATTCATTGTTGAAGGAGTCGTGTCGCCATTATACTATGAGTGAACCCAAAAAAATCTCTTGATTTCTAATTGATTTTCTATCGGGAAATAAGATGAGAATCAAAACCCTAGAATCAGAGAAAGGAAAGAGCAGGATAATTAATCGAGCAGTTCATTTCAATTAATAGTATAATATACAGTTCATGTGTTCATAAATAATTCGGGAATCAAAGAAGGATCACCCATACGATCTCCTGAGGAAAAAAAAAATTACCCAAACTGATGCTAATTGCTAGAATAAATAGTAAACATGAACATGCTGGGATACAAATTAGCATTGGTTTATCTACAGTTTTCAAAACAACTTGTACTCCAATGTTAAGAACAAAAGCATTCTCCTGAAGCCTTGGAGAAATTAATTTTCACTTTTTTTCTGTCTGGTTAACTCAGAAAGAATTCACATGCAGCTTGACTTTCTAAACTTTGGTCTAACATGCAAAGCATAAGATGGATGCCAATAGGGCTACAAACAAATAAAAGCACAGGCATAGCATGGCAGGACGGTTACATAAGCAAAAAAAATTTTCATGATTTACTCCAACCAACAAGGCCAAAATTATCCAGTTTAATGAGCTTTACAACAAAGATAAATGCGGAATATTGCTATTGAAAATATGAATTTGATTACCATTCTTGGCTTTTTCATTCTCTGCCCACCCATCTCTTTTCTATACCGAAGAAAAGGTTTTTGGACTGTGGCTATGTTAATCTTTCAGCTCCTACAATAGAAATGAGAGACGTTGCTGGGGTTGGCGACAGAAGGAGAAATTTGGTGGTAGAGAATTGTTGAATTTGGAAAGTGAAGTTGACTAACAGTTGCTGCAGGTGCAGTAATTGTTGAAGATGCGAATCCTGATGATGCTGCAGTGGAGAAGAGAGACAGTGGATTTGCCCCTTGGGTTTGCCACATCCAATTTGGCAGTGAATCTACTTCCACCCACTTCTCCATTGCTCTTTCCTGTAATCACCACAGGTAATGAATTTTCTTTTAATTGACAAAGACTACACCTTATCAATTAACTTTGTCATTAAGTGGGGGAAACAAATTCAACGCTTGATCTTTAGAGCTTCAAATAGGCGAACTAGAAAAGCTTTCAGTGGTGTTATAGAACGGCAGAAAATTTCTTCTATTCAATAATAGGCAAATAAAAACCAATGGTCAATGAGCATGTCTTATGAGGTTAAGACACTGAGTCATAGCTATAAATAAGACGCTCATTTTGCAAGTTGATTGGCATGATGCTACATCTTCATGTAAATGTTTGTGCATGTCTCCCAACTAGAGAATACAGAAAATAATTTAACATTGAAATAATCTATATTGCAAAGAAAAACTAAAGATGTCACTTAAAATGAAACTAGATCAAGGGAAATTACCTTATATAGGGGAAAGATATTGGAATCTAAGCCACCCCATAAAGGAGGGTGATGAGATGCCATTGCAGGGTCATGTGGCGGTTCATCCTTTAATTTTGCAGAAGCAGAGTTTAGAATCTGCAAGAGAATAATAAAAGTGAGCCAATCCCAAGACCTCAGCCAAAATTTTCAATGGAGAATGCACAAACACAGCTATTTGAGATCAGAAATTAATATCAAGATTACCACCATTGGTCCCTTGCCAATAGACCTGCCATCCCAGCAATTCTGAATATGGAAACCATCCGTGTCTCTGTTTATCTTTTGACCATCAGATAAATCAGGGGGAGCAATTCCCAAGTTTAGGTCGAGATTTTGGTTGCCATCTGTATAAGAAGTATGTTACTGTAAATTGATATATAAAGCACCGGTCGAGGTCAAAAAGTAAGCGAGTTTTAAACAATAGTTAGTACCTCCATTATTGGCCTCCATCATTACTTCGCCTTCATATGTGCTAGGTTCAAAGTTGGTAACTGCTTCTCTTGCATTGCACTTTATGGCAGCCTTGTCATAAGCCCTGGTAACCAAAGACAAGCAACATCTCAATTGCACTGAAAGAGAATTGGTTGAGAGTCACAAATTAAACACATCTCGTTTAAAGAAAAGGAATGATCCAATTTATGATCACTAAGACCTTGCAGCTTCAATCTCACTGTCGAATAGGCCAAGATATATATACCTGCAAGCAAGCAACGAAAGCAACCCCATAAGAATCCAGGTTCCCCAGTAGACTACGATCCCGCCTATTTCAATTTCATACCAACATTAACACTAAACAATCACAGTAGCCTTTGGAAACTAGAAGGGGGGAAAAGAAGAACACCCAGCTGGATATATGTGAAACAAGTGAAGGAGTTTCTCACTTCTTGCCAAGAAACTGGCCCATACGAGCTTCCCATCGCCCACATTTATGTAGAGTTACTCCTCTATATTTTGAGCTTCCTCTTGAGAATCCAGTGCTTTGGCGACGCAGGATATGCACAAATTCTTCTTTTGTAAAATTGCTCATCTGCAGAACATCCAATCACTCGTGAGTAGAAAAAAAAGCAGAAAGACTGAATAAAAATTCAGCGACATCTGCATGAATCCCCACCTGTTTAATATCCTCTTCATAGTCACTCACATTAAAGTTGATATCAGCATCAATCCCACGGAACTTGATCGCTGCTCGATCATATGCCCTGAAGATGGACAACTGAGTCAAAACAAAAAAAAGCCCACATCATGTTTAGTAAACCACTTTCCATCGGATTTGATTGGCCTGATTACCTAGCTGCAGCATGTGCAGTATCAAATCCCCCTACAAGAATCAAAACACCCACATTAACAAAATAATGCTCCAATGAACAAGCAAGATCATAGTTAAATCCAAAAATGGGAGGAAAATAAAGAAAGGGAAGGATTAAACTGACTCTTATCTACCTACCCAAGTACACCTGTTTCCCACAATCCCTGCATAGAAAAACAAACCAGAACACTTGAGAACCCAACCCATACAAAAAGAGAAAGAGAAAGAATATTAGTTGAATCATGAACCAACTAACTAACCAAATATGAGATTCCCATCTGCCAGTTCTCCGGTAAAACGTGACTCCCCGATATTGCGAGCTTCTAGACCTGGGCCCACGCCTACTCTTCTTGACCTGTGGCCTCTGCTGCACCTGAGGCACCATCTCCCTGGACCTGAGATCCATCAACTGCGGAGTCATGGAATCGGAAGAGTGGCCGTCGAGCGGGGGAAAAAGCTGGATGGTAGGGTCGGCAGCGTTATCGTCATCGTGAATGGATTTGACAGGTTCGTTAGTTAAAATGCTGAAAGCGTAGGCGAAAGGTTGGGCGTTGGAGCAGGAGTAGTGGTTGTCGGCGGCGTTGGAAGAGGAACTGAAGCTAGCAGAAGCTTCCATATGGGTGGAAGAAAGTTGTAGAAGGTTGTGGTTGTGGAGAGAAGAGACGGAGAGGTTAAGATCCAACATAGTGGAAGTGATGGGAATGAATCAGAAGCAGCTATTGGCCTTCATGTGTTTGACGAAATGATAATGTTGAAATTTGATGAATAAGAGTATCAAGTTGAAACTAGCTCTGCTAAAAGCACCCACTTCTCCTCCCCTTCCGCTGCCTCCTTATTCATCATCATCATCTTCCTCTTATTTATTATTTACGATGGCGCGTGCGTTAACAATAATACATTTTTTTAATTCTCTTTCCTTTTCTTTTACTTTCTTTTCTTTTAAATATGAATAATTATTTTTAAAACATGCATATTATAGCTTAAAATTTTCTATTATTTTATATTAATATAATATAAAATTTATATTTTATATTTCGTTTATTTTCCTTCCCAATATTAAATTTGCAATTAGCATGTGCTGTTTTAAGGACAATATCCGTACACGTCGTTAGGCCTACAACCAAAAGAAAAAAAAAAAAAAAAAAATCTCAAAGCATTTTTGGCAAAGGCCAACCTCCATTAACCTCTCATATATTTGGGTTTGCATTGAAATTCTAAAATAACAAGTATTTTTCATAGAGGTATTATTATAAATATCATTTCAAATATATTTTAAAATTATTTTATAAAATATATTAAAATTAATACTAATACCATATAACATATTTGAAATTTTATATTTTTTAATTATAACTCTGACAACGATGAAAAGCAGACTCTAATTTCTTTACTTGCCAGTGTCTCAATTTTTTTCCCACATGCTCATTTTCATCATGCGTACAAAAACAATATTTTTTTTTATCATAATGAAATATAATATAAAAATTGTGTTTTTTAAGTAAATTACATCAATACTATTTTATTTTAGTTGTTTTATTTTAATTTATTAAAATAAATATTTTAATTTTAATTTTATTTTATAAAAAATACCCTATTATTACAGTATTTCATTTAAAAAATAAATAAAATTAGCATTTTGTTTTTCCTTTTACTCTTTCTTATTAATAATTACTATTAATAAAATTATTTTATTTTAATTAAATTTATTAATTACCTATATAATATTTATTATTAATTAAAATTCAATTTGTAACATTTAGAATATTAATAATGATATAATAATAAAATTTAATTTTAAAATAATATTTTATTAATATATGATATTCTAACAACATTTTAATTTTTATATAAAAAATAATAATAAACAATAAACTACAAATTTATTTTGATTAAATATTGATTTAGTATTAATTAAAAAAAAAGAAATAAAATAGACTTGTCAATTTTCAGTTATTACATTTTAAAGTGACTTTTTTTTTAAACAAGACTAAAATTAAAAGATTTTATTTTAATAAATTAAAATTAAATGATTAAAATAAAATAACTATCTAAATTAGGGATGATAAGTACAATTTATCTATTAAAATAAATTAAATAATAATTTTTTTAATGAGTGTAAATATTCATTAAAATTCATTTAATTAGTAATGAGAATTATAATTTTAATGATAAATTCAAATGAAAAATTGTATTACATAAATATAAATTATATTTAATGAATTGTCTTATAAATAGGTACATATTTAAACTCAGATCAACTTAATTTTTATTTAAAAAATTTAGAGTCACATATTTACACCCATTAAAAAAAATAAATAAATAACAGCCAAAAGTTGGAACTTGAAAATTATGGGAGTTTGGTAAGGAAAAGAGAGTATTTATTAGATGGAAGCCTGGAAAAGAAGGAGCCGAGGAGCTGGGAGTTATGAGTCCAATTAATACTTGTTTTCGTTTTCTAGAAATTTGAATTTTAGATGTACGCGATCCACTATTTGTCCAGTTATTCTAAATAAAGAACTAAAGATTAGACAATACAATTGCAGTTTCTTGCTGAAAAACACTTCAACTTACGAATTAAACTGTTTATAAAGAAGGAACTGGAATGTCTTAACGATTGATAAATTAAAAAGAAAAAGAGATTTCTCTTGTCCGGCAAGGAATCGAGATGGGCTCCCAGATAAAATGGTTTCAATTTGAGGATCGATCCAATTCCATTTTGTTGCAGCAACAATCCAGCCAATCCTGGGGCCTAGAAGGCCAAGCCCAAATAAATGTCCACAAGGCCTTAAACTATTACATAGAAAAATACTTCAATCTTAATAGGACTAAAAAAAATAAACAAAATTGGAAAAGCAACCATAAGGGGACAAAAACCATCTAACGAGAAGGTAGGCTAACCGTGAACATGTCGACGACTCAACGCAGCAAACCTTGCAGCATTCACTTTTGAATTTCTGAGTGGTATAGATCTGTCACGCCTGATCTAGGAGAATATTCATTTTGTATAATGCATGGAAATTTTGCAAGTTGAAACCTAGAGTTTCATTAAAACACATTACATTTCCAGCCATAGAACCAAAACTCAACTCAACTCAACTAAGCTTTTATCTTAAACTGATTACAGACAGCAGAATATCTTTACAACTGTTATGGAAAGCCAACTTCATTTGTAGAGATGAACCAATATACTCGTGTACCCAGTCTTCTCATGAAATAATGAATTTTTTCTACCACATCAGCACGAACCATGAAATTCCATCGAAAATCAAAGAAAGGCCAGCTACTCCACCAATTCCCACTATCACCATTTTGGATACTAGTCAAAACAACCCAGATGGACCTCATTATAACTTCTCATTAAACACATTTCACTTTTATCAGCTACATAAAATAATCACCCCTGAAAGTAATTCAAAATCCTTGAATTGAAATCATTGTCTAGATCTTCACCAAAATTACAGAGAATGAACAATATCATTTCTTATACAAATTTCTAAGACCACTAGTTAATTCTTTCACACCTTCATTCACATACATCAATGCTTTCCTTCCAGTAGAAAGCATGCGTCCAGACAAACCCATACATTATTCTAAAAATGTGCACCTTCAACTCCAAAGCATACAACAATACTACAATACTAGGGTAAAAATACTATTCCGATACTAGAAATTTCTTTCGATCAGAGAAGGGTACTATAACATTTCTTCCAAGTAACCAAGCAATAAAAATATCCAATCGTAAAACATACTCATCCATGTCCAATCGCACAAAAAAGTTGACAAAACAAAACAGATAACAAAATCTAGTTAATAAAACAAAACGGAGAACAAAATATTGTCCAAAAAAATTTAAAATGCTGAAAACTAGATTACTGGGTAACATTGAGCCATTTAGAGAAGTTCTCAAACTCGGTGTAGTCACTATCTGAAATCATTGTGTGGTACCATGCTTTGCCTGCAGACTTGATTGCAGCAGCCTCCTCCTGGTAGAGTCATAGGGGAAATGAAGACAATTAATTACTAATTAAACCACTATAATACCTAGTATTAGGACATAAATACTGAAAAATATTCAACACAAATACAAGATAAATAGAAATGAAATTAAACCAAACACATCAAGAAACACAACACAAATTTTGGAAATGCAAATAGCAAAACCCCCAAATCAAATAGCATCATCATGGAAACATAATCTTAACATCATATCACGTCCACACCTAACCAATCTTTAAAATTTCAACAGTACAGAGACAAGCAAGAACAACGCTAAAAACTGCAACAACACAGACACCAGACCAATCCTAAAAACTGAAACAGCGCAGAACAAAATTTCAAATGATGTAAGACAAAACAATCTACAATTTCCGCACAAAAGATCATATTATTGATCTCTGTCATCAAAAGGCATATAACCGTAAAAATTGCAAATGCAGACACTAGTAGACCAATGCTAAAAATTGCAACAACTCATAACAAAATTCCAAGAGAATGCCGGACAAAACATTTCATAATTTCCGAACAGAAGATCATATAACCCAATTTAATAATAAAAAAGCACAAAAAGCATAAACATAACCAACAATATACCATAGCGCGGACAGATCAAAATTTCATGAGAACGTAAGATAAAAAAAATTTTGCCATCCCAAATTAGAGATCACATTACTGATTTCATAATCAGTCAAAGATAAAAAAAATAACATTAACATAATACACAGCGAACGCATAGTATATCAATTGAAAATGCGAAAAAGCTATAAAAGAATACAATAGAAAAGAATTGATATACCTTTGTAACAGTCTTCCTCTTCTTGTCCAGCTTCTCCTTCTTAGCCTTGACGCGCTGGGCTTCAGCTAAAAGCGACATCCGCCTAGCAGTCTTAGCATAAGGGTTTAGCTTAAGCATAACGTTTAAGTTCTTGAGAGGGTTCTTCTTCAATGGAGCCCTCTTCACCTCCTTCATGATCGGCTTCACTACAGACTGCACCTCATCAGAGTTGATGATTCTAGCAAGGTCAGCATTCACCATCTTAGCCCTAGGCAGCACATAGCCCTTCTTCGTCGCCGATGACTTCTCAAATGACCCATAGATAGAGTCTAGCTTCTCGAAAGCAGACTTTGTCCAGATAACAAAACGACCTAGATGGCCACCAGGAGCTAGCTTCAGCAGATTGAGACGGTCCACATTGGCCACCTCCACTCCTGGAATGTTCCTGAACGCTTTAACCAGCTTAGCTCCTTCAGTTCCGTACACAATCAGTGGGCCTTTGCGAGAAATGTACCGGCGGTTCCTCATTTTACCCTTTCCTGGACGGATAGCGTGACTGTCCTTGGCCTTCTCGGCGTCGGGATAAGCACCGATCTCCTTTAACACCTTGATTGCAGCTGAAGTTTTTTCGATGCTCTCTGCAGAATCGCTAATGACCAAGGGCATTTCAGGTACAGATTCCACCCTATGACCCCTAGCGATAACCAGAGAAGGAATAGCAGAGGCAGCAATAGCAGATACCACAGCATATCTCTTCTGATTCACATTGATCCTACGGTGCCAGCGACGCCAGATCTTAGTCGGAGCGAACATGCGCCCGCCACGACACATGTTACCGAAAGCACCCTGGCCAGCACGATGAGTACCACCACCAGGGACGCGAGGGATACGGGAAACGGCACGCCCGGTACCCCAAGACTCGGCAGAGGTCTGGTGACCGGCGCGCTTGGAAACAGCGTAGGGCTGGCGGCTGTTCTTGGAAATATTGGAGTGGACAAAATTAACGATATCAGGCCGGATAGAGGCCTTCATCACGTCGGGAAGAGCCAGTGTGGCGGCAGAGTCGGTGGCCATATCATTCAGAGATGGAAGAGACTGCACGGTGACCAGAGGACGAGCGGCGGCAGCAGCGGCCATAGTGCTCTGTGTGTGAAGGGGCAGTGAAAACACTGTAGGGTTTAGGTAACAGAAAATTGGAAAAATGCTTTGCGACTATTTATAGTAGCATTTTAGGGTTCGACCAATAGCTGGTGGCTGGTGTTTGGTCACAGGTATAAGAAATACTTGTACGTGTGACCAAACACCAGCCATTAGTTGAACCCCAAAATTCCACTATAAATAATAGCAAATCAATTTCATTATTTATGGATAAGTAGTTTGGGTTCTTGGATTGATGTAATTTTACGATAAAGCTTAGTAATATTTAATTTTTAATGATAAAAATTTTATAATTTTCTTATGAAAATTTTTAATAAAATTATTATTTACAGAAATAATAATGTGAAAATAACCATATAAATTATATTTAAATTCTAAGAATTTTAAATATTTTTTACATGTGTTTTAGATGGTGATAATTGATAAAAATGGTGTTGTTTATAAGTGGATAAAATACAATAAATTCTCAAGATTCGACCATTAGAAAACTGTTATATATATATTTGTTTGTTTTAGTATATAGTTGAATAAATTAAATATAATATGGATACATGATAATTTTTTTTTTAATGGAAATGGATACATGATAAGTTAATAATATATTATTTACAACATAACATTTTTTGTATTGTTTGTTCATAATTATTAGTTTATAAAAATTTTATACTATAAAAAAATGCAATAAAATAATTCAAAACAATCATGTAAACATTGATAATAAAATAATTCAATATAACAATAGGCTTAAATTAAAATGATAAGTAGCCCATATTTCACAAATCTCTCAATAATTTTTTTAACATATCACTCATCAATTTTCATGTGAGTTAATCAAGTTACACGATATATTTATATATATATATATATATATATATATATATATATATAGATAAGATATATATATATGATCAATGAGATAAACATGATTATAAGGATCGACTTAATGAGATATGCATAATAATGATATTTTTACTACAACAATTCAAAAATAATTTTACATTTAGTAATCTCTAACTCATCGCAAGAAGTTGGTCAGAATGTAATTAATCCTGTTTGTGACTTATTTTAACATGAAAATGAAAGTTAATTAAAGTTATAATATTTATATTCATTAACTTTTAGGATTCATTTTTCTTAATCCTGATTTGAGAGTTAAATAATGAAATATAAAATCTTTAAATATTTTAATCCATTAGTTCCTTTGTGTTTTTGAAAAATCTCTTCAGGTGAAGTATCCTTTCACATAATGTTCTATGTCATTTCTATTACACTGCATTGGAATGCTAATAATGATAATGTATTCAGATATTGAATTCGGTCGAAGCTAATTAAAAATAAATAAATAAAGACATATAATTAATCCTCTAATTAACGATACAAATGGAAAAGTAAATCAAATGTTTAAAATATAAAATTTCTGAATTTCATACAAGGCACCAAAACGAAACCATTGGTTCAGTTAACCTAACCATTTTGGTTTGGTTTGGTTTGTTTGGCTTTCAACTTTTGCACAGGCTTGAAAAACAGGAAGAGAAAAATGAAATTCTTTGGATATTTAATGAATCTGTTTGAAAAAGTGATTCAACAAGTTGCAAGTATTGCAGCAAGGTTTATGTTCAGTTGTAAAGTCATGTTTTTATGTCCTAATTCACACACAACTAACACTTTATCCAGTGCATAAGCTTTTCTGCAGAGTACAAAGAGATTGATGCAAGATGGGCAACACAAATTAGCAAAGGAACTAAATATTGAAAGCTAGGCCTAAAAAATAACCAGAAAAACTGACTCGAGTTCTTGGGCCTCACTTCATTCCCAAATCTCAGCCACGCTAAAGGATATCAATTATGATTATGAACCCAACTGCATAACAACATTACAAGTAAAACCTGATATAAATTTGACACAATATCATCTTCCTGGTAATTCTCTGTGAATAACAACTTCATGGGACAACAATAAACAGAATATCAGAATCAGGAGGGCATAATACCAAGTGACACAGAAGATCATTTATGGTCAAATTTCAGTTCAAGCTCTAATTGATCACATGCGCGACAAAAATATACCAATATCAGTACTCCGCAACCCAGATTATTACTTATAAGTAAAAGAAGGCAGACAGAATAATAGGAATTCAGTCTTACAAAATTCCTCGTATGGCAACTTAATCAAAGTTCGTTATTTCTCCTTATTGACCTGAAACTTCTACTCTTATTTATTTACTTTCCAAGGAACCAGTGATTAAATTAATGGACTAATATTTTATTTCTATTTGGAAAACATTTAAAATATTTTACCAGATAATTTGAACACAAAGTATAACTACTAATACCACACTATTATGATCCATCTATAGCCATAGATTCTAGGAGCAAGTATCACATCAAACCACTCAAGAAGCACAATTATAAGAATTTTATTCACTAGAAAAAAATCAAGATGCCTAATTGTTCTATTCGCTAAAAAACTTATTAATGAAGCATTACAAGCATGGTGGCGCGGGGATATGTAAATAACTCTAAACCTATAAGCACATGTACTCATAATCAATGGGAAATTTTGGTTTTCTAGATAAGAATGAAGACCCTCTTTTATAGACTGTTAGACTAAGTAGGTCTTTTAAATGTACCTCAAAATATATGATCTAAAACAATTATAATTCATCACATTTGAGGAAGACATAAATACCACTAACCAATGTCATTAAGGCAAGAGGTAACAGGGTACTCTATGACCTTAGGCGAGAGGAGAGGGCCTTTTTGAAGTGAGGCGCCATAGCGCGCGCACGCACACACACACACACACTTTTAACATAAAAATATTATACTTTTAACTAGTTTAATAAGTAAAAAAGCATATTGAAAAGAAAAAAAAAACATATTATTTGCACTATATGTAATATAAGAGAAATAGAAAGCATAAATAATAAGGGTATAGAAAAGAAATAAAATTTAAAGAGAGATTTATTAATTCCACTTTATAAGGGTTTAAGGAGAAATAGAAGAGAAGACAAGAGGAAGAGAAGACAAGAGGAGAGGAGGAGGAGAGAAACCCTAATAAATTAAAAAAAAAAAATGTTACTTTGAAAGAGGCCTCGAGCCTCAGTGCGAGAGGTGCTCACCTCTTGGAATTGGGGCGCCCTTAACAACACTGCCACTAACATACTGAATAATCCTAGAGTTGTAAAGCACTGGATTAGCAGCTAATTTGCTTGAAAAAAACTTACATATGAGACTGCAGACTCTACAAGGACTAACAAGTGCTCAATAATGTCCAAAATATATCCTATGTGAAATCTAAACCATAATTCCAAATTTCTAAAGTTATCAAACTTGTGTTTTCTTGAACGCCACCATGATGTCTTTATCACTAATTAAACTTCATTATTCGAGGGGATGGACAAACCTCACACTGCAGATACATCATTCAAAGAAAGTTTCAAACATATATGCGCCATTGCTTTGGCCATTTTGGAACAAAAGGGTAACCTAATCACACTCATTCACCTGATATCAAAGCCAAATATTTTTTCACATACCCCGTAACAATATTTGTTAGAAGCAAAGAACCAATACAACACTGTGGAGTATGCTGTACAACTCCATAGAGTTTATAGACATAAAGGATGATAAGATTCAAGAAGTTTTATGTGCATGGAAATAGTTAACCAAGCATCAACTTTTAACACAGACCTAGTAAAACAAATCATAAAAATCCATTTACTTGTAGGTAAACCACAGCCAAATTCCCCTGAATCACTACTAAGGCATGTGAGTGGCATGACATAGAAACAGAGAATTCCAGTTTCTTGTCCAGCCCATGCGCTGAAATTTCATAATCATGGTTTCCTATGAAAACCAAGAACTTCCGATAGTTTAACTGATTCTCATCCTTTATACATTTATTTAGCGATCTATGGTAGAAATAAAAATCATCAACTATATCAGCAACAAATCTCTTGCCAAATATAATTATATGCCCTTATATATTAACTATCTTACAATCCTAAGAAAGTACTTTTTATGAGAAATATCAAGAAAGAAAAAAAAAAATTAATACAAACAATTTTAGTGTATCTAACACATGAAATATACAAGGACACAAAAAAAATAAATGGTAAACAAATTATGTTATTTGTCATTTGTAGTGTAGGAAAAAAAGGGGAAAATACTTAATAACAATTCCACCTCACTTATACATCAAAGTACAAGGGCACATCAAATGCAACTGCAAACTTTCACTATTTTGTAAGGAGCAAGCATACTTATCTAGAGCACTTCATACTATCAATTAATCCGTACAATCACCCTCTCAATCTTCATCATCTGAGCTTCCCTCGTCACTACTATAATCACTACTATCATCACCCTGATCAAGAATATCAAGCTGTACATGTCGAACCTGTATTGTCTCAGGTGGCTTATGCAATCCCTGAGGAGCACCTGGCTGCAATTGTTGCTCCACCATCCTAGGCACAGGAAGAGACTCAAATGGAGGTAATGGGTCCCCAGGCTTCCATCCTGGTGGCGGCGGGGGTAAATCTGTAGGCAAAACCACCGGCATCCCAGGTTTCCACCCAGATGGAACTGTGATATTGGGAGGAAGCAGGCTCTGAATGGCAGCATAACTGGCAAGCGGATTGGTCTCCTCTGGTTGTGGCGGTGGGGGAGGCTCAATGATTGCCTCAATGGTTTTCCCCTTAGTTTCGACCTTTTTAGGCAATCCCACATCGAGGTCAGCAAAAGCGTACAACTGAGAAGCTCGCATTTGCTCTTCTTGTGGAGCAGGAGGAAGTGCCCCACGAAGGGGAGCCTGCCCAGCACCAAAATCAGGCGGCGCAAAAGTGGTATAACTTATCCGGTGAGCATAAGATAAAATATCCGATAACTCGAGCTGAGAGGCAACAGTGGTATTGCTCACACCATCGTCCTCTAATGATTTTGTTTTTGCCCGTTTAGGACGGCGATAATCAGAGTAATCATCGACGAGGATATCAAGGACTCTTTCGGCTTCTTTGAGCTTATTGGCGAAGTTGAGAAGCGCAGAATCATTGGATTTGATATCGCCAGCAATTCTTTGCTTGGCATCTTGGAGGTCAAGGATTTCTTGGAGCTCAGCAACGGCTTCAAAAAGTTGGGTCTGGAGGGAAGTGAAAAGAGGAAGAATTTCTTTAGCGGAGGAAGGATTGGATTCGAGTGGAGGTGGAGGCATTGATTGGATCTGAGAGGCGAGGAATGTAGGTAGCGATCCACGAATGGTGGATAGCCAAAGGGATCGATTGGGGGAGACTTCGAAAAACTTGGAAGCTAAGGAGGCCATCTGGAGAAGAAGAGACTGGGCTCTACGGAGAGGAGGGAGAAGAGGGAGGAGAGCAGAGGACGTGGCGGAGGGATTTGGGGGATGCTGCTGCTGCTGCTGCTGCTGATGGTGGTGGGGAGGTGGAAGTTGCTGTTGAGAAGATGAGGAAGGAAATTTGGGAGGGGTAGGGTTTTGAAGAGAAGGTGAGTTTGGGTTTGTGAGGCCTAGCCTCGCCGGAGACTGTACCAGTTGGTGTTGAAGCATTTTATTTTTTTCCTCTCTGAAATTAGGATAAACCCTAAATCCAAGTGAGAATGGTATTGGCGATGTCACTGATCAGCCACCCGCCTGTATGTAGTTTGCCCTAAGACGGCATGTCGTTTGCACAGGACTAAATGGTGTTGCGTGAGATTTCGTACCTGAATTTTATCCATACTATAATTTTCTCCATAAATTTTGAAAATGAAATAATTTAATCTCTCACACATTCTTCCATCTAATTAAAATAATTTACCATTAAAGATAATTAAAATAATAAAATTA
This sequence comes from Hevea brasiliensis, assembly GCF_030052815.1. Lineage (NCBI taxonomy): Eukaryota > Viridiplantae > Streptophyta > Magnoliopsida > Malpighiales > Euphorbiaceae > Hevea > Hevea brasiliensis. Next base: position 571,241 of record NC_079495.1, on the reverse strand, counting down.
CCCTTATTAAATTAAAATTATTTTCTTTATTTTTATTTCGATATATATTTTTAAATATTTTATTACATTTATTATGTGAAATCAAAATATTAAGGAATTAAAAAGATATATATATATATATATATATATAATTTAAACATAATATAATTTGTATAAAATTACGAATAAATGATGAATTTAAGAACTAATAAAAAAATACATAATTAAATTTTTATTTTTATTTTCATAAAAACTTATAATTATAAAATTGAAATTCTCAAGATAAATTATGCAAAGTTATTATAAAATATTTATTTAGTTGTGTTGCTTTTAGTTCATATCACCAATTCTAAACGTAATATAAAAGATAAAAAAAAAAAATCTTTTGAAGGTTAATTAAATATTAATAATATTTAGTGAGTAACACAATACTAATCCTAACCCCACTATAAATGGTTGCATTCATATTAATTTTTGAATTTTTTTAATGCAAAATTTTTAGTATTTTATGGTTTTAAACATGCTAAATAATGCATATTTTACATTTTTTAATATTAATTTTTGAATTTTCTTATTTTCTTATTTTAGTTTAATATGTCAATTGATATAAAAAAGAAACATGTCTAACTATACTAATAGATTTACTTTAATAGATAAATAAGAATGGAGTATTAAAATAATGATACTTCAACAAGATTACATAAAATTTTAAACTAATTTTTGTTCTTTTTTATGAGAATAATTAATAATATTAAAATTAATATTTTAATTTATTTAATTTTTTATATTTGTTTTATATAAATAAAACAATTACGTAACATAAAATATTTGATGCATGTGTATTGTCAAAAACACTCATTGTAATTTAGTATTATTACAATATTGAAAGACTAATTTTATTTTATTTTAATTGATTAATAGAATTAAATTTGTCAATATATTTTAGTAAAATTTAATTAATAAAATTCTAATAAAAAATAGAAATTCTCATTATACAAAATTTTAAGAAGCTTAAAAATTCTTCTTAAACAAAACTATATTTTATCAATATAAAATTTATCGCATGTTATATTCACATGAATTTTTTTTATCATATTTATATTAAGTGGTAATTTTTAATTAAATTTATTGACGATAGTCTTTGTGATAAATTAATGAGTTGTAATTATTATATAATTTAATTTTTTAATTAATTTGATATTTCAAATTTAAATAATAGAAAAGTATTAATTATCATCTATTATCATGTTCTCTAATTTTAATTTAAAAATATAATAATAAAAAAATCAAGACTTATATTTACTTTGTAGGGAAAATCAAAATTGTTTCATGAAATATTTTTAAACATAATAATAATAATAATAATAATAATAATATATTATTATTATTATTATTATTATTATTATTATTATTATTATTATTCAATCACTCACTCATTAATGACCAATTAAATCATAATCTAAAAATATACCATTACATCTCATAATAAGTTTATTTTGTAGCTTAATTTTATTATTATTAATTTTTATTTTACTTTTTTCACTTCATTAAGAACAATCGCATTAAAATAAATAAATTTTTTATTTATAAAAAAATATTTAATTGACATAAATTGTTAATTAAACTAAAATAAATAAATAAAAAATATTAATATTATATTGTAATCAATTAATATAAAGTCAACTTATATTCTCTGTGTAAGATCATCCAAATATATAGTCTACACTCTCTAATATAGTTAATGCAATTTCTTTTATTAATTTTATATTTTAGTTAAATAACTATTTTTTATAATAAAAAAATATAAAAATATTAAAGATACATAAAAAAAATAAAATTATATAAAAAATGTAACTACAAATAATAATAATTAGAAAATATTAGCTGAAACCAATTCAAAAAAAATGAAATATATATAATAAGTTGATCAATGAATTAAATATTAAAATAGTCAAGATTTATGATCTTATCAGATTATACAGTAATTTAGTGTCTTTAATTTATTTGATCAATAGTGTCAGTAAATTTTAAATTATTTTTATAAATAAAATAATTTTACTATATTTTAAATAAAGCAATTATGCTACCATTAATTTATGTATAAAAAGAATTCAAAAATGTTTTTCTTAAATAATTATGTCATAAGTTAATTAAAAATTACTATTAAAATAAAATAAAATTTATTTAAATTAAATTAATCGAGAAAGTTTGATTTGATAATAAAAAATTATTATTATTATTATTATTATTATTATTATACTAATTATTTTATAAAAATAAAAATAATTACAATTTAATTCAAAAATAAAAAAATTATAAATAATCGGTTGATGATAGTGGACCTATGAGAAACCCATTACAATTAATAACTATAATAAAATCGTTATATAAATATTATTGTTATTTTATAATTTGTTAATATAATACACCACTCTGCTTTAATTGATCATTTCTAAAAGACTTAAATTTTTTTAGTTTTTCTAATAGTGTAATACTATATTTGTTAAAGTGTATTAAATATGATTATTTATTATTTTCTTTGTTCTATTTTAAGTGATGTTTTAGAAATTTTTTTATCTCACTTTATTTATCATTGTATTATTTCTAATGCATTTATTTATTTTTATCAATTTTTTATAATTTAAAGGTATTTTAGTTAATTTTTATTTTTTTTATGAAAATGAGACTATTTAATAATTTATTTAATTTTTCTATAAAAATCTTTAAAAAATTTGAAATGACACGAAGAGAGTGTTAGTTTTGCATTGAAAAAAAACTATATTTTGTATGTGAAATTGCATTATTTTTATGTGATATTACACATTTTTTATATAATATTAATAATTTTAAATATAAAATTAATAATAAATAAATATATTTAATTCTTACATCCATTAGAAAATTAAATTTTTTTCCTATCCTTTTGTTTTTTCCGTTCTTTTTTCTCGCAGTCCATAATCCACTTTCCCCCTTCCCCACCTAGGCACCTAATTTCTCTATTTCTCTTCGTCTCTTTCCCAGAAAATGGCTTATTTCTCAAATGTCCAAGAACTTGTAAAACATGAGATGCAACCCATCGTGTCGTCTTACAACGATCATATTCATCCACTTCTTGATGCAGTTGACAAGCTTAGGCACCTCAAGGTCATGAAAGAAAGTATACAGCTCCCCACTATTGTTGTTGTCGGTGATCAGTCTTCCGACAAATCCAGCATTCTTGAATCACTAGCTGGTATCAGCCTTCCTCCTGGCCAGGGCATTTGCACCAGAGTGCCCCTTGTAATGAGGTTGCAACACCAGCCAAGTCCCACACTAGAGCTTTTCTTGGAGTACAATGGCAAAACAGTACATGCACACTGATGAAGCCCGCATTGCAAATGCTATTAATCTTGCCACTAATGAGATTGCAGGCGATGGGAAGGGCATATCAAACACTTCATTGACTCTGGTTGTGAAAAAGAAAGGTGCTCCTAATCTTACAATGATTAATCTCCTTGGAATCACTAGAGTTCCTGTTCATAGTCAGCCTAAGGATATTTATGAGCAGATTGCAGGTACTATCACGGAGTATATAAGGCCTAAAGAGAATATTATTCTTAATGTTTTATCTGCAACTGTGGATTTTCCCACTTGTGAATCCATAAGGAAGTCGCAACAAGGGGACAAGACTAGTGAGAGAGCTCTTGCTGTGGTAACCAAGTTTGATAAGGCACCTGAAGGGCTGCTTGAGAAGGTTACTGCAGATGATGTGAATACAGGCTTGGGTTACGTCTGTGTAAGGAATCAAATTGGTGATTGTTAGATTTATGAGTGGGAGAAATATAGATCAAAACTCTTATTTTAGTATTATTCTAAATTGAGTGGAATTCCTCGTCAGATTAGGATTAAGGGAAGTAACACAGGAGAATGGTGGAAAGATTATTTGACTTTACTCATAGAGAGTGACTTTGCCCATAGAGAGTGGCTTTGCCCATGAAGAGGGGGGCTTTGCCAATTGTTAAGGTTTGGTTCTGCCCATTGATGAGGGGCACTTGCCTATTGTATTGGATAGGGGCTTTAGCTTAAGGTAGAGAAAGGACATAGATTCAGGAGAAAGAAATTCTTATCCATTGATGAGAGGACTCTTACCCATATAGTTGAAGACACTCTTATGGTGTAACAGTTGTAATAGTAAATATATTGAATTATATCTAGAGTAGACAGAAAGGACTAACTAATATATTTACTATGAGCAATTATGTAGTGTGGGTTCTTTTGAGTGTAATTAGTTGATGGGTAGTATAGTTTTGAGCTTATAATTGATGATTATATTTATTGATGATAGTGGAAGATGACATATCCATGGATGTGACCCTATGTTGAGAGAGTGAACCACATAAATATTAGTATTTTGTGAATTTGTTTTATTTTCTTATAGTTTACATACTTCCGCGGTGCACAACAGTTGGTATAAGAGCATAGGGATGATCTTAGTGAGTTTGATTGAAAGTGGAGCTGCTGCGATATGTAGAAAGTTGCACATGCAATAATGGAAATAATGGAGAGTTGAAATTAAAGTGGAGCTTTTGATGCAAAATCAATAAAGTTAATAACACGAAGATTTTCTAAAGAAAAAAGCAAGTTACACCCAAGATAAAGATTAAAGAATGGAGATTTGAACGGTTCAAGCTCAAGCATGGAGATTTGAAGATTTGATGACACTAAAAAATTTGGGGTATGCAATAATTGAGGTATACAATCTAAAAAAATATTATTAGATTTATGACCCAAAATACTAGTTGATTTGGAAGACTCTTTCCTAATTTGAGTGAAAGAAATATTTCTTAATAAGATGGAGAAATACTTCTTATATAGAGTAAAACTCTTATTTTAGTGTTATTTTTAAATTGAGTGGCACTCCTAATCAGATTAGAATTAAGGAAATTAACAATATAAATAGGAGAATGGTGAAAAGGTTATTTGGCTTCACCCCATAGAGAGTGGCTTCACCCATGAAAAGTGGTTTTGCCCATTAAGAGGGGTTATTGCCCATTGTAAAGAGAGACTTTGCCAATTACTAAGAATTTGGCTTTGCCCATTGATGAGGGGCACTTGCCCATAGTCGTGGAGAGAGGCTTCGGCTTAAGGTGGAGAAAGTACATAGATTTCAAGAGAAAGAAATTCTCTTCCATTGATGAGAGGGTCTTACCCATGTAGTTAAAAACACCCTTTGTGGTGTAGCCGTTGTAATAGTAAATATTTTAGGTTATGTCTAGAGGAGACTGAAAAGATTAACTACTATATTTAGGATGAGCAGTTATATAGTGTGGGTTCTCTTAGGTATAATTTATAACACCCCTATTTGCATAGCCTGGTACATTTTACTATTCCGGTGACCGGTGTCGGTCCGAACAATTAAGGGAAGTAGAACCATGTCTAAGATATGAAAAACACAAGTTTATATCATTGAATTCAAAAATTTTCACCTAGGGTCACATGCATCATGCAAGATTTATTTTTATCTATTGATTTCAATGATAAACAACATATTAAAACTCTTTTAATATGTTTTTGGATCTGTATTTGCCATTTAAGATTTTAAAATTAATCAGATTAATTTTAGAACCCTAGATTAAATCAAGAACGATTACACTAACCTCTTGATGCACTGCAGCGTGTCTGCGCCTTTGAGATTCGTCTTCAGGACACCAAATGTTGTCCCTCTAGCTTGTCTACACCAAGAACACCTATGGCAGCCCTTGAACAGCCTCTAAAGCTTTTTCTATTAATTAGAAATTCAAGTTCTGCCTTTTAAGAGATTAGAGATGTAAACAGGACACTAGAAACAATTTCTAGTGTTCTTAATTCAAGAGATTGATGGCTAATCTCTTTGAATTGATGAGAGATGAAGAGAAATAGCTGGAGAGGCTCAAAGTGGCGTGACAAATGAGAGGAGAGGCTGCTGGTTATTTTTTCTTTTCATAACCACACTTAAATAGCTAGGTTAACACATTAAACCCTTGCCACATGTCACCATTTGATTAGCTCTAGGTTTAAGTGACCTAATCACATTGTGCCAAGTGTCAAACCTATATTTAATCTTGATTTTAATCATCTTACATGATTAAAAAAAAACATTTGGCAAGCTTATGTGTAATCCCATGTGTCACCATCTCATGGTGCCACGTGTCACACTGTGAAATGACCAAAATGCCCCTGTGTCTTAATTTTGAGTTCTTAACCCAAAATAATTATTTTCTTCTTCTAATTAATTTATATCAAATATAAATTAATTAATTAATCTCTATTAATTAATTTCTCATCAATTAAATTCATATTTAAACACTTTAAATATAAATTTAATTTATACTACACATTCAATAATCTAGATTTGGTTTCAAGTCATGCTAGGGACTTTGCAATCTAATTGCAAACCAAACCTATTTAATTAATCAATTAAACTCTTTAATTAATTAATTAAATCATATTTAAATAGGTGATAACTTGTGTATGTGTGTGACTTACTAGGCTCATCACTAATTGGCAATGAGACATGATATCAACTCTTAATATCATTAGAACTCTTTCTTACCATAAATGATTTCTCTAAATCATTTTATGAACCTCATAGACCATGGTTAACACCTAGCATAGCATGTCATGGCCACCCAATTAGTAATAAGGTTTACCTTAAATGAACCTATAATCATATGTTACCATGCACTAGAATCTCTCTGTTACAAAATCCCAACTCAAGCTGGAGTCATGGTTTATGTCAAACTCCATTTGCTATGAATATTATGTTCTCTTTTAATTCTAGTTCTTGATTAAAAAGATTTTCTCATCAGAAACTCTTTTCTGAATAAATCTATCTGTCCTGGCCAGGAACTTGAAACATTAAGAACAATTAAATGAACATAGGATTTTATCTCTATTTACTTAGAGGAACAGATTCCATCTTGATCAACACCTACCTCCATATATAACTAGTAGGAGCCAACACATGCCCATATACCCATACATAGTACAAGTATGAAAGCAGTATCAAACTAACTGTGCTATCTCAGGTCTAAAGATTATATGCACTTATATGATTTATGACAAAACATTGACAAGAGTAAACTCCATGTGCTTGTCATAAGTGTCACTGGTTCGGCCTACTTATCATTTATAAGTACCTATCATGTTTGTTATATAGCATGAGACTCACCATTCCATCTTGTTTATATCTCATATAAATAACTTGGGAACAAACATAAATACAATCTTTCTGGATAAGTCATGTCCTTATTATGAAGTATCCTCGATTGTGAACCTATTTATGATACTTTGTACTAGAAATATTGTCACTCATATTCTTAACAACTTAAGAATAATATTTCTAACAAAATATCAATGGACCTTTTCTATTACACATAAATATATTATGTAAACGGAAAAGTGGAAATGCCATTTATTAATAAAATATGTACAAGATACATACTAAATGATATGCTCTAGGGCATACTACTAACAATCTACCACTAGCACTAGAGCCATTCATTACAATATCTTAGACCTATCTTCTCAAGATGTCGGTCTAATTGAGTCTGTGACATAGGCTTAGTGAATGGATCAGCTGGATTTTCAGCTGATGCTATTTTCTGCATGGCTAAATCGCCTTGCCCAACTATATCTCTGATAATGTGGTAGTGCCTTTCTATGTGTTTGGATTTTGGGTGAGACCTTAGTTCCTTAACCTGTATGACTACTCCATTGTTATCACAGTGTAATGGAACTACTGACTCAATGGAAGGAACTACTGTAAGTTCTGTCACGAACTTCTTTATCCAAACAGCTTCTTTTGCAAAGATTCGATGCAAAGAATATACTCACCTCGATGAGTGGAATTTGCAGTCGTGCTCTGTTTGGAACTCTTCCAACTGACTGCACCTCCATTACAAATGAACACATATCCAGAGGTATACTTTCTATCATCGATATCTGATTGAAAATCAGAATCAGTATAACCATCCAATTGCAAGTCTCCACCTCCATAAATCAAGAATAAATCCTTAGTTCTTCTCAAGTACTTAAGAATATTCTTGACAGTTATCCAGTGTTCCAAACCTGGATTGGATTGATACCTGCTAGTCAAACCAACAGCATATGCGATATCCGGCCTAGTACACAACATTGCATACATTAAACTTCCAATAGCCGAGGCATATGGAATCCTAGCCATCTTATCTCTTTCTTCAGGTGTCTTTGGAGACATCTCTTTAGAAAGATGGATACCATGTCTCACTGGTAACAATCCTCTCTTGGAATCAAGCATGTTAAACCTCTTTAACACCTTTTCCAAGTATAGACTTTGGGATAAACCAATTATTCATTTCGCTCTATCTCTATAGATGCGAATCCCAAGAATATAGGTTGCCTCCCCTAAGTCTTTCATGGAGAATGTATTTGAAAATCATACCTTTATAGTAGTCAACATACCTGTGTCATTACCCATCAACAGTATGTCATCCACATATAAGACAAGGAAAGTGATAGCTCTGTCACGAACCTTCTTATATACACATGGCTCATCCTCATTTTTGATAAAACCAAAGGATTTAATGGCTTCATCAAAACGGATGTTCCAACTCCTCGAAGCTTGTTTCAACCCATAAATGGATCGCTTTAGCTTGCATACCTTGGAACCATCTTGGGATTCAAATCCCCTAGGTTGTTCCATGAAAATGTTTTCTTCAATGTATCCATTGAGAAAGGCTGTTTTGACATCCATCTGCCAAATCTCATAATCATAGTATGCAGCTATTGCTAATAAAATCCTAATTGATTTAAGCATGGTAACAGGCGAGAAAGTCTCCTCATAGTCTATTCCTTGCCTTTGGCGAAACCCTTTCGCTACTAGCCTTGCCTTATAGGTCTCTACCTTTCCATCAGAACCAATTTTCTTCTTGAAAACCCATTTGTTCCCTATAGGTACAATACCTTCTGGTGGGTCAACAAGATCCCAAACTTGATTCTTATACATGGAATCAATCTCGGATTTCATAGCATCAATCCATTTTGAAGAGTCTATATCTGATATAGCTTCTTCATAGGTAAGTGGATCATCTCCATGATCTACTTCTTCATGAGTAGACAACTCTTGTTCTTCTTCATGAAAAAAACCATATCTCACTGGTGGGTGAGATAACCTGGTTGTTCTACGAGGAACAGCTGTAGATGTTTCATCAACGGGTATAGGTTGACTAGATGGATCTATATCCATCGATGCATTGGTTGGTCGAATTCTCCAATTCTAACTCTATTTGCCTTCCTTTGCCTCCTTCTTGAACAAACTGTTGTTCAAGAAATGTGGCATCTCTACTTATCACAACCTTTTGTGAAGTAGGCAAATAAAAATAATATCCAAAACTATCTTTTGGATATCCAACAAATCGACCTTTTTCTGATCTGGTCTCTAATTTATCAGTGTTCAGCTTTTTTGATATAAGCTGGACAACCCCAAATCTTAACATACTTAAGACTTGGTTTTCTTCCATGCCATATCTCATAAGGTGTGGAAGAAACTGATTTTGATGGAATCCTATTCAGAATATACAAAGCTGATTCTAATGCAAATCCCCAAAAGAAGATTGGCATATCAGTATAGCTCATCATACTACATACCATATCCAATAGGGTACGATTTCTCCTTTCAGATACACCATTCAGTTGTGGCGTTCCTGGAGGAGTCAGCTGAGAAACAATGCCATGCTCTCTCAAGTATTCATCAAATTCAGTGCTCAAATATTCACCTCCACGATCTGATCGAAGAGCTTTAATACTCTTTCCTGTTTGATTTTCTACTTCAGATTTAAATTCTTTGAACTTTTCAAAAGATTCATGTTTGTATTTCATCAAATACAAATACCCAAACCTTGATTTATCATCAGTAAAGGTAATAAAATAATGAAAGCCCCCTCTAGCCATTTCTTTAAACGGACCACATACATCACTATGTATTAATTCCAAAATATTTTCAGCTCTTAGCCCTTGTCCAACAAAGGGTGATCTAGTCGTTTTGCCCTGAAGGCAAGATTCACAAGTTGGAGTAGGCTCAGAGTCCAATAAGGATAGAATCCCCATTTTCTCCAATTTTGTAATCCTATCTTCTGCAACTTGACATAACCTTAAGTGCCAAATATATTTTAAACTCGAGTTGGTTTTCACCACGGCATTGCATTCATTTAGATTGCTATACTCTGGCCAGTGGAAACACTTTCTTACTGGCAATGGAAACACTTTCCTATTGGCAATGGAAACACTTTCCTGTTGGCAGTGGAAATACTTTCCTTTGCCTTCATCAGCTTTAGTCTTCCTTTTCTGTTTAGCTATTTTCTTAGAAGGACCAGGAATCTGAGGTTTCTTTTTCTTATTGCCCTTCTTCTTGTTGGACTTTCCAGCAGAAGAAGATGCAATCAAAGCTACCTCTTTTCCTTTATTGCCTGGCATATTCTTTTGGGCAATAACCAGCATGTTGAGTAAACCAGCTAAGGTGCATTCCTGTTGAGTCATATGGAAATTTATCACAAAATTCCCAAAAGACTCAGGAAGGGACTGAAGGATCAAATCCGTTTGTAGTTGGAAATCCATGTTGAAGTCAAGATGTTCCAACTGCTCAATCAGCCGAATCATCTTGTGGACATGATCCCTAACATTCTGTCCCTCAGACATCCTCATACGGAATAACTGTCTAGTTATCTCATACCTAGCATTCCTGCTGTGCTCACCATACAACTCTTGTAGGTGAAGGAGGATCTCACTCGCACTCTGCATGTTCTCATGTTGCTTCTGTAACTCATTACTCATGGAAGCAAGCATGTAACACTTAGCTCTCATATCATGCTCCTTCCACTTGTCCAAAGTTTCATGTTCCTCTTGTGTGGCCTCTGGAGGTAAGGGACCAGGAACATTTGAATCTAGAACATATCCTATATGTTCAAGGTACAAGACAAGTTTCAAATTTCTTAGCCAATCAGAGAGATTAGGTCCTGTCAACCTATTGCGATCAAGTATGCTTGCAAGGATATTGGATGGTGGTGGTTGTTCTGTGCTCATTATTATCAGAAAATTAATTGCAGAAATAACCAGATTAATTAGTAAATGTATCATGTAATTAACCAAAATGATTATGGTCTTTTAATCAAATTGGTCCTCCCACTAACTTAGCGACTCCTACACTTCCAAAGTAAGCGGAAATCCTAGTTGGATGGATTTCTAGTGGGTGATTGAATTCTTATAATTCTATTTATCATCCTCAGGTACATCCATTATTGGAATTACAATGAACTATAAGTGAGCAACTCTTTGCCCATCACATCTCATGTGAGGTTCAATCCTTTACCTAGCCCCTAATGCTCAAAATCTCAGGTACATCCATTATTGACTTATCTTGCATTAGTTAAGTTGATCCCATTGAGCCAGTAATTATGCAAATAATTTTAATGTCCTCAGGTACATCCAATATTGGCCACTAAACCATTTACATATTTACAACATCTCATGCTTAACAATTATTCTTAAGAAAATCTCTTAAATAAATTGCATCTTATGCAACTATTTAAAATTTCTTAAAATAATTGCCCCAATGGAGGGCCTATGTTATAATTACTTTAATTATAGCATTTCCAACTTAATCATTTGTTTGGAAGATTTTATGGTCATTCTATTTACTATTAAGGTCTCACTTTGCACATTATCCATTTAGCATGCATATATCATATAATTGCATACATTCTCATACATCTCATGCATTCATGGATAAGCAGTAAATATGGTATGATCATGGACTTTCTAAGGGATTCAATTCTGAGCCACCAAGAATTGAATCAGGGCATTCCTAGGTGCATTTCATTCATTCATTTTACAAGAGTTGCTGAAGGAGTACATAATCAACACTTGATCTTGAATTCCTCCCACTGGTTCCACCAATGCTCTTGACCTCCTTGAACTTCTTGCAATCCAATATTACATAGTAATCCTTGGCATACCAAGGCGAATTTACAAGAACTTAAATAAATGAAATTACAACCCAAAAATTATTACAAACTTAATAATAAATGCCAAAAAAAAAATTAAAATAAATTAATTAATTTACAATCCCAAAGAAACATAAAAGAAATAAATCCAATCACATTGGTCTTTTATAGTCCATGATCATCCATCATGCATATCACTATTTAACAATTAAATAAAACATACATACTTAAATTAAATTGAATATCTCATATTCAACTTAAAAATCCAGATTTGAATATGATTCAAATAAATTTAAAAATTCAGATTTGAATCTCATTCAAACAAATTTAAAAATTCAGATTTGAATCACATTCAAACAACTTCAAAAATTCAGATTTGAATCACATTCAAACATTTCTTAAAAAATCAGATTTGAATCACATTCAAACATTTTTTAAAAAATCAGATCTGAATTTTATTCAATCAATTTTAAAAAATCAGATTTAAATATGATTCAAACAACTTTAAAAATTCAGATTTGAATCACATTCAAACAACTTTTAAAATTCAGATTTGAATCACATTCAAACAATTTTAAAATTCTGATTTGAATCATAATTTAATTGTGTGATAAAAACTACTAATTAAACACTTTAATTAGTCAAAGAATAGGCCTTAGATCATACAACAATTGCAGAATTAAAAGCCAAACCTTAAACCACCCATGGAAGCCAAACCATGCGCACCATTGATGGTATTTTTTCAAGTATGCGGCCAACTTGCTTTGCAACCAGCAATGAACTTTTGATCTCATGATCAAACACACAATTAAATCATATAATCAACAATCTAAATGGCAAATATAGTGGCTCTGATACCAATTGAAGGAACGGAAGCGTGAAAAACACAAGTTTATATCATTGAATTCAAAAATTTTCACCTAGGGTCACAAGCATCATGCAAGATTTATTTTTATCTATTTGATTTCAATGATAAACAACATATTAAAACTCTTTTAATATGTTTTTGGATCTGTATTTGCCATTTAAGATTTTAAAATTAATCAGATTAATTTTAGAACCCTAGATTAAATCAAGAACGATTACACTAACCTCTTGATGCACTGCAGCGTGTCTGCGCCTTTGAGATTCGTCTTCAGGACACCAAATGTTGTCCCTCTAGCTTGTCCACACCAAGAACACCTATGGCAGCCCTTGAACAGCCTCTAAAGCTTTTTCTATTAATTAGAAATTCAAGTTCTGCCTTTTAAGAGATTAGAGATGTAAACAGGACACTAGAAATAATTTCTAGTGTTCTTAATTCAAGAGATTGATGACTAATCTCTTTGAATTGATGAGAGATGAAGAGAAATAGCTGGAGAGGCTCAAAGTGGCGTGACAAATGAGAGGAGAGGCTGCTGGTTATTTTTTCTTTTCATAACCACACTTAAATAGCTAGGTTAACACATTAAACCCTTGCCACATGTCACCCTTTGATTAGCTCTAGGTTTAAGTGACCCAATCACATTGTGCCAAGTGTCAAACCTATATTTAATCTTGATTTTAATCATCTTACATGATTAAAAAAACATTTGGCAAGCTTATGTGTAATCCCATGTGTCACCATCTCATGGTGCCACGTGTCACACTGTGAAATGACCAAAATGCCCCTGTGTCTTAATTTTGTGTTCTTAACCCAAAATAATTATTTTCTTCTTCTAATTAATTTATATCAAATATAAATTAATTAATTAATCTCTATTAATTAATTTCTCATCAATTAAATTCATATTTAAACACTTTAAATATAAATTTAATTTATACTACACATTCAATAATCTAGATTTGGTTTCAAGTCATGCTAGGGACTTTGCAATCTAATTGCAAATCAAACCTATTTAATTAATCAATTAAACTCTTTAATTAATTAATTAAATCATATTTAAATAGGTGATAACTTGTGTATGTGTGTGACTTACTAGGCTCATCACTAATTGGCAATGAGACATGATATCAACTCTTAATATCATCAGAACTCTTTCTTACCATAAATGATTTCTCTAAATCATTTTATGAACCTCATAGACCATGGTTAACACCTAGCATAGCATGCCATGGCCACCCAATTAGTAATAAGGTTTACCTTAAATGAACCTATAATCATATGTTACCATGCACTAGAATCTCTCTGTTACAAAATCCCAACTCAAGCTGGAGTCATGGTTTATGTCAAACTCCATTTGCTATGAATATTATGTTCTCTTTTAATTCCAGTTCTTGATTAAAAAGATTTTCTCATCAGAAACTCTTTTCTGAATAAATCTATCTGTCCTGGCCAGGAACTTGAAACATCAAGAACAATTAAATGAACATAGGATTTTATCTCTATTTACTTAGAGGAACAGATTCCATCTTGATCAACACCTACCTCCATATATAACTAGTAGGAGCCAACACATGCCCATATACCCATACATAGTACAAGTATGAAAGCAGTATCAAACTCAAACTACCTATATACAAGATAACTGTGCTATCTCAGGTCTAAAGATTATATGCATTGATATGATTTATGACAAAACATTGACAAGAGTAAACTCCATGTGCTTGTCATAAGTGTCACTGGTTCGGCCTACTTATCATTTATAAGTACCTATCATGTTTGTTATATGGCATGAGACTCACCATTCCATCTTATTTATATCTCATATAAATAACTTGGGAACAAACATGAATACAATCTTTCTGGATAAGTCATGTCCTTATTATGAAGTATCCTCGATTGTGAACCTATTTATGATACTTTGTGCTAGAAATATTGTCACTCATATTCTTAACAACTTAAGAATAATATTTCTAATAAAATATCAATGGACCTTTTCTATTACACATAAATATATTATGTAAACGGAAAAGTGGAAATGCCATTTATTAATAAAATATGTACAAGATACATACTAAATGATATGCTCTAGGGCATACTACTAACAAGAAATTCTCTTCCATTGATGAGAGGGTTTTACCCATGTAGTTAAAAACACCCTTTGTGGTGTAGCCATTGTAATAGTAAATATTTTAGGTTATGTCTAGAGGAGACTGAAAAGATTAACTACTATATTTAGGATGAGCAGCTATATAGTGTGGGTTCTCTTAGGTATAATTTATAACACCCCTATTTGCATAGCCTGGTACATTTTACTATTCCGGTGACCGGTGTCGGTCCGAACAATTAAGGGAAGTAGAACCATGTCTAAGATATCTAGATAAGCCCTGAATGTAAATAAGTAGAGATCGCCAAACAGTTAAGTATAACTAAGAAAAGTGGAACATAAAAAGTTAAATGAGCCGGGAGTCATAGTGATGGGTGACCTTCCTGGGAAGTGACTACGAGGTCAGTCTTAACTCTAATTTTGAACTGAAAAATGTAACGCTGCGTTCCTTAGGACTATTGCGAACACAGTGAAAAAAAGAAAATCACGAAAAAGAGTTGATGATAAGGTCAAATAATTAGGTCAGGAATCCAGAAGAAATATCGAATAACTTGCAAATCGGATTGAATCAGGGAGGGGCAATTTAGTCAATTCACCCCTAGAGCTGACTCCTGACCTAATTGTCCAATAAAATCGGAGAAACGAAAATTTTGGAATCGAGAATTGAATAAAAGAGAGAAAAAAAAAGAGAAAAAGTTTTATTGCATCATGTGATGACATCCCTAATGATGTCAAAATTAATTTTATTTTTCCACCATATTTGACTAAGTCAATTACACAAAATTAATCATAAAAGACATAAAATTAAAAAAGAAAATTTCATCTTCTCTCCCATTCATTTCGGCAGCCCTTTTCTCCCTTAGCCATCTCCATGTTCAACCTCCATTAAAGCTTGAACTCAAGCTTATAAACTCCCACTTAACCCTACTTTGCCCCCAAATTGTTCAATTAAAGCTTGTTAACTTCACTTGAGGAGGCATTTGAAGAAGAAAAGAAAAGGAAAAAGGGAGTGAAGTGAAGATTTGAAGTTCAAAGTAAAGGTAAGCAATTAAAATTGAAAATTTTAGTTTAATTACTTGTGTTTTAGCTCAATTCACCTAGAAATCAACTTAAAAATCAAAAGAAAACTATTATGGGGGATTAATATGGAAATTTGGCCAACTTATGTGAGGGTTTCAATTGAATGAATTTGGTGCAACTAAATTGCTAATTTAGGTGAATTAAAGGTGTAGACAATGAATATATACTTTGATTTCATTAGATTTTAAAATTTTGTAATTAGGGTTCTTGGCATTTTGAAAATTGGGGAAATTAGTCAATTGATGCAATTGACCTTAATTGAGTTGAGAAATGGTCAATTGGGGCCATTTGTGGTGTGTGTGAATTGGTAGAATGAGATTTCAATTCGAATTGGTTAGTGTTCATATTCTAGCAGCTTGACCTAGGTCCCTTTCAGGGATCAAAACTGAAAATTTACCAACCCAATTGGTATGAGACCAATTGGAGATAAAAATAGACACATAATGATACATTTTTCATCCAGAAACCATACCCAAAAAATGACCATAACATAGTGAATAATTAGGTCAAACCCGGGTGTAGTGCACTGCCACTGTACCAAAATGACCAAATGAACAATTGGCCATAACTTGGGCTATACAAGTCCAAATGACCTTATTTTTGTGGCATTGGAAAGGTATGACATAGCACTACAACTTTTATGAAGAATACCAGCCCAAATTCTGTCCATAGCCCAGTTATTTTGTCACCCAAAATTAATGGTCAAAAATTGCTAGAACCAAATTAGGTGCCTGGAAATCTGGGTTAGACCAATCCGGCCAGCCATGTTCAAATGGCCATAACTTGGGCTACAAAATACCAAATGGAGTGATTCAAAAAGGGAATTAAAGCTAAGACAGTAAGGAACAAGTTTTATGAAGACTACTTTGTCAAATTCTAACAACAACTTGACCAATGGAATAGAGCAAAATAGGACACCAAATCTGAAATTTGCAATTGGGCATAAGAGACCTAAAATTTGAAGAAACAATCAAAACCAACAAATTAGGCACCCAAAATGTGGTATGTGGGTGTAATTGGATTTCCCATACCTATTAAGCATAAGAAAGTCAACATTTTAATTTGAATAGTACCATAAATAGTAACCCCGAAATGAAAATTTTCAAGAGCATTAATTTACTCATATTAGGACTAGAATTGAGTATACATGAATTTAATTATTAGATTTATTATGAGATAAGATACTGAAATACTGTAAATTATGTGTTTTAGCTGAAAAAGACTCGGAAGGTATAAGGAACTGAGTCAAGGCCTAGAAGCGACTCACATCAGGTTTGTGCACAATAATTCTTGTTTAAGTATTTTATTCTTGAAAATTTGATTTTTGTGTTAATTATGAATTATGTTGCCATTTTATGATTGCAAATATGACTTTGGACATTGATCAGATTTCTCACAAATTATTTGAATAAATCGTCTTGAATTGATTTTGTGTTCACACTTAGCATGACAATACCACATTATTCCTCCTCCATTTTATGGGGTTGAAATCGATTATTTTCCTCCCTCTGTGGCTTATTAGTTGAGGTTGAGATCGGATGAATACTCCTTAGCTAGTTAGCCACCTCCGTCATTGATTTCGATTAGTGAAGTTGTAGATTGCTTTGTTGTGGTGTTCAACACGGCATTGATTGGAAATTTTGTGTCATGGCTTAAGATGTGTATGGATTGGCAACACTGTGTTATTAAATTATTTGACTAAAATTGTGTTATAATGAGTGGTAAAATTTGTGAAAAGAAATTGTGAATTGTTAATAAATGTTTTACATTACGCATTTTACATTTTATTGTGCACCACTGAGTATTTTTATACTCAGCGATAGCTTTTTTTGCTGTCGCAGATAGAGGCAAGAAAAAAGTAACAGAGTGAGCTGCTGAATTGTTGGGGATTATACAGAGACTCTTATTCGGGTATTTAATTATACCCTTGTAATTATTTGATGCAAATAATTTTAGAGTCATATGTATTATTGTAACTGAGTAGTTGTACAGTAAATGTGTAATCATATTACCTTTTGGATTTTGATGTCTGTACATTTAACTGTAAATGTAACTTACTTATTTTGAATGTATTGTGCATAGCTTATTTTGAAATATTTGAGATAAAAATTTTATTTTGAATTGTGGAGATGGATGGGATTTGTGTTGATATGAGTTTTGGTGGTTGATTTAGTGAAGTATAATGTTATTGGAAGTGTTTTTCCTACAGGTAAAATTTTTTGTTTTTCTCAATTACTGCCAGCACTCTGCCGAAATTTTTTCAAAATTTGTAAAAAAATAAAATTTGTCAAAAATTTCACATAGCTTTTCAACTCCAATTAACTATTTTTAATTCCTGCCAAAAATGCTCACCACTTCCAAAAAGTAAGAAAATTGTTTTAAAATCCCTTGTAGTGTATTTAATGGGTTATTAGTTGACGAAGTCGTAATTCATTAGGTATATTACGGGGTCACGTTATGCCTTACAGAGAAGTAAAGTGTGGCATGTTTTAGTGGTATTAGAGTATGGTTTTGAAATGAATTTTGATTGTGCATGTGCATATATCTTTTGATAAGTACAACTGCTCAAGTGTCCTAAATTGATACATATGACATATTTACATCATGAATATGCACTAATGGAAGTCAACCTCCTTGTGTTTTATCTCAGGAAGTAGAAATTTCTGAAAATGGAATGAAAGAGGGAGATCATTCTGTAGAACAATTTGTTGAGGCTGAGGCCCAAGGGGAAGCCCCAGCACTCCAGAATGTGAGTGGGTCAGCCACTTCAGCTCCTCCTCAAGCACCGCAGTTCCCTGCTCAGTTTGCACAGCAGATGGTTGCGTTATTTCAACAAATGGCAGGAAATTTACCACCACAAGCTCACATACAAGCACCAGTGGCACAACCACAACCCCCAGCTTGGCAATATGAAAAATTAATGAAATTTGGGGTTAATGAGTTCAAGGGCACTATGGATCCACTGGAAGCAGAGCAGTAGTTAGAATGGATGGACAGGGTATTCAGAAAGCTGCAATATGCCGAGGAATTAAAATTTGAATATTCAGTCTCACTTTTGCAAGGGGATGCATATGAATGGTGGAAGACTATCCCCCACAGCCTGGTTGAGCCACCTGTTCTTACATGGGTAGATTTCTTGAGGGAGTTCAGACAGAAATGGGTCCCCGATACCTATGTTGACATGACATTGCAAGAATTCTTGAATCTGAAACAAGGTGATAGGATCATAGTAGAATATGAGCGGGACTTTTCAAGACTAAGCCACTATGCTCGAAGCTTGGTCTCCACCCCCAGAGATAGATGCCAGAGGTTTGAGGCTGGGTTAAGGCCTTCATTGAGAATACAAGTAGTGGGGTTTCGACACCAGAATTTTTCCGAATTGATATCACAAGCTTTGGAATGCGAGAGGATAGAAATGGAAGGGTCAGTGAATAAAAGTGCCCAAGAGAAAGAGAAAACTGAGAAAGCTACTAGCCAACCTATTGAGAGCAGTTCTAGGAAGCGAAAACAATTTGGGGGATCCGGCTCCCGCTGATCTGGCAAAGGCATATTCTCTAGCCAACGACCACCTCGGTCTGGTCAGCAGACTCAGCAGGAACCTCAGGGAGCTTTATCAGTCCGGCAGTGTGAGACTTGTGGTAGAACACATGGTGGGGTGTGTTTCAAGGCCACCGGTGCATGTTTTAACTGTGGAGGGACCGGACATTTTGCTAAGAATTGTACTAGTCCACACCGATTTGGACCTCCTGCCACATCTGAGGGATCAGCCCAAGCCTCTACTCCAAGAGGGTCACAACCATCTGATAGAGGTAGAGGCAAAGGTAGGGGTAAAACCCTAGGAAGTCAAAGTGCTGTTAACCAGCTAAAACCCAGTGGCGCACTAGCCAGAGTGTACACAATGCGTCAAAGGGAGGAGGCTGAAACATCAGATGTAGTAGCTAGTATTTTCTCAATCCTTGACCAAGACGTATATGTGCTATTTGATCCTGGCTCCACACATTCATATATCAGTGCTAGTGTGATTTGTTCTACTGTTATTCCATGTGTAAGAATGGACTATGATGTGCTAGTAACTAGTCCATTAGGCCAAGAGGTCAAGGTAAATAGAATATATAGGGATTGTCCTTTGGTAATCCAAGGACACACTTTTCTGTTCGACCTGATTGAAATACCCTTCAGAGATTTTGACATCATCTTGGGCATGGATTGGTTAGCCAGGCATCATGCTATGATTGACTGTAGACTGAATACAGTCACTTTTGATCTCCCTCAGTATGATGATGTGGTAATATACGGGGAGAGGCAGATATTGCCATCAAACATCATTTCAGCTGCACTGGCCATAAAGATGATCAGAAAAGGATGTGAACCATACTTAGCACATGTGATGGACACCCGAGTGGGGAGTCCAGCATTAAGGGACATCCCTACTGTATGTGATTATCCAGACGTGTTTTCTGATGAGTTACCAGGATTACCTCAGGAGAGAGAGGTGCAGTTTGAGATTGATGTCATGCTTGGTGTGGACCCAATCTCCATAACACCATATAGAATAGCACCAGCAGAACTAAAAGAATTGAAAGTACAGTTGCAAGAGTTGCTGGACAAGGGCTTTATCCGCCCTAATGTGTCACCTTGGGGAGTGCAGTGCTATTTGTTAAGAAGAAAGATGGCACTCTCCGCTTATGTATTGACTACCGGCAGTTGAATAAGGTGACAATAAAGAATAGATATCCATTGCCCCGCATTAATGACTTGTTTGATAAGTTTAGGGGTGCAGTTGTATTCTCCAAAATTGACCTGAGATCGAGTTATTATCAGCTGAAAGTACAAGAGCAGAGTATCCCTAAAACTGCTTTTAGAACTCGATATGGCCATTATGAGTTCCTGGTCATGCCATTCGGGTTAACAAATACTCCAGCTGCTTTTATGGATCTGATGAACACTATCTTCAGATCATACCTCGACCAGTTTGTTGTGGTATTTATTGATGATATATTGGTCTACTCGAGGACTGTAGAGGAGCATGATAGACATCTATGCATTGTATTGCAGACCTTAAGGGAGAAATAGCTATACTCCAAATTGTCAAAGTGTGAATTTTGGCTGAAGGAAATATTCTTCTTGGGGCATATAGTATTGGCAAAAGGCATCAAGGTAGATCCAAGTAAAATAGAAGCTATCCTTAATTGGAAGTCACCCAGAAATGTCACAGAGATTCACAGTTTTCTGGATCTAGCCGGATACTACAGTCATTTTGTGAAAGGGTTCTCTATGTTGACATCTCCATTGACTAAGCTGCTACGAAAAGATGTAAAATTTCAGTGGACGGATAAATGCCAACAAAGTTTTGATGCATTGAAGAAATGTTTGACTGAGGCTCAAGTCCTGACTTTACCTTCCCCGAGTAAAGAATACACAGTATATAGCGATGCTTCTCACAATAAGTTAGGTTGTGTACTTATGCAAGATCGAAATGTCATTGCATATGCATCATGCCAGCTGAAACCACATGAGAGGAATTATCCGACACATGACTTGAAGCTAGCAGCTATTGTATTTGCTCTTAAGATCTGGAAACATTATTTGTATGGCGAGAAGTGCTATATCTATATAGATCATAAGAGTTTGAAGTATCTGGGCACTTAGAAAGAGTTGAATTTAAGAAAGAGGAGATAGTTAGAGTTGATAAAGGACTATGATTATCTGATAGACTATCATCCAGGAAAAGCTAATATTGTGGCTGACGCCTTAAGTCGTAAGACTATGGCAAGTTTATAGGTTTCTCCTTTGTCTATGGTACATGAGTTGAGAGCATTGTATGCCAGCTTAGAGATTAATAATGAGGGGCAGACAGTAGTTGAATGGCATGTACAGCCAATGTTGATTGATCAGATCAAAATGGCTATTCAGAATGATCAGAAATATTAGAAGCTATTAGAAGAAGTCCGACAGGGCAAGAAACCTGAGTTTTCAGTGAGAGATGATGACCTATTGCTACATCAAGGCAAAATGTGCGTTCCTAATGACGTAGATTTGAGATAGATCATTGTGAAGGAAGCACATGAGTCTCCTTTTACTATGCACCATAGTGGTACTAAAATGTATAAAAGACTGAAAAAGCATTACTGATGGATGGGTATGAAAAAAGATGTAGTAGAATTTGTTTTCAAATGCCTAACTTATCAGCAGGTAAAGGCAAAGCATCAAGTTCCAGCTGGTTTGTTACATCCACTACCAGTACCGGAATGAAAATGGGAGAGAATAACAATGGATTTTGTGATGGGACTTTCAAGGACACAGAAGAGCCATGATGCAGTATGGGTCATTGTGGACAGATTGACTAAGTCTGCTCATTTTCTGCCAGTCCGGATGAACTATAGTTTAGAGAGATTGGCCACATTATACATAGATGAGATAGTGAGACTGCATGGAGTGCCAGTATCCATTGTATCAGACAGAGATCCTAGGTTAACTTCTAAATTCTGGGGTCGTCTTCAGAGAGCCTTAGGAACTAGATTTAACTTTAGCACGGCATTCTACCCACAGACAGATGGCTAGTCTGAAAGGGTAATTCATATCTTGGAGGACATGCTACGACCTTGTGTGATTAAGTTTGAGGGCAGTTGGGACACACACTTACCTCTGATTGAGTTTGCTTACAATAACAGCTACCAATCAAGTATTGGAATGCCTCCATATGAAGCTCTATATGGAAGAAAGTACATAACTCTCTTGTGTTGGGATGAAGTGGGCAAAAGAAAGATGATTGGGCCTGAAATTGTTCAGCAGACTGAGGAAAAAATCAGATTGATCAGAGATCAACTTAAGGCTGCATTAGATCATCAGAAGTCCTACATAGATCTAAAGAGAAGGGATATTGAATATGCGGTGGGTGAGAAAGTATTCCTCAAGGTTTCCCCTTGGAAGAAAATTATGAGATTTAGCGGAAAGGGGAAACTGAGTCCTCATTTCATTGGGCCATATGAGGTTTTGGAGAGAGTGAGTCCCTTGGCATATCGATTAGCATTACCTCTAGAGTTAGAGAAGATACATAACGTCTTCCATGTGTCCATGTTAAGGAGATATAGATCAGACCCATCTCATGTACTACCAGTGGAAGAAATTGAAGTGAATCTAGACTTCACATATGAGGAAGAATCCATAGAGATTCTGGCTTATGAGGTGAAGCAACTATGGAACAAGCAGATACCATAAGTAAAGGTGCTGTAGAACCATCATTCAGGCTAAGAGGCTACTTGGGAATGTGAGGAGGGCATGAGGAGATAACACCCGCAGCTGTTCAGAGACTAATGCTAGGTAAAATTTCGAGACGAAATTTATTTTAAGGGGGGGGAGAGTTGTAACACCCTTATTTGCAAAGCCTGGTACATTTTACTGTTCCGATGACCGGTATCGGTCTGGATAATTAAGGAAAGTAGAATCATGTCTAAGATATCTAGATAAGTCTTGAATGAAAATAAGTAGAGATCGCCAGACAATTAAGTATAACTAAGAAAAATGGAACATAAAAGGTTAAATGAGTCGGGAGTCATAGCAATGGGTGACCTTCCCTGGAAGTGACTGCGAGATCAGTCTTAACTCGAATTTTGAACTGGAAAATGTGACGTCATGGTCCTTAGGACTATTGCGAACATAGTGGAAAAGAGAAAATCATGAAAAAAGAGTTAATAATCAGGTCAAATAATTAGGTCAGGGATCCAAAAGAAATATCGAATAACTTGCAAACCATATTGAACCAGTGAGGGGCAATTTGGTCAATTAACCCCAGAGCTGACTCCTAACCTAACTGTCCAATAAAATCGGAGAAACAAAAATTTCGGAATCGAGAATTGAATAAAAGAGAACAAAAAAAAAAGAGAAAAAGTTTTATTGCATCATGTGATGACATCCCTAATGATGTCAAAATTAATTTTATTTTCCCACCATATTTAACTAAGTCAATTCCACAAAATTAATCATAAAAGACATAAAATTAAAAAAGAAAATTCCATCTTCTCTCCCATTCATTTTGGCAGCCCCTTTCTCCCTTAGCCATCTCCATGTTCAACCTCCATTTAAGCTTGAACTCAAGCTTGTAAACTCCCACTTAACCCTACTTTGCCCCCAAATTGTTCTATTAAAGCTTGTTAACTTCACTTGAGGAGGAATTTGAAGAAGAAAAGAAAAGGAAAAAGGGAGTGAAGTGAAGAATTGAAGTTCAAAGTAAAGGTAAGCAATTGAAATTGAAAATTTTGGTTTAATTACTTGTGTTTTAGCTCAATTCACCTAGAAATCAACTTAAAAATCAAAAGAAAACTATCATGGGGGATTAATATGGAATTTTGGCCAACTTATGTGAGGGTTTGAATTGAATGAATTTGATGGAATTAAATTGCTAATTTAGGTGAATTAAAGGTGTAGACAATGAATATATACTTTGATTTCATTAAATTTTAAAATTTTGTAATTAGAGTTATTGGCATTTTGAAATTGGGGAAATTATTCAATTAATGCAATTGACCTTAATTGAGTTGAGAAATGGTCAATTGGGACCATTTGTGGTGTGTGTGAATTGGTAGAATGAGATTTCAATTCAGATTGGTTAGTGTTCATATTCTGGCAGCTTGACCTAAGTCCTTTTCAGGGATCAAAATTAAAAATTTACCAACCCAATTGGTGTGAGGCCAATTGGAGATAAAAACAGACACATAATGGTACATTTTTCATTTAGAAACCATGCCCAGAAAATGACCATAGCATAGTGAACAATTAGGTCAAACCCGGGTATAGTGCATTGCCACTCTATCAAAATGACCAAATGAATAGTATTTGTTCATTTGGCCATAACTTGGGCTATACAAGTCCAAATGACCTGATTTTTGTGGCATTAAAAAGGTATGACATAGCACTACAACTTTCATGAAGAATACCAACCCAAATTCTGTCCATAACCTAGTCATTTTGCCACCCAAAATTAATAGTCCAAAACTGCCAGAACCAAATTAGGTACCTAGAAATCTGGGTTAGACCAATCCCGCCAGCCATGTTCAAATGGCCATAACTTGGGCTACAAAATATCAAATGGAGTGATTCAAAAAGAGAATTAAAGTTAAGACAGTAAGGAACAAGTTTTATGAAGAACACTTTGACAAATTCTAACAACAACTTGACCAATGGAATAGTGCAAAATAGGACACAAAATCTGAAAATTTACAATTGGGCCTAGGAGACCTAAAATTTGAAGAAACAATCAAAACCAATAAATTAGGCACCTAAAATGTGGTATGTAGGTATAATTGGATTTACCATACCTATTAAGTATAAGAAAGTCAATATTTTGACTTGAATAGTATCATGAATAGTCTAACACCCTCACTGCAGCCATTCTCAGATATATTCCCATTGCTCAAGCATCGTGTCATCCGGATAGCGTAATGTCCGAACTATATCTAGACTAGAGTGAGAAGTCATAAATAACTCAAATAATGGTAAGAAAAATCTAGAAAAAAAATTTAGAAATAAATTATAATGAAGTTAAATGAGCCGGTACCCTAGTGATGAGTAACCCAGTGGGAAGTTACGATCCTCGCAGCTAGGAGCCCTAAACCAAGGAGAAAATTTATGAAATAATTTTTGAGACTCTAAAGAAGAGTCATTGAGGTTTCTATGGCATTATAATGCCAAGAAAAGGCTTAGAAATTTTTTTCGATCGGTACAGACAATTTTAGCTCAATAAGCCAAATGAAAGGCATTTTGGTCATTTCGTCTTCGGAGATGATTTTTGACCGACTTGTCCAGTTAAGTAAATAATTATTATGACATAAAATATGAATAAATATTACTATAAATTAAATTGAAATTGAGTAGAAAAGAAAAGAAATTGAAATTAAATTAGATTTATGACCTAAGCATGATACAATTAAAAAGCAACACCCAATCACAATTTGATAGATTAAATAAAGGGATAAAAATGAAATAAAAAGGAGATAAAAACAAAAACCAAACAGCCATCTTCCTCATTTCCTTCTCATGGCTGAAAATCTCTCATCTCTCTCTTCCATGAAAAAAATTTCTTCATCTCTCTTAATTTTTATTGATTTCCCTCCACAAAACCCTAGACCTCCTTCATTAAAACTTGTCTACACCACTTGGGAAGGTGTTTGGCTGCCAAGAAAACTAAAGAAAGTGAAGGAAATTGAAGGGAGAAATTCTCTCCAAAGAGGTTAGTGCCTAATATTTCATCTTTCTTTTTAATTTCTTGTTTAAGAACATGATTTAAGTTGAATTAGTAAGAAAAGAAATGAAAATTATGTGTATATATATACATCCCATGATTTCGGCAGCCATAGATGGGTTAGGGTTTGATGAATTCCTTTGAATAAAAAATGGCTTTATAGCTGCCCGTAACACTAATTTTATGATTAGGATAATGAAAGGTAAGTTAATACATGAATTGAAATGGTAAAGTTAGGGTTTGGGCACAAATTTGAGATTTTATTTATATATTAATGAAAAGAAGTTGTAATGGGCAATTAGTGACCATTTGGTCATGTTTGAGTTGGAAATTGAGTGAATGGTGCTAAAGGAATGGAGGTTAGGCATGCTGTCCAATGTGTCCTGTAGGTCTGGATATGAGTCCATCATGTTTGGGCAGCAATAACTTGGGTTGTGTAGGTTCAATTGGTGCAAAGCCAATTGGACATGAAATTAGACACATAATGACATAATTTTGAAAACTTATCCAGAAAATAAACTTAGGATGCTCTAAAAATTGACCAAATCTGGACAACATACATTCTACCTTGGCAAAATGACCAAATGAACAATGTTGATTCATTTGGTCATAACTCAGTGTAGAAATGTCCAATTGACCTGAAATTTATGTTAATGAAAAGCTTAGAAAATTTAGAACAACTTTTATGTTGAACACAAACTCTAATTCTAGACTTAACCAAATGAAATTATTGGATAAAATTGAATTATCAAATCTGGCAGAAATGGTATTCTTTCCATAATTTCTGGGTAGATATCAATCCGGCCAGCCTTGCTCAAAGTGGCATATCTTGAGCTAGAAAACTCTAAATGGAGTTATTCAAAAAAGGAATTAAAGAAAACACATAAAGGAACAACTTTCATGAAGACAATGTTGCCAAATTCTTACTGAAAAATTGACCAATGGAACAGTAAACCAAGTACTTGAAATCTGAAAATTTTAAATAACCAACCCTAAGCTTTGAAATGGAATTGGCAACCAATGCCAACAACTTTAGAATGCAAATGTGATATGTTGGTGATATTAGAACCAATATACCTATTGTCTATGAAAAAGTCAATATTTTAGTTGACTAATGAAATGAATAGTAGCCATAAAAGTTCAATTTCAAAGAATTACATAAATTAAAAGTGTTAAATGCCCTAATAGGCCTAGTGTGATTGGTTTGGATAGGTTGGCATGCCAATAGGGTTCTGATAGCAGTACTGCATATGGCTTTATGCCATTCTGTGATATGATAGCCTATGGCTATACTGATTATGATGTTATACTTGGCTTTATGCCTTATTGCTTTTATGGCTTATTAGCCATTCTGTCTGCACATCGGAAGACACACTGTGACCGATGGTGTGACGACCCGAGGTACCTGGTACCCAGTGCTGTTTACCCGTTTATCCAGTCCGGTCAATTTGTATAGGTTACTTAGGCATGGAAAAGTATAAATGTAATTGAATTGATTATTAAAGGAAGTAAGGAAATTAAATATCAAGATAAAGAATAAGAATGATTACAATAAAATGAGGCTCAAAATCATCAAAGAAAACGATTAATAAAATGCTAGAAAGAATTGAAATAAACTGGACTGATGATAAAAAAAAAAGTTATCTATTATTGAATGCACTATGAACTTTAATTATTATGAAATAATTAAAGATAATCTAGAAGATATTGATTTAAATGATACAAAAAGATTAATAATATAAATATAATTTAAATAAATGTTACAAATGTACCTTTCATAATAATATTAAGTTGAGAATAATGCTATTAAAATATTAGTATATTGTATATTCTTACTGTAACCTTATGAACTAAGTACCTCCAAAGAGGACTAAATTAGAAAAAAAAAAGGATATTAAATTTTAAAAACCTTATTGAAGCATAATTAGATCTAAACTATCTGAACCATGTTTTATTACTATCTGTATTTTGTATATTATTTTATTGTTATATTATTGCACCTCTAAGCAGCAATGCTTAGTGCGATGGATTTGTTTCCTCGCGCAGGTACTGAAGGTAAAGCCCAGTGAATATTAAACAGAGATTTTGAAGTTCTGATTTGCAGAAGTGTTTGAAGAATTCAAGGTTGTCACCTTCTCAGCAATGCATATAGATAGGGCCTATATATGTCATAATTTGTATGTTGTATAAAATGATTAGTTATAGTATTGTAATGTAAATTATGAAAGTGTAATTAATAGATATGTGATTTAAATTAATAAATCGGTTAATTCATATGTGATTAAATTGTATATCATGTACCTTAATGAAGATTGAAAATTTTCATATATGAGTTGAGCATGAATGGGAATGTATAGAAATGGATATCAATAAAATTGCATAGATTTGAATACGGAATTGAAATATATAGATGATGCATGAAATGATAAGATTTTTATTTTAAAATATTATTGAAATTTTCAAATAGGTGAATAGTAAAACACGTCAAACGTTAATAAAATAGGGAAAACTCCGTTAGTTTCTCCGTTGAAAAATAATTGATATTAAAAGATAATAATTTGAAAATGATTAAAGGAATAAAGTAAGATAAGATAGGGTGCTTCGGCACCGAATGTAGCACGTCTTGCTCGGCTACACTGTAGTCGGGTGAGGAGTGTTACAAATAGTAACATTGAAATGAAAATTTTCAATAGCGTTAATTTACGCATATTAGGACTATAATTGAGTATACATGAATTTAATTATTGAATTTATTGTGAGATAAGATACTGAAACACTGTAAATTATGTGTTTCAGCTAAAAAAGACCCAGAAGGGATAAGGAACTGAGTCAAGGCCTAAAGGCGATTCACATCAGATTTGTGCACAATAATTCTCATTTAAGTATTTTATTCTTGAAAATTTGATTTTTGTTTTAATTATGAATTATGCTGTCATTTTATGATTGTAAATATGACTTTGGACATTGATTAGATTTCTCATAAATTATTTGAATAAATCATTTTGAATTGATTTTGTGTTCACACTTAGCATGTAATACCACATTATTCCTCATCCATTTATGGGGTTGAGATCAATTATTTTCCTCCCTCTCTAGCTTACCAGTTAAGGTCGAGATCGGATGAGTACTCATTAGCTAGCTAGCCACCTCCCTCATTGATTTCGATTAATGAGGTGGTAGATTGATTTGTCGTAGTGTTCAACACGGCATTGATTAGAAAATTTGTGTTATAGCTTAAGATGTGTATGGATTGGCAATACTGAGTTATTAAATTGTTTGACTAAAATTGTGTTATAATGAGTGGTGAAATTTGTGAAAAGAAATTGTGAATTGTTAATAAATGTTTTACATTACGTATTTTATATTTTATTATGTACCACTAAGTACTTTTATATTTAGCGATAGCTTCTTTTACTGTCGTAGATAGAGGCAAGGAAAAAACAGCAAAGTGAGCTGTTAAATTGTTGGGGACTATACAGAGACTTTTATTCGGGTATTTAATTATACCCTTGTAATTATTTGATGTAAATAATTTTGGAGTCATATGTATTATTGTAACTGAACAGTTGTACAGTCAATATGTAATCATATTACCTTTTGGGTTTTGATGTTTGTACATTTAACTGTAAATGTAAGTTACTTATTTTGAATGCATTGTACATAGCTTATTTTGAAATATTTGAGATAAAAATTTTATTTTGAATTGTGGAGATGGATGAGATTTGTGTTGATATGAGTTTTGGTGGTTGATTTGGTGAAGTGTAATATTATTGGAAGTGTTTTTCCTACAGGTAAAATTTTTTGTTTTTCTCAATTACTGCTGGTACTGTGCCGAAATTTTTCCAGAATTTGCGGAAAAATAAAATTTATAAAAAATTTCACATAATTTTTCAACTTCAATTAAATGTTTTTAATTCCTACTAAAAATGCTCACCACTTCCAAAAAGTAAGAAAATTATTTTATAATCCCTTGTAGTGTATTTAATGGGTTATCGATAGACGGAATCAGTAATTCATTAGATAGAGGGGTAAGATGTGACATAATTGGTTGATGGGTAGTATAGTTTTGAGCTTGTAATTGATGATTATATTTATTAATGATAGTGAAAGATGGACATGCTCATGAATGTTACCCTATGTTAAGAGGGTGAACCATGTAAATATTAGTATTTTATGTATTTACTTAATTTTTTTATGGTTTACGTGCTTCCACAGTGCACAATAGTGATGAATCCTATGAGGATGCGCGAGAGGAAGAAGCTAAATTGTTCAAAAATCATCCACTTCTCTCCAGGATTGATAAATCTATGGTGGGTATTCCAGCTTCGGCTTAAAAATTGACTCAAATTCAAGCAACTAGTGAGAAAGATTAATGAAAAGCTGAATGCAAGCATTTTGGAGCTGAATAGGATGCCTAAGACCCTTTCCTCACCTGCTGAAGCCATGACAACTTTCATGGGCATTGTTCGATCAGCTGAGGAGTCTCTTAGGAAAATCCTTATTAGAGGAGAGTATGATGAGTACCTTGATGATCATCATATGTATTGTACTGCTAGATTGGTTGAAATGCTCAAACTTTAATCAACTTCGTAATTGCCCTAAACGTGACCCTAGAAGGAACTTCCTTGTGGAGCAGATTCGTTTTCTGGAGGAATCAATAGGGATAGAACTGCCAAATTTCCCTCCTCGCACTGCCTTCCTGAGTATTCTGTAAATAGAAAGTGTGATAGTGTCTGTTTTGATGCATCACTCTGAGAATTACCATCAGCTTCAGTTATGTACCAGACGAGCATGCCATAATCTTATATCAAAAATGAAAGAGCAATCTATCAGTTGGGTTACAAAAATCGTTCAAATGGAGAAGATGACATATTACACCTGCAATCCTGACTACATGAGTGAATGGAACAAGCTCATGAGCCAACAGGATACATTCAGGGATAAAATCCTGACACAATGGTATTCTAAGGCAGAGATTGAAAGTATTAGAGAGGTTGAAGCTAGGAATTTAAGAGCATATCAGAATGTTTTGCACCAAGCTTTTGACCTGAAGATGAGAATGACTGCTTACTGGAAGGTTGTATTGAGGAGATTGGCATTGGTTGATTCTATGGCTCTGCATTTGCAGTTCAGTGTTCAAAATCTAGTGAACAA
Organism: Hevea brasiliensis; assembly: GCF_030052815.1. Taxonomy (NCBI): domain Eukaryota; kingdom Viridiplantae; phylum Streptophyta; class Magnoliopsida; order Malpighiales; family Euphorbiaceae; genus Hevea; species Hevea brasiliensis. Next base: position 539,826 of record NC_079495.1, on the reverse strand, counting down.
AGAGATGGAAAAGGAGATCATTAGCGAGTTGACTAGTAATTATGGAGGTTCAATAGAAAGAATGCTGGAGGAATCAACCCAGTCGCTGGTAAACGTGAGAAGCTGAACATGAGCATCAAGTTGCTTGGAGAGTCCAAGAAGGTCTTAGGAAATATCATGGACAAAATTGCTACCGATAGTTATTAGAATGGAGCCACTCTTTATCCCTCTTTTGTGTGTTCTCGGTTCATTACTCATTTCAAGTGATATTTTAAAAAATATTTTTTTATTTCACTTTATTTATCATTTATTTATATAATTTAAATAAAAATTTAGCATTAATTTTAGCACTTGGAATTTTTATATTAATAATTTAAAATTAATCACAAAATTAACATTTAATGAAAGTGTTTTGTGCAATAATTTTACTCCTTCAAGATTTTTATAAAATAAAATTTCAATTTACGTCGTCCACTCCTAATTAATTTAAAATATTTATTATTTAAATAAATAATCTTATTATAAAATTTAGAAATAATTCAATATTTTATGAAATTAGAAAAATACATATTAAATATATTTAAAATATAGTTGGCTACTTCGCACGAAGCAAAACAACTAGTAATTTTATTAATATTTATTTATAAAAAATAAATAATTTATATAGTTTTCAAAATTAATTAAAAAAAACACAACAAAAAATTTAAAAAATTAAGAGATTATTTAATTTAACTACTTATTTTTAATTTTTAACTTGAAAAATAAACAGTGGAATTCAATAGCAAAGCAAACGAATCTTGCAGAAAACTTTCATCCAAAAACTCCCAACATCAGGGAGATGGAGAGCAAGCTGATACTTAAAGTAAATTAATCAACTATAATTTTTTATAAAAATATGATATGTAATGTTTTCAAGTTGTTGAGACCTGAGAGCTTGTTAAAACGCGGACATAATAATAAGGTCTCTTCTCTTGCACCAATAATAATAAGGTCAAAATAATTAACTTCTATCCAATACATATGAATAATCAGAGAGAGTGAAATCAAGGACAAGAAATCCTATTGGCTCAACAAATAATAAAAGCTAAATACCTTATATCGACAACAAAAATAGGGAGTTCTGGTACACAAAAGTACCAACATTGTCAATTCTGAAGGCAATCTTATTTTAATGTGTTCAAATTCTTCTAGTTACACCACCTTGGCAAAAACTACACTATCATATGGAAATTAAACTATATTAACGAATGGTTAAATAGACACCAAGCAAACCTCGCAAGATATACACACTTTTTGGTTGAAGGCCTAATCATGTACAGAATAGGATCAGCCATTCCTACTGGCGTTGGTGGAAAAATTAACATCCATGTAGTTGCGGATCTTAGAAATCAATATAAAACTTTCTTCCACTATTAGATACTTCTTGGCTGTGGCTGCTACGAGTTGCCTCTACTGAATTTCAGAGCACGCAGTGCAGGAAATGCTAGGAGCTGCTAACTGTTCCATTGAAGCAGCAAGATATTCTAGCTACACACCACCTGATTACCGTGAAGAAAGAAGTTATTAGGAGCTTAGGATCTAGGTAAGGCATTGGGCAAAACACAAAAGAGAACAAAACACTCACTAGTCAGCAATTTGTGAGTAGCAAAACTTCAACATGATATATCATTGGTTTGGTTCTTGGCAGTTACTCCCACTGTTTTGGTATTGATGTCATAGGAAGACAGGACATTTCGCTGAATTAACCAAGGAGATCAACTAGCAATGTCAAATGCTAATCATTTAACTAAAAGAATATATCTAAAATGAATCCTATCTCAAAGATATTGTAAAAGGGCCATTTTGCGTTCTAAATTATAACTAGACCAAAGTGCATTTGTGACATGAGAGAAGATTATGAAGAGAGGGATTCAGAAGTCGATGATTTTGATTCACATGCTTCACAAATCATAGTTAGCCAAACAGTCTTTTCACAATTTGGAATCTCATTCATATTCAGTTCCCACAACAGCATACCATCTCTTTTACATATTTGTCTAGGACAGAACAAGTAACTGATTTCACATTTGAATCCTCTGCTTGAACATATATCTTCACCCTCTTGGTAAAAATAACTGCTCTCGATTTTTTTGTTTGTTTACTACCCCTCTCAGCCTTTCTACAATATAATTCTTTCAATTACTGAACTTCATTTGCAAATTGCAATAGACTTCTATGGAAACACATAAAACCCTTAACATACAAACTCTCTTTAAGGAGAAATGATCGATAAAAAAAGTCTTATCAACACCAAAATTGCCACTTCATGAAGCAATACATTTTTTTTTAAATTCATACAAGCTATTTAAACATGCACTTATTTAACATTAAAAAAAAAAATGAAATATGTTAATTCCTTATCTGCATAAAGTAAAGAATTATTTTTATGTAAAATTCTACTATGTAGTACAATTGCATGGAGAACATCATTGTTGTATAAAGATCAAAAGTAGGACTCTTTCAAATTCAATGAACCAAGATAAGTAAAACAAGTAAATGTACCAAGGAAGTTTTTTAATTCTTTTTCTAACATATCAAATTGTGGTACATTCTTATCAACAACCAGTTTTATGCAGTTACAAGCTACAAAAAAGAGCAATAATACTTACAATTGGCTCAAAATCTGGGCTAGACAAGTTAACAGTGAGGTTCCTCATCAATAACAAAACCTGCAAGTCACCAAATGGCATTATGTATATGTATATTTGGAACCAAAAAAAAAAAAAAAAGAGAATCACATCAAATTTAGTGTTTGACCAAATTAATTAAGACACCAAACGTCTACAGTACTAGTAGAACTTTCAAAAAAAAAAAAAAACCCTTGATCCCATCATGGCATCTCCAACTCTGGAAATAGGGACAAGATTTTATTAAATACTAATGCCATTATCAAATGAAAAGTATTAAATATCATACTTTGTTGACTGCAATGCCAGGTTGAAAATTTTAGCCAATTTGCAAAAACCAAACGAGCTCATTAAACTTGCAAGGAGGACTACCACAAGCCATGCATGAGGTGAATTATGAGGCTTCAGATAATCATAATATTTCCACATCAGAATAAGTTAATATGTAGGTCCCAACCCAAGCAGATGGTTCTTCACTTATGATGAACTATATCCAAATGTAACCAACATGCCACCCCCAAATGAAAGCCACTTCTTAAGAGATGAAACTAGAACACCTAGCATGCCATGGACTGTCAATTTACAAAAGGTGTTAGAAAATAACCCCATAAAGTCTGATTTTTAAAATAAAATATATCAAAATATTGTACATACAGCAGCTTATGAGGTCATTCTACTCTTATATGTATTTTTTTCTAATTCTTAGTTAAGTTCAAGCATACATGAGATTGGTTACATCTGATCGCCAGTAATATGTAAATTAAAAAGCAAATACCCTGTGAATATATTACTAGTGTTCAAAAAGATGCCACTACTTCATGTCCCAGGTGCAATTAAATACCATGCTTGTGCAAGAGGTACATAACTCATCTTCAATCATGGTGGGACATATATGGCACAATTCTCTAGATTTCAACTTAAAAGATTAGCCACTTTCCTCCACCATACCAGGCCATTGACCATTTTTCTTTATCTGACTCTACCAATAGCTATCTTCACACAGCATCATGCAATAAATGCATCTTACACAATACATAGGCAATTAAAACCATTTTCATCAAATTCCAAATAACTTACAGTTTCAAAATTTATAGGGTCCATTTCTTTGAGCTTTTTCACATGATCTGTGGTGTCTGGATCAAAAACACTCCCAATGAAATTATATACTTCAGCAAAATCTGGTAAACCTGCAAGCCATCAGTGGGACATGAAAGGGAACCCTTTTTCATAAGGTTGATGGAGAAGATAAGATGAGTCTAGAAGATTACCATGAAGCAGAGGAGCCTGTTTCCCTTGCCTTGGTATCTCAGAACTTGGCAGTGTTCTATTTATGGTCCCCGGGCCACTAAGGTTATTGTTACTTATCCTTGCTATGCCCTTTGATCCAATATCAGCTGAATCAGTAACGTTGTATGGCATAAGAAGTGCTGGAAAGTTTCCTCTAGTAAAGACAGTCTACTAATACAATAACAAGAAATCAACACAAAAAGAAGTATGCATGCCTTCAGCTCCGTGAAGACTGCTAAATTCATCTTGCGATGGCATGATTTTGCTTAAGGTAGTATTTATTAGCATGGAAGCATCATCCCATGGAGCATACCCAGGTGCAAAGGTATTTATCGAAGAAGGGTAAGCCATGGATGCCGCGAGCGGCACTAAAACTGCAACATCAAGAGACAACATGTGCTGTCAACAACACAATTCTGTAAAGGTACAATTGAATGCGCCATCATAATTAATGAGAGAAACCAACCATTTTTTGATGCCTTTTGAGGATAAGGATGAGCAGCTTTGCGCTTAGGGCGAGGAGGCGGGACATGTGCAATTGTCCCATTCTTTTGGACCTTCAAAAAGTATTTTTGTGCATGACTCCGAATCTAAAAAGGCAAATAATCAGTAAAAGACCTCCAAAAATGGTACCCAGCAAAGAAGAAAACAGTGTACTCAAACCTGGATTACTGTCTTCGAACCCACAAAATCTTCTATCTTTTTCCAGTCACGATCAAACCTATATGAAAAGACAGGGTGCTACAAAATTCAGGATTCAAATCCATCATATAATTGTTCTGAAAAGTAGAATAAAGCATTTAAACTTCATTTTTTTCAATATGCAAACAGTGGAGTTAGGGTCTGTTTGAATGAGGGTGAAGGAGGGCTAAATAAAGGTAAAGAGGGATAAGTAATTATTTTACCTCTATTTAGGAAAATGTGAGTTAATGGAGGGTAAGGATAAGTACACTCCTTACCCCTCAAATCTCAATTTTTTTTATACCCCAAATTGGTGTGTAAGGAGTGATAAGGAGGGAGAGAGGATAGTTATCAATATTTCTATTTCTATACCCCTTAAATTTACCCCTCCTTCACCTCTTCCTAAATATAAACTATATACATTACATCTCCTTACTTTCCATTAATTCATTTCTTTTTTATTGTAACTCTCCTTACTCTTTCCATTCTTTACCCTTTCTTACCCTTCCATTACTTACCCTTCCTCACCTCATCAAAACAGACCCTTAACGGAGGCCATGACCCCCCCACCCACCCACCCACACAACCCCCCACATCCCCTCCCCCCCCCCCTCTTTCTTTCTTCCCCCCTCTGAATAGCTCCATTTCTTTGTATAGTGCATTGAAAATTTTATCTGATCTCTTAAATATAAAGTATCTGCCATCAGGTGTCTAGCTATCATTTAAACCTCATAGCTAGAAATCATTAAATATTTTTTTAATTCACCATCCAACCCTTTAATTTTGAAAGGATTACTCCTCATAATTTCTTGTTGCATGTGAAAAAAATGATTTATTATGTAAAATCATATAAATGTGCTATTATGTAGTATGTTTATTTTTCTTTCTTGATATATATATATATATATATATATATATATATATTTGCCCCCCTTCATAAGTTTTCTGGCTCTTTCACTCCAACTCAATATCTATTGAACTAAAGTATGAACAGCAGTGCAGTAATCATAAAACGGAGAATTAAAATTAGTCTATAATTAAAGTCAAAATAAGTGTAAGTCAAATCAAATTAATTACGAAATATGCTCTAATCCATCGGCTATCGCACAGCTTTACCCATACATAAAACCTAAGGAGATAGAGAAAGAAGAAGAAAATGATGATGCAAACAGACAAACACATCAAGATTTTACAGCTTACGGCAAATAAAATTCACTTATGCACAAGCTCGATAAATGAATCAAGTCATTAAAGCACCTGACGTACTGCTGGACAATTATTTCGCTAGTGCTCAATTCACTCTTAAGAAAATGAGGGAAAATCGAATTGAAGAGTAAGAGGAAGAAGAGAAATTAAAGTATGAGAACCGTACAGTTGAAGAGCTTCGAGGAACTTGTCGTGCTCTTCTTCGGTCCAGCTCTCTCGAGACTTGGTGATGGTATAGGGCTTTCTCACCTTCTTGCCAGAGCCATCGGAGGTAGGCGGTGTCGTTGATGTCGTGGTCGTAGCAGATGATAAGGTGGCCATCGATTGCGGCGGTTGAGCAGGAGGAGGAGAAGAAGGAGGAGGAGGCGGCGGCTGCTTCGCTGATGATGATGATGATTTGGTATTAATCATTTCCCCCCTGCGACTGCTCTATTTCCAAAGCAAAGCATGGATTTGTGTAGAGGGAAAGAGAGAGAGAGACGTTTGTGAGTGTGCGTAAGAGCACGGAAATTGTACAGGTTTTCCTGGCGGGCTGGGCAAGTGTGTTGGCCACTGCAAAGTGATCTGGTACCTTTCAATTAATCGCCCACTTCGACTCCTCGTCTACGCCGATTTTATCGTCCTTGAACTCATCCTTGACGGAGACGGCAGCCAATCATTTGTTTGAAAACAAACCACAAATGATCTCTCCGGTTAATTATTGGCAACAATAGAGCATTAACCACTAAAAAATAATATTTTTTAAATATAATAAAATCATTTTTATTTAATTATAAAAAAAATAAGACTTATATTTTTAAAAGAAAAAATACATAAACACCGAATTTATTTAATAATATCCATTTTTTCTCTTTAAAATTTATAATTTATCGATTCAAACTAATTTTAAATTAAAATATGTTTTAATATATACTTTTTTTAAACAATAAACATATATAAATTTATGTTGCTCCAAACTTCATAAATCTATAAATCAATAAATAAATAAAAAATTTTATTTAAGAGTTATCTTTTCTTAATTATATATATTTGTCTCATTAATAATTAGAATGCTTATGTTTCTAATTTAATATGATTTAAGGTTTAAAGAGGAAGTAAATGATAATTAACTTTCTTAAAATGATTTTGACCTAATTTAAGTTCATAGTCATTTAGAATTATTTAATATTATTATCAAAATAATTTTAGTTAATAAATATTAAAATTGATTAAATAAAAATGTTAAAAGTAATAAAATTTTAAATTATTTTTTAATAATACTTAAAATAGTATTTTTAAAAATATATATATATATTAATTTTAAAAGTTAATATTAAATTTGCTTTAATATTAGAGTTTAAAAAATAAGATTTTTTTAAATATAATAAAATATTTTTTATTTAATTATAAAAAAAATTAATTATAAAAAAAATTATTCTTATAGAGAGGATACGTATGAATTAAGTAAATTAAATAATCTTCTTTGTTTGACAGCGGCACCGATCTTTTAGAAATTGGAGCGGCAAATCGCCAAGTGGAAATGAGAGTGGGGCCCGTGAAAGATTTGCAAAAGGTTAGTGTGAGTGCTTGTACTCCACTAATAATACATGGTGTGAAGATTAGTGGCCACCAATTAATCCTCAACGCTTCTAGATCCAACGGCTGAATGTTGATCAATCGTATCCCGTGGCGAGTAGAGGACTAAAACTTTTACCAAATTTAGAGAGATCAATTGACATGTGGTGCGCTGATCTCCACTGGGAAAAAGAGGGATGAGGCCTGCCTGCTAACCGACCATGATGAAACACGGATGTCGACGTAGGAAAATTTGTGCACAGCAGAACAGGTTTGGGTAGGTTGTGTCAAATCACAGGCTTCGAGCTACTAGCAATATGCACAAACTGCATGAGCATAAAGTCAATATAAGAAAGGCCCCTTCGGTGTTTCACATCATTTATAAAAATTTATATATTAAATTTTTGTGAAAATAAAAAATTTATCAAAATTATTATAATTTTAATAATAATTTATCCTCTTTATTAAATTTAGTGTGTATATATTTTTTCTCTTTAATAATATATATATATAGTATGAGGACAATATGTATGAGTATTTTATTGACTTTATAAATTGATGTTTTGATGTCACACATTATTTATGAAAGTGCATGTATATTGAGTTTATATAAGAATAAAAATTTTATTAAAATTATTATAATTTTGATAATGATCTATTCTTATCATTAAATCTAGTGTACATATATTTATCATCTTTCTAACAAAAAAAAAATCCAAGAAAAGGCATGCATTTCTTCATATAATTATCATACGTGATGTGTTTTGTAAAAGTTATTCAACCCTAATTTTTTATAAAATTTATAACATTTTAATTTAATTTTATAAAAATTATAATAATAAAAAATTAAAATTTTTAAATTAATTTATTAATTATTTTATAAATTAAATTATCTATTTAAATTTTAATTTTATTTATAAAATAATTAATAAATCAGCAAGATAACAAAAAAACTTTTAATTTTTATTTATAGTAACTTTTATGAAATTAAATTAAATTTCAATAAATTTTATAAAAAATTAAAATTTAATAATTTTTATAAAAATATTTATAAAATTGAATAATCATGTGTGATTCTTATCTTATTTCTCCTTTCATTTTCTTCTTTTTTTTTGTTAATCAATCTATTTAATCATTATAATCATTTGTTATTTTCTCAATATCTAATTAATTATCCTATTTTGTATGGATAAACATTAATTTTATTTAAAAATATATTTCATATTAAATTAATTTTATATAAAGTAAATTTAATAAAATTAAATATTTATATCAAAATTTATATAAAATTAATTAAAAAATATATAATAAATATATGAATCTAAATATAAATATTTGATTAAAAGGTTATTAAATTAATTTTTATATAAATTAAATATATAATAGTCCTATCTTTTATTTAATAATGGTAATATAGTTAATTATATTACATATTTTGACATCCATGCCTTAATAGAAAAATATGGAAAAAATAAAAAAATTTTAAAATTGCATTAATCAATAAATAAAACTAAAAATTTATGAATTTGGAAATGTTTATTTTTCTTTTTATTACAACCACAATAATTTTAATAGTGAAACAGTTAAACTATCATTTTCTTATTTTATGCAATTAAAAATTTTATCTTCTATTAACTTCTATTAACTTCAATGTAAAATAAAGAGATCTTGTTGTCTAATTTCGATTTCCTAAACCACTAATTTTGATCCAAAAACCGGTCCGGATGAATCCTTCGATCAAGTGTCATATAAAATATGAACAGAAATCAATAATAAATTTTAATTAATAATATTAGTCTTATTCAAATATTCAGAATCGAAATTAAATAATATTACTATACCATGTTTGTCTCTACTAACTCATGGTTATCAACTCCACTGTTAGCAGCTAAAGTTATTCGCCATTGCATCTGAATGTGGATCACTGTAAACAATAAACAAGCATAAAACGCAAAACCCGCCCTTACCAAGGACAATGAGCTCGACCACTTCCTTGAGACCACGCCAAAAGGAGCGGGGAACATCAACCGAAGGAATTTTTTTTAATTATTTTTCTTTATTTTATTAATTTAAAAAAATTATTTATAATAAAAAAATTTTAAAAAATATTCACACAATTATACATAAATTTTATTTGATGTGCCTTTTAAGGAAATAATAGGAATCATTTTAAACTCTGGTTTTGGAAAAGCAGCAAATATGGTGCTTTTCTAGAAAAGCAGGTATGAAAAAAAGCGGGCAGCAGATTTTAATTTTTTTATAGACAAAAATAACCCTTAGATGTTATTATATTTACCATCATGCCCGTATAAAAGCATTCCATTTTTCTGAACATGCCCTTTCGCTTTCTCCTCTCCGTCGTCTCTCTCACATCCACTCTCTCAATTCATAAACTGAATTGAATCTAACATTAAATTTTCTTCTTCTACACTGGAAATTTAAAACCATTTTCAGTTTAGATGTTTCTATATTTACTCACATTTACTAACCCTAAACCGAATTGAATCCAGATTTACTTTGCTTCTTCTGCAAACCATGTCTTCACCGTTCATTTTAATCGCTTCCATTTCTCTTCTACACTGAATCGTTTAGAAGCTCTAGGGTTTTTGAGAATTGAAATTTTGGGAGGTTTTATTTGCAACTTCATTCTCTAGGCTTTAATCTTTCCTTCTCTTGCAGAAACCTAATCGATAACTACAAGTCTTCCATCTCAGGTGAGTCTCTTACGGTATAATACTTTTTAGTAGGATCTGCAGAATATGTTTTAATGTTTAGTTCCTAATTTTAGTAGCAATCGCAAGTACTAAGTTACTATTGTTTTTCTATTGTTTCTTGTTCACAAACTGTAGTTGTCCTTATAAATTCCTACTTGCCCTAGTTCAAATCAACTGAAAATGACTCCTAAATAGTTTGGTTTGCTCTGTTTTTGACATCAAGATGGTTTCTCTTGTGATTGTTATGCTTTTCATTATTTAGATTCTATTAGGCTTTTTTAGAATGAATTTTTTAAACTTATGGCATCTTGCATTATGAGAAATGTGGTAACTATTGAAGATTTGAGTCTCATTCTTTCTAGAGTCTGATGGAGAAAGTGAAACATGAGTGGTTTTTTAATAATCATTATGGAGTATAATTCTAAACTACTCCTTCCCTAAATTGCTGTTGTCCACTGTAAATTGATGAATGCACAAAGTTCTAGAGGTTTTAACCACTATAACCATGTATTAGTTGTTTCATCAAAGAGAATTTGTGTTGAAATGAAGTTCTAGCAAGTCTTTGCATTTATAGCATCATTAATCTGGTTATTAGCTGTTCTAATTAGCACCATTATCTATCTTTTCAGATTTAACAACTTTTGTTGTAGTAGTATATCAAATTTTTGAATGAATAAAAATGATGCATCTTGTGGGTAACTTGTGAAAAGCATAATTTCTGTGCTGTTTTATTGGATCAATTTAATTATATGTAGATCTTGTAAAAAAAAAAAAAAGCCAGTTGTTAAAAAAAAAACCCTTGATGGAGAAATATTTTGTTAATCGCCAATTATTATAACTTGTAAATATATTTGATAATTGTTATAGATGTTTATTAATACTTCATCAATTTAAAATTATTTAGTTATTAAAAATATTCATGTAGAATCTTTAAAAAAAATATTCATGTAGAAAATAATTGTATTACAATCAAATATATAAAGTATTAGTTTATAATTATTTTGTAAATATTAGTGAATGATTTTATTGATGTTTGTTAATATTTTACCAAAAAAATTAAATTAAATACATTTTATTATATAAATTAAATATTATTATAAAAAATAATAGGAATAAATAAATGGTTGATTGTTAATAAAATTGAAAAAGTATACTTATAGTTATTATCCATTTTGGTCATTTTGCATGTACCAGCATTTTAAAAAGTAATTTTAGCCATACGCATATCAAACAGCTTATTTGTTTAACAGTAATTTTTTATTATATTATTAAACAGGCAAATTACTTTTTTTTAAAAATAGTAATTTTATAAACAGCAATTTTAAAACAGCAACCATCAAATGCAACAGCAATGCCAAACAGTCGTTTAGTTTACTTGTTTGAAAGTGCTGGCTGAATGAGTCGGCCGCCCTTTGGCTGTAAGAGAATGAGAGGCCGTTTCTGGGCTCTCCCTTCTCCTAAGTCTCTGATTCTTTTTCCATTTGTGGGTGTTGATCCGAGTCTGGATGGTTCTTCACCTCCGTGGCTTGTTCTCTTCTGGTTTTCGCTTAAACTCTTTGCTACCTTGTTGTTCTTGGTGTGCTTTTGTTGCAGGTGGTTCCTTTGACCTTAAAGTGGTTTGTGTTGCCACCGGAAGGAGAAAGGCTCCATGCCCTGGTGAGGACAATTTCAAGGCAGCAGTGCTGGTACTTGAAGAAGACGGGTCCTACATTTCGAGTTCTCTATCAGGTTGGGTTAGAGTTTTAAGAAAAAATATGGGTTTGGGTCTATGTAATGGGCTGATATTGAGTAAGCTGGGTTGGACTTGTAGCTAGTGTTCAATTTTTGGGCCCTCGGCCGTTTGCTAGGTTGTAATCTTGGCCTGTTAAAGGCTTTTAATGCATCTCTGCCTAAAATTGTGAAAAGAGAGTTGCCGATATCCATTGGCTGTGGAGCCCTGAGTATTCCTGCGAGAGATCAAAACAAGTGGGCCTTTCTGCGCTGGAATCTTTCTTTGGATGCAAATGGATCTTCAAGCTCGTCTCCCTTCGCTTATACCCTCTAGACGTCAAGATTAACCAATTTTTCATTTCTTCCTTTAATAAATACTATCTTCTTAGACCTTTCTGCTCCCGAGGGAATTCTCAGAACCCCAACCAAGACGGCGACGTCATTTTTAGGCCTTCAATTACTAACCCTCTTCACAACTTCATCAGCTATTTAGAATTTGCGGGGTTCCTTTTTTTTTCTATTTTGTGATTCTGTGATGGGAGAATGGTAGCTAGAAGTCGAAGCCTTGTCCATGGAGTTGAATACTTTTAACTATGTGGTCCTTACAATTTTGAATTTTTAGATTAAGTGGGTTTGCAATGAATTTATCTCAATTATCAATTGAGCAGCATTAAGAGAATTAATCAATTTCCAAGACTGACTTCTTAGTATTTTGTTGCTGTGAAATTCTGCAACTAGTGTTTGTTTCTTGAGAAAAATAAAGGAAAATGAGAAACGAAGGATAATTCAGAGAGAGAAGAAGTATCTAGAGAAGGGAAGATAAGAGGGTGAGTTTCATCAAATTTCTGTATTGATTAACATCCAATTGCAAGTAATGTACAAGGTTCAAGTTTTAGATTAAGTGGGTTTGTATTGAATTATTCTGAGTTATCAGTAGAGCAGCAGTAAGAGAAACTTCCAAGACTGATTTCTTCTTAGTATTGTGTTGCAATGAAATTCTGCAACTAGTTTTGGTTTCTTGAGAAAATAAAGGATAATGAGAAAAGAAGGAGAATTCAGAGAGAGAAGTATCTGGAAAAGACAAGAGAGCGAGTCTCATCATATTCACAACTGATTAACATCCTGAATCACATCACTATATCTTAAAGTGAACTAACTCTAGCTGAGCTTTAACTAATTAATAGACTAACAGCCCCTTTTAACCTTCTACAGCTGTTCCTGCCATAATTTCTTCTTGCTTATTCCTCCTTGAAGCTTCCTTATTCTTCTCTACATCATATTGAGAACCCGGTAAATGCCCAATATTTAGTTCAGTCCTCATAAAGTAGCTATTCCAATATGGCGAATAAATCCATCCACCAATCCGCATGGTGATCATGCAAAATCTCTCCAGAAGCTGCTCTCTTAGATGGTCTTTTCGAAGCACCGTAAGGGGAGGATCCCATCCTTTGAGCTTTTGTTGTTTACTATAATGCGGACCAGTGGAAGATCCCTCGACTTCAAAAGCCTTAAAATTGGACCTTGTGAAGGTTGCTACTATATGATGAATCGTAGAATTAGCACCTTGTCACTTGTGTTTGAAGACAAACTGATCACATCATTTCCAACTCATCAATAAACCAACCCCAAAAAGAAAATTACAAGGCTAGGTGCCAGTTTCATTGCTACGAAACTTAAATTACAGTAAGTTATATATATATGTTGGAATAGATTTTAATTGGGGTAGTTTAAGAGTTGGTGGTTTCATAACTACCCCATATAAAGAGAGGACTTTATCTTTGTCAGACTTTAAGCAAGGTAGTTTAGGGAGACCTAATAGAAAGCTGGATGCCTGCTTTTAATCCCTAACCAAGAAGAAGGGGTTGTAGATTTGTTCAAATTGATTCTAATCAAGGTAAGTTTAAGGTAAACATTATTGTTTTTTCTCTCGTAATTTACAGCAGTGTATTATTGCTAATTTGAAAGCAAATTGGAGCAGTCAAGAAAATCTTCCTCAAACAGACTGGGATAGAGCCTGGTCTAACTTCAGGAAACAGGGGAAGAAAACCCTCTTGTCTCAGTTCTCTCCAAACAAGTATGTGAGTTGGAATCCTTGGTGCTTGAACTACCCACCATCTGAAGAGGTTGCTCCCATCAAGAGGAGAGAGATGTCAAACCCATGTTATGGAACAGTCCAAGGTTTATTCTAGTAGTTGCCATTGTAATAGTCACATTTCTTTTGGTTCAACTAATTTCTGTTACCATCCAAGAATGCAGACCCAAGGCTGTAAAAGTATGATGAAGTATATAAGGGAATGGGCATAGGAGGTGAGTTATAAGTAAATGCAACTACTAACTGTAGTTTTTCCTTAAGACTTTTCCCTGTCTGTTCCAAATATTCTTGTTCTTCATTGAGGTGTAAAACTTTCATTTGTGGCTCGATGTTATTTCCAATTATTAATGGAAAGAGGGAAATGATAAACGGCCACCAAATTACATTGCAGAGAAGAGTGACTGTGGTAGTAGAAAACAGAGGGTTGGGGGGTTGGGTTGTTAAAGCAGTTGATGTGGAAAAGAGAATTTTTGTTCGAAAGTGTGACCCCTGAAAGGTTCCTGTATTTTTCTTCTCTTGTAGCTATTTTGGATGTTTATATTTATTCCTAGTATCAAATATTTCAGAATACTATAAATGTGCCTCGTTCTGAGCTCTGAGGTATATGGAATGATTGTGTTATGAAGGCCAAGAGTCTGAATTGTTCCAGCGCACCAGAATTGAAGAAGAAAGGAAACGAAGAGGGACAGAAGGAAGGAACAGAGGCAGAGAAGAAGGAGATTCAAGAAGAGAAGGAAAGAGGAAAAGAGAGAGCGAGAGAAAAGAAAGATATTTCTGTATCATTAAATGAAATGTATGAAATGTTTCGATTACAATGCAAAGGCTTTATACAATCACTCCCTATTCTCTATAATTGGTTACAATACCCAGCTCAGCTAACTACTAACCACTCACTCTCAACTCAACTAACACAGTTCCTTCAAAATTTGTATGTTTATATTACGTGGGAGATTTTCTCAACTAAGCCATTATTGCTGAAAGATTTCTTTCGAAGAGAACAAGTTGGACATTTTTGGCAAATTAGGCCCGACCTTCTGAATGAGAATCCTCTACTCTTGACTGTTTTATCACATGACATTCCTCCTTCACATGATCCTATATCCATAATCATTATATTTTACTTCATTTTCTTGAGAGTTCAACATGTACTGAGCTCATTTCAGGTGCAGCTACAGCGGCGAGCAGCCACAGCACTGAAGTTGACAAGCAAATGCTGCTGGAAGCTGGAGATTGCGGCATGATGTGGTGAGAATTAGCCTTATTCCATATTTCTTTGTATGTTAACCAGATGGTTGGCATGAAAAACCTTGTTTGCCAATGTTCTTGTCTGAGGACTTTTTGTTGGTGGGAGTGCAAAATCAACGTTCATATTGTAGTCAATAG
This sequence comes from Hevea brasiliensis, assembly GCF_030052815.1. NCBI lineage: Eukaryota > Viridiplantae > Streptophyta > Magnoliopsida > Malpighiales > Euphorbiaceae > Hevea > Hevea brasiliensis. The sequence continues at coordinate 524,554 of NC_079495.1, read as the reverse complement.
AAACCCAGCAAAAACTTGTTCCTCAAATGTATTATTATGTTCCTCAAAGTTTGGTTTAGTCCTACTCTACATCCACCTTTGGTGTTCCCTTCACTGCCAGATGACACCTGTTAAAGCTTGTCGGCTCTTGTTTGGGCAGTCATTTTCGTGGGGGACAATTAAATTTGAAATGCCAATGAAAACAGAAATTTGAGTCTTTAACCTTGGTTGGCGTGGTAAGCTTGTTGGCTCGTATGGGTCTATAGACCTAAGCTTTGATTTTTGCTCAGAAAGCCATCAGAATACTTTCATCCTCATTGAACACCTATTTCCAGAAGCTATCAGACAAAAGCAGCTCTGTTTAAACTGTAAGATATGAATAATCATTTGTCTTCGTAATCCCAATTTAATCAAATGAATTAGAATATAATCAAATTTGAAGAGGTGTGAATGGATGTGAAAAGTCATTACCGTCAAAGCCTACAACAAACTGTCAATTTTGTATCTTTCACTAGTTAAATCAAAGATAAGTAATTTCATTTATTGCAGATTAATCCTTTTGTTTTTCTTCTAAAAGAATAAAAATAAGAAACCACCAACAGCAACACACAAGTGTTAGTCCAGCGTGTGGTCAGGGCAGAGCTATGTATGGGGACTAGAGGGCCATTGTCCCCCAATCCCCAACTTAAATATTTTAATTAAAAGTTATTTAAATTATATTTAAAAATAAATATTTATTAATAATTATAAATCTAATTAATAAATATAAATCATAATTAAATATTATTTATTATATCATATTAATTTATTTAATAAATATTTTGATTCATTGACACAATATAATTTAGTCGATTTCTTAGATAAGTAACACGTGTCCTTATATGAAAGGAGTTTACTAAAGGAAAGAGAAGTTGTATACCCGATTTTGACCTCTAATAAAGAATAACAATTTTACTCCATTATGACTTTATTGACTACCATTTAAGTACCCTTATTAAGACTTAAGTACTAATCTCATTTAGTTTGTATGCGTACCCTTATCATGTAAATGCGTTCAATACGAGATACTTTGTATTAATTATAGTTAATTACATTAATTAATTTGATGCCAAATTTCCTTTATTAAGATGATTGTATTTCATTATTTTCAGTTGTATGACCTAATAGAATATAATTAACAGATATTATCTCTTTTTGAAGTAGTTTATACTCTTTTTCGATTTATTTTTTAATGGTTATTCTGGATGAAAAGGCTGGTTCGTCTGTTACCCCCTGATAAATAGGTCGAGTAGATTAATCATTCTATAAATCCACCTTGACACCACTTGTCTCTCTCATTTAGAAATGCCAAAGTCATTATTGCCTTAAAATAATATGATTAGATCTCACGTGCAGATTTCTACAATTAGGATAGTCTACCTATTGTATTTTTACATGTGTTATCACACTTTACCCCTCCATAAGGCATAATATGATCCCGTAGTATACTTAATGAATTACCGAACTTCACCTATTGATAACCCATTAAATATACTATAAGAGATTTTAAAATAATTTTTATTTATTTTAGGATGGTGGGTAATGCTGAAGTATTATAAAAAACCTTTAATTGAAATTTAGGCTCTAACGTAAATATTACTTAATTTGGGTTTTTTCACAAATTTTACAGAAAATTCGATAGAGGGCCTGCTATAATTTGAGAAAATAGTTTTTCAAAAACCTGTAAAAAACACTTCCAATATATATTTAAATCCCAAACTCCATATTCACAATCCAATTCAATCTCAAATCACCATAATTTCACAAGTTCAAGTAACTCACAAGTTTATAGAATTCTAAAAGAACTTTAAATATTGCATTTACATATATAGAATAAACAAGTTTGTATTTCAAAAGTTTACATTAATTAAAATGACAGTACAACTTTCAGACAACTGCTCATTGTGTACATATGGATACATAAAATTAATTTACATCAAAAGGAAAAGTTTACATAGGGTATAATTAATATACTCGGAAAAAAGTCCAACTAATACTTCAGTTTTAACTTCAAGCAGCTTACTCTGCTGCCTTGTCATTTTTCTTATCTGCGATAGCAAAACATGCTATCGCTGAGTAATAATACTCAGTGGTATACAACTAACTTTAAATTTAAATCAATTATAATATAAATCAACAATTCACAACAAACAAAAATTTTATAATTTATGAAGTAGATTCAGATTTCCAGAATCACCAAGAATCGTTTAGTTCAAATTAATAATAATCATTTATGTAAATTCACATTTCATTTAAGATTCACAATTCATAAAATAAAAGTGTTGCCAAGAACACACAGTCTAGACCATGACACAAAATTTCACGATCAATGCCGTGTTGTACACCACGACAAAGCAAATCACCTCACTAACCGTTATTAATGAGGGAAGGGCTAGCTAGCTAATGAGTACTCATACATTGTCATCCTACTAACCGTTATTAATAGGAGACATAATTAATGTCAATTATCCAACCCCGAATAGCCGTTACTATTGGGGAGTTCCGAACGGGACTGTCATGCTAACTGTGGTTTAAAAATAATTTACAAGATTTTCTAATCACATAATTACATTTCAAATTCAATAATCACATTCGATTCATTTTCAAATCCATAAGATATTGGCAACACACAATTCATAATTGTAATGGGGAAATCATAATTACAAACTATTACCATTTATTCAAAACAATTTACAAAATTAAAAAAAATTAAATCAATTTAGTTGTGTACAAACCTCTAGTGAGTCCCCTCTTCGCTTTGACTCACGTTTTTCTTTCCCTCATTTCCTGTCTCTTTTCTACTGAAACACATAATTTATAGTATTTCAATACCATGTCCCCTAATTAATCCAACAAGTAAATTCATGCATACTTGATTATACTTTTTAAATTCTCTTAAAATAGAGTTCTTTGTATTTTGCATATTGAGGGTACTATTCATTTCACTATTTATGTCAAAATATTGACTTTTTCATACTTAATAGGTATGTTAATTCTAATTACACTCACATATCATATTTTGCGTTATAATTGTATTGGCATTGATTGCCAATTAAATTTCTAAACTTCCTAAGTGAAATTCTAAAATTATAGTTTTTGATCTCTTATTTCTACTGTTCCATTGAACCTTCTACTGTGGAAATTTGGCCAACTTTCCTTCATTAAAGTTGTTTCTTATTGTCTTTGTAACACCCTCACTTTAGCTAGTCCGTGCATTCGATTGTTTCGGTGACCAATATCTGTCTGGACAGCTAGAATGTCCGAAATTATATTTAGACTAGAGTGAGGGGTCATAAATAATTCAAATAAGCGTGAGAAAAATTAAAGAAAAATTTTAGAAATGAAATACAACAAAGTTAAATGAGCCAGTGACCCGGCGATGGGTGACCTAACGGGAAGCGACTGTAAAGGCAGTTGTCAATCCTATAACTGTGGGGAAACCTTGTGAAATAATTTTTTGGACTCCATGGAAGGATTGTTGAGGTTTCGATGACAATAGATTGCTAAGAAAACACAAGAAGAATTAAATCAATCGGTACAAACAATTTTAGCTCATTAAGCTAAATGAAGGGCATTTTAGTCATTTCACATTCAGAGACGATTTTTGATCAACTTGTGCAATTAAGTAAATAAATTATATAACATAAAATATGAATAAATATTGATAAAAATTAAATTAAAAATGAGTAGGAAAGAAATGAGAAAAGAAATAAAAATTAAATTAGATTTATGACATAAGTGTGAGGTCATAAATGAATAAACTAAAATTTCTAACCAATGGGAAATTGCCAAGGAAGTAAAAAGGGGATAGATATCAATTAATTGTGAGAAAATTAAAATACATTCTGCCCATTTTCTTCTTCATTCAGCCGAATCTCACCTCTCTCTCTACCACCTTCATTTGTGCTCTTCCTTCTCACTAGATTCTTCTTGCTCACACACCATAAAACCCCTTTCTAGCTTCACTAAAATTAATCCTTACCACTAGAGCAAGACTTGGGCAGCAATTAGAAGAAGAGAAAGTGAGGTGTGAATAAGCTTAGAAAATCACCAAAGAGGTTAGTGCTAGCTTCTCTCTACTTTTCCTTTCTAATGTTTAAATCAAGGTTAAGTATTAGTAAACTACATGGGAAAAATTAAAATCTACGCATGAAAAGAAAGACCTAGATTTTGGTAGCCATGATAGGATGTAGGGTTTGATGGTTTTGATGGATTTGAATAGCTTAGAAATGGTGTTTGATGTGCTGACATCAATTAGAAATTGATTAGTATGCCTAATGTGATATATGTTGTGTAAATCTTGAATTGGAGCTAGGGTTTGATATAAAAATTAGGAATTTAATGATATGTTGATAAATTGTTGATGTTGAGATCAAGTATGGACTAATTGCAGTGCATGGAATGTGAATTGTGGATAATAGTAGTGTGGGAAGGTGGTATTGGGAATGTTGTTTTTGTGTAGGGAATTCTGGACCTATGAGTCCAGTGTGTTTAAATGAACATAAGTAGAGCTAGACAGCTCCAATTGTTGTGAGGCCAATTGGAGATGAAATTTAAGACCTTAAGTCACATTTTCTATGAAGAAACCATGCCCAGAAAACCAACCTAAGTTGCTTTAAAAATTGAGCTAATTCGGGTAACACACATACTGCCCTAGAAATTTGACCAAATGAAAAATGTTTGTTCATTTGGCCATAACTCAGTGTAGAAATATCTAATTGACTTGAATTTTATATCAATGGAAAGTTTAGACAATTTAGAACAACCTTCATGTAGAATACAAACTCAAATTTTGGATTTAACCTAATGGAATTGACTACCAAAATAAGGATACCAAATCTAACAGAAACAATTCTGCCTAGAATTCTGGGTATAGGTCAATCCGGCCAGTTATGATAAAATGGCTATAACTTGAGCTACAAAACTCCAAATTGAGTGATTCAAAAAGAAAATTAAAGAAGACACATAAAGGGACAACTTTGATGAAGAAAAGTTTGTCAAATTCTCACACTACCTTAGACCAATGGAATAGTAAACATAAGACACAAAAACTGAATTTTTGAAAATACTTTTAGGAAGCTTAAAATTGCAATTGGCAATCAATACCAACAAACTTAGAACCCAAAATGTGGTATAAATATGTATCAAATATTTGTGTACATATTATGTATGAAAAAGTTAAGAATTTAAGTGAATAGTAATGTGTGAATAGTAATTCCAAAGATATAAGAAATAATAATATAACTATTGTAATGAATAAGAAAATCATATGGATGTATGAAGGGGGCATTAGTCCTTATTATGAGAGAGAAAAATATTTCGATGTACAAATAGTACATGAAACTTGATCGATATGAATTGCGATTATATGAATGATCAAATGAATGTATAAATTATAATGAAATAATAAAACCTAATAACACTCAATGATACTTATGAACCTTTAATGGTACTAACGTGATTAATGAATTTAAATTCTTGAAGTTGAGTGACTATAGGATTTAAGGAAAATTTAGTTAAATTTGAAATTCATGAAATGTTCATGGATTACTTGAAATATGAATGATAATTTATATAAATAGTGTAATGAATAAATGGATCATATTAATGTATGAATGAGACATTAGTTCTCATTATTGTAGAAAGAAAAAGTACTTTGAGTACAATGGTATATGAGAACCATTGTTGTGAATTGTGATAAACACAAATGATATAATGAATAAATATATGAATTATAATGAAGGCAAAATTTATTGTCACGACCCAACCTATGGGCCGGACCGGCACTAGGACCTGGGCCAGCCTAAAGCCCCCGAGGCCCGTAGTAAGCCTTAACTATTCATTTACCCAACTCTAAGGCCCATTTGGGCCCAATTTCAAGAAAACAAACGGACAGAGTCCGGCCATAAAATGGACTTACCAACGGGGAGTTTTCGAATCACCCGACCTGTAAACACAATATATAGTCAATTGGGGAGCTCAGCTCACCCTCCACATACTCATCAATATAATAATAAATGGGAGCTCAGCTCCCTCATCCAATCCATCAAACATGCATATCATTATACGTTTACAGGTCCAACATGATAATAATATTACAGACCATAATCAAATAAATACTTCTAACACATGCGGAAATTCTAGGAGTAAATAAAATTACACAAATATTGATAAACAACCTGCGAAGGAGAAAAGCAGGTTAACCAAAATAAAATCCTCCTGTAGCCTGAAAAAAAATATTGAACAAGAGTGAGCGTTCGACTCAGAGAGTAAAATATCAATTTTAACCATAATCTCTATAATTATCTAAAACTAATGCACCCTGTAGAGTGAAATGCAACATCCACATCATTTTCACATCATAACATCAAAAAGGTAATTTGGAGCACTCACGCACCTTGTAGCATCAATCATAACATGTGAGCCGATCCTATACACTCTCTTAAATCCAACTCGGTGCGTGAAGAACTGCTTCGACTTTCGCTAATAAGCCAAATCGAGGGTCCCAGAAGAACTCAAGCCGTGACTACCCCTCGAAGGATCGAGTCCCAAGAACTCAAGCCGTGACTACCCGTCCCATCCATAGTCCACACCACATCACACGCACGCCAACGCACGCACACTGCTCCAAATTACCACAACAACATCATGGCACTTTAACATTTATCAATGCATCATAAATCGTGCCTAGAGTTTAACTACATAAATATATGCATATAAGTGATGCATGGGCATGTTGAACATATAATAATATCGAAATTACAATTAAAATTAATATTTTACTCACAGACTTGACGACAATCACTGTGGCGGCTGGGCGGAGGAAGAAGGCTGTCCCGGCTCACCTGACAATTATATTACAATTATTTAATACAATCTGACTCAATACAAACAAAGAAAAAGACCAATTACGTCCTAAGTCGTACAAAATCCGCAGTCTCCCTATACCTAGGACCTACCCAACTCGCAAAAGGGTTCAAAACACACTTCTATACTCACAATCCATATATCCACAACTCAATCACATCACACAGCCCCTCCCGCCCATCAAATCAATCATCCATCACAATATGTAAAATTTTAATTTAGTCCCTATAATTGACCATTTTTGCAAAATCGCCCAAATCACTCTAAAATTCTAAAATTTTGCCTCATGGTCCTTAGCAATATTACTAAGCTATTGCAAAAAGAATCGTAATTTTCCAAGCTACCACGAATATCTTACGGAATTTTTAATCCTATTTAAGCACTAGAAAATTACGTAAAAACAAGGTTCGGGTTTACCTTTGCCGATTCCGACTTCGGGAACGCGCTCGAAGCGTCTGACAATGGGGGCTAGCCAAAACCTCGGCCCAATTCGGAGACTTTTCCAGAACAGTCCGTTCGCCCAAATTTGCGCACTCTTGGCCAATCGTCGAATTTCCGTGAATCGAGGATACCTACACGAAGCCCATAACACGGGAGTTAGTACATAAATTTTTCAGAATTTTCTAAGCTCATTAAATGTTCGGAAAAACACTGCGAAGTTCCGTGGGACCCACCAAAAACTGTCGGAAAAATTCAAATTTATGTCGCTATAAGCTCTCGACGAGTGGAGCGTCTGGTAGCCTCGGTTTTCGTGGGATTCACGGCCGAGAAATCTAGCCCAAAAATCGAAATGGGCTAAAATCTTCCCGAGCAAAAATCGGACAAACTGCTCGATGGATTTCGGCGTTCTTGGTGTCTATGGAAAGCTCTCGCCGAGTAGATGATTTTAGAAATAAGACCCGGTCCAATTGGTGGCCGGATCGGCCGGATTTGGCCGGAGAAGCCGAACGGCGCGACGCGCATCGCGCGCTGGCCCTTCCAAGGCCGCTCGGCTCCAGCAAGGCCCGACCGTGGGGAAGGGCCGAGGTGGGGCGCCGGCGAGGTGGGGACGCAGGGGAGGAGGGAGGAGAGAGAAAAGAGAGAGAGAAGGGGAGAGGGTCGTCGCGCGGGAGGGAGGAGAAAAAGAGAAGAAGACCGGTCCGATTCGACCGATCCGATCCGGTCCGGTTCGATTCGACCGGTTCGATTCGAAATACAAAATTCTAAATTTTTACTCGCTGACCAAAACGAGGTCCAAAATTCAAAAATTTTAAAACTCAAAAATACGTAGACTCCAAATATATTTTTAGTTTTGCCACGTGGTCTTTAAATTAATTTTTAAAAATCATCAAAGTTTATATTTTCGGAAAATCGAACCCGATTTTTAAAATCCGAAAAATCTAAAAAAATTCCTAAAATTTAAATAAAATTAAAATACCAAAAATGCTCATAAAATTTAAAATTTTGGGGTGTTACATTTATGTAGAAATGTACTTTAAAAATTTATACTTCTGTTAGGAATAGAATTGAAATGTTATAAATTATAATTGGAATTTGTCATGAAATAATGAAGTCATAAAATACAATATATTAACATTTAATGGTACTATGTGCCCATATATTGCCTAGATACGTGTATCAGATTGGATAGATTGGCATGCCAATAAGGTATTATTTTAGCAGTACTGCGTAAGGCTTTATGCCCACACTCATGGCTTTATGCCCGATTATTTATTATCATGGCTTTTAGCCATATTGATATGTTATCATGGCTTTTTAGCCATACTGATTGCATACGTGGTTAACATTTTGCGTTACATGGTATGACGGCCCAAGGCACTGCGGTATCCAATGCCAACGACCCGTTATCCAGTTTAGTCAGCCTGTCATAGGTTACTTGGGCAGTGAAATTTATTGAAATAAGTTAAAAATATTAAAAATTAAATAAATGAATAAGAAGACCTAAAACAAATTAGATTAGTTATTTAGCAGAAAGAATTGAAATTAAATGGACTGATGTTAAAAATTTATCTACTATGAAATGACTCTGAGAGCCTTAGTTATTATGAAATAATCAAAGATAACCTAAAAAGTGTTGAATTAAATGATACAAAGGATTAGTAATAGAATTATAATTTAAATAAATATTACAATGAACTATGTTTTATTTCCATATGTATTTTATATATTATTTTCTTTGTTATATTATCGCACCATTAAGCAGCAATGCTTAGCGCGATGGATTTGTTTCGTTGCGCAGGTACTGAAGTTAAAATCCAGTAGACATTAGACTGAGATTTTTGGAGTCTGGATCTGCAGAAGTGTCAGAAGTGTTTAAGTTGTCACCTCCTCAGCAATGCATGTAAATAGGGCTTACAAAAGTTATTTTATGTATTTATAATTAGTTATTATGTTGAAATGTAAATTATGGGATTGTAATTAATTTGTATGTTATGTAAATTGTAAATTTATGCAATTAGTTTGTAAATCATGTAAACTATGAAATTTGAGAATTTTGATGCATATTTTGAGTATGAATGGATATGTATGCAAATAAATTGCAAGAATTGAATGTGTGATAATGATGATGAGATTTTGTATTAATTTGCTTAAAACATTATTAAAAATTTTCAAGCACGTGAATAGTAAATCACGTCAAATTATAATAAAATAGGGAAAACTCCGTTAGTTTCTCCATAGAATATGAATTATTTTAAAATATAATGAGTTCAAAATTTTTAAAGAAATAAAGTAAGATAAGTTAGGGTGCTCCGGCACTGAGTGTGACATACCTTACTCGGCTATACTGTAGACGGGTGAGAGGTGTCACAGTCTTAGCTTCAATTCTCTTTTTGAATCACTCCATTTGGAGTTTTGTAACTCAAGTTATGGCCATCTAATCATAACTGGCCGGATTGACTAAAGTCCATATTTCTGGGCAAATTTTAGGTTCTGGTAGATTTGGTGACCCAATTTTGGTTGGAAATTTGATTTGATTATGGTCAAAATTTGAGTTTAGTTTTTTCATGAAAGTTGTTATTCTATGTCTAAGCTTTTCATTGATATAAAAATCAGATCATTTGGACCTTTTTACACCAAGTTATGACCATTTAAACAAGTACTGTTCATATGGTCAATTCTATACAGGGGCAGGGTACCAATCCGAATTCAACCTAATTTTTCATCAACTTAAATTCAGTTTTAGGAATAGGTTTCTACATGAAAATTGTTGCTTTGGATCTTAATTTTCATCTCCAATTGGCATCACACCAATTAGAGTAATAGAATTGCAATTATGGCCATTTGAGTGGACCATGGTCAGGCCGTCCAGATTGGGGGCAGCATCACATTCAACCCTAAGTCCATCCCATGCATTCACATGCACTCCCAAACACATCAATTGACCACTTTGACATCAATTTGGTCAATTGGTATCAATTACTCAAATTCCCCAAATTTTTCCCTAAAACCCTAAGGGTCAAGAACCCTAATTCACCACTTGCTTCCATTCATGAAATCAAAGTGCACAATTCATATCTACACAGTCAATTGAACTTGTGTACATGATTTATTAAACCAAAACACATCATTCCCTCAACCACCATGGCTGCCAAATTTCATGGAGTTCCCTAACTTATCATTTTGTTTTATTTTCCACAAGTTCTACTCAATTTAAATGTCCATTTACACATTTAAAGAAAGAAATAGAGGAATTTTTCACTAACCTTAGGTGAAGCTTTTCTATCTCCTCAATTCCTTCAAGTTTCCTTTTTTTTTTTTTGTTTTTTTTACTTTCAATCTTCCAATCAAGCCTCAAGAATAAGTTTTTCTTAAGGAAGTTGTGAAATTGATGGAAATTTTTAGGGTTGTGAAAGCTTGAAATAAGCTTTCATGGTGAAAGAGAAAAAAATGAAAGAGAGAGAGAGGTGAGAGAGTGGACGGCACACAAGGTTGAAGAAGACCCAAAGTTTTTCTTTTATAATTTGTAATTATCTCATAAAATAGTTAATTAAAATTTAAAAGTTTAATTATGTCATTCATGAGGTCATATTTCAATTATATTTTGGAATTTTTTTATCAATTCATTTTTCATTTTTTTTATTTTTTTCTCTACACTTCTTTTTAATTAATTTTTCTCTTCTTTTATACTTATAATTATCCATAAAAAGCATAATTAGACTTTAACTTTTAATTATATCATGCTTACTTCACCATGATGTCATAAATCTATTAAGATTTAGAATTTCCTTTTCTTTCTCTATATCTCTTCATTTCTAATTTATTTTTTTAATAATTTTAGTTTCCTACATTTTAATGGACATTTAGGTCAAAAGTTACCTCTAATGGTGAATTGACCATTTTGCCCCTTATCGGTCTGATCCATTTTTTCAGTAACATTTAATTACTTTCGGAACTCTGGTTCAATTTTTCGAATTAGTTTTTTATTCTTTTCTGAGGTTTTCACATTACCATTAGTTTTGCAATAATTCTTAGGTCTGAGGTATTATAAGGTCCCACTCGAAATTAGGGCAGCGACTGCCTCGCAATCACTTCCCATTTCGGTCACCCATTAACCCATTATGCTTTGTTTTCTTGATTTCTACTTTACCTTCATGTAATTGTTATTAATTTTTATTCATGGCGTGTCTAAGTGATTTAAATATGATTTTACACATCCCAATTGTCCTGGCAAACACTGATCACCGGAACAGTGGAATGTACTGACCTAATGAACATAGGGGTGTTACACATGTATATTTGTTTTTAGCTCTCTTATTGTATAAATAGGTGCCAAACATTCCAGATAACCAACTGATATACTTTTTATTCTATCCCTTATCCTTCTCTCATCTGGCTACCAAAGTGAAATGTCACTTTGGTTATCCACTCTTACTAACCGGTTAGAGAATTGGTTAGGTTTAATGCCCGTAAGTGGTCGAAGTTTATCTTACCTCAAATTACAATATACAAAAGCAATAGTGCTCCTCATAAAAGCACTCAGAAGTAATCGTAGATGCTTTCAAAGTACTCAAGCTTCTATATTTTCAATAACAGTACCCAATTTATGTGTCAATTAATAAATAATAATTTTCTTTGGCTTCTCTAAGTATTACGTTCAAGCATCGTCACTAATCATGACCTGAACATATATCAAAATTGTTGGAAGTTCCACGAATGAGAACCATAATTTCAAGAAATTTTCGTGCACTTCTCTGTTCACCTAAATGTCAAAGGTTGTGACCCATGAAACACACCCAAGCCTTTGTGAAATGGTCCCCCAACCACATGCATACTATATATATGCCTCTATCAGCCAATCTTCTGCATTCACACTTATCTTCCTTCTTCATCTTTATTCTTTTATAGACAAATCCCAAGTTCTTTCATTGGCTGCTTTCTTTCTTTCTTTCTTTGATTCTTCCTTTCTCTCTCCAATTCCATGGCCATTACTGAACTGCAGAAGAAGAAGAGAGTTAGGATTCATCCAAAGAGAGGCCAAATCAAAATGAAGATAATCTTTAACTTGTTCAAAATGATAGCCACAGGAGCTCAAGAAGTAGGAAGAGCACTAGCTAGAAAGGAGCGAAAGGATAAGCATCAGCCTCACCAAACAAATGGCCCCATGCACCTGGAAATCTAATTCAGCTGAACCCCATTGCTATTTTTCTAACATTTAATTAGAACTTTTCTAGTTTCATCTTGTTTATTGCATTTCCATGCACTGTCAATGGATAACAGTAACTTGGTGGGCTTCTTTTTTTTTTATTCTCTCTCTCTCTCTCTCTCTCTTACAAAAATTGCCTTTTACATTATTGTTGTTTATGCTGTTAATTACTAGTAAATTAGTGATGCAGTTTCCACCTCTCTGCCTGTCCTTGTTTCTGTTTGACAGTTTAGAGAATGTTTTCAACAAGAAATGTAAGGCCTGATCGCTACAAGAAAAATCAACATTAGTGACATAATAAAAACCTCATAAAATGTGTAAAAAAAAATCTCAAAACATTATTAGCGACGCCATATGACACGTCACTACATCAGTGTCTCAAATAAATTTTTGAGACAAATTGCGAGTTTGTATTTTAATATGAATATTTTGTACAAAAGAAAAAAAATTTCCAAATGAAAATATAATTAGTTATTAGTATCATTTTAAATTTACATTAAATTATTGCTTGATAAAATTTTCAAATAAATTTTTGAGACAAATTGCGAGTTTGTATTTTAATATGAATATTTTGTACAAAAGAAAAAAAATTTCCAAATGAAAATATAATTAGTTATTAGTATCATTTTAAATTTACATTAAATTATTGCTTGATAAAATTAAAAGTATAATAAAAAAAAAGTAATAAGTGAAATATATATTAAATTAAATTACAATAAGTTTCATCTCAAACAAATCATATTAATACCTTACAATTATGTTAATAAAGTTTAATATTATAGAGTTAAAATTTACAAGTAAACAGGAAAATAATTTATAGTTTGATTCTTGATAACAAGATATGAGGTCTCCATCACCAAATACCAAGTTCTTATCATCTAATATATCTCTTAAAAAATTAAGATTTCAAATTCTAATAAAATTAGAATTACAAAATCTTTATGAGACTTACAGATTAATTTTCTACCTGTTAGGAAAAACTTGCAGTAGGAATTATAAGTTTAAACAGGGTTTGCCACCATAGATTAAAATTGGACAAGGACTTGCATAAAAAATAAATAAGTATGATCCTGAAATCTTGGTTTTTGTCTTCTATTAAATAAGTAAGTGTGATCCTGAAATCTTGGTTTTTGTCTTCTATTAACCACAATTAGCAAATGAAAGATTGCCAATGAAGTGATTAGTAATGATAGATAGGTAAAATTTTCCTCTAATTCAAGGTGAATATGTTGCACCATGAAAGTGCCGTGTACGGTGGTGGCCCAGTGCTCAAATATGTCTACGACCACCGCGTTGGTTGAAAAGCTGCCCCCTAAATACCTTGACAAGATATATATATATATTTTTTTTCCTTTTGGGTTGTTTGAGATGTGGTCGTGCGAACATTATAACATGTACTTGCTCATATGATGATGAAATCTGGGAACATCTTCAATTATCATCTAAATTATACCTCCCTCAAGACTTTAAAAAAGAGGCTAAATACATTTGATTCCTGAAAAGGTCACTTCGCAATCATGCCGTTAATTGCATTTATTTTTTAAACTTATGAAAGAGTAATTATTAAACTCTTTAATAATTTAATTAAAGTATTACGAAATATCAAAGCGTGTGTAAGTTACTTTTGTATGTCACTAATAACAAGAATTAAATGATTATATTTTTATAAATTTCATGTATTAAATGAGATATCACTAAAAATTAAAATGTCAAATGACTTTTTAAGTAAAAATAAAAAATATTTTTAACCTTTAATAATGACAAATAAAAATAATAATAGATAATAACTAGCTCTTAATAATAATAATAATAATAATAATAATAATAATAGATTCACAATGCACATAACGAATAATAAATAAATTTTAGTAACTATAGATATACATATGAATGTATTAAAATCTCTCTACACTTTTTCTCTCTTTAAAATCTCTCCCAAAACATATACAGTTTTGGGAACGATTGATCTTTCGATGTTTCTCTCTCTCTCTCTTTTTTTTTTTAATGGTATCCTTCCTCTTCTTCCTCCTCTCTCTTTCTTCATTTTCTTTCATCTTTTTGCTTCTTTTAAGTTTCATATAAAATTTTACCAATTTCAGGAGGATCATTTTGCTTTCTTTTGTCAGTTCCGCTCTAGCCTCCCTAGTGAGGTGTTTATGGTTAAAAAGAGAAATAATGCTATATCTTGCAGCATTTTGAATCGATCTACGTGACTTTCAAATTACCTTCATAATGGCTAGTGAATCTTCAACATCAAAATGACTAAGATCACTAGTTTATATATGACTTCAGAAGTTTGATTTGGCCTACCAATAGATCAACAAAGTTTTTGTATACTCCACCTCACTTCAGACTTCATCAGCAACCTCAGTCAGTCCACGTTCAACCTCGATTCTATCAACGTTCCCTTGCATATTTTTAAGTGACTCACTGATCATAAATCTAATTTATTTTTCTTCCTAAAGTTGTATAGAGCTAAGTGCATATAACTGTATTAGAAAATAATTTATTTAAAATTTTAAATATGCTAGATTTTTAGTCTTTTAGTCTAGTCTGAATGTTTAAAAAAAAAAAAAAAGAAGAAGAAAGAAGAAAGAAAGCACTCAATTGCCAAGCAATCAAAACGATATCAATCATTGTTTTCTTGACACAAAAATTAGTTCACAATACCTTGTACAGTACAACTTGTCCCTTGGTTCCATTAGTGCTTCTTCACAATATTAATCTCATAATGTTAACTTGTCTCTTTAGTGCTTCTTCACAATATTCTTATGCGGCTAATCACATCTGAAATTCTACATTCATTCAATTGTATAAAATTTACGAATTTTTCAATTTTATTAAAATTTATAATGGTATAATAAAAAAATACATGTCAAATAAAAATTAACATTTTATTACAATGGTATAATAAAAATAAATCAAATAACGGATTAGAAGATAGGCACGGCATATTTAGATCAAAATCTAAATTGCATCAAAATTAATATGAAATGATTTAACAAAAACCAATTTAAACCGAATAAAAAAAAAAACCAATCATTTTGGTCCCCAATTACAAGTCAAAACTGAATTTTCTTTGTTGAAAAAATTGAAAAATATTCAACCCATTAGATTTAATCAAAACCGAAATTGAGACAAAAAAATAACCTTTCAGTTCGCTCTGGATCACTCGACGCAGAACCGCCCATCCCAATCCGGACCAGCGGCCATGCCTATTAGAAGATCTGTCATTTAAAAAAAACAAACCATCTAAATTGCTAATAATTCATTAAAATAAATGTGCCATCATAATAATTCCTTTTGCTAATAAGCATGTGGAGATTAAGGATTGAGCTAAAGAAAAGAAAGAAGAATGAGCACAATCTCAGCCAAATCACATGATTTCAAACAAAAGGTAGCGCTGATGTACATCAATGCTCAAGAAATTATCAACCTACTATCACGTTTATGATCCTCTGCCTAAATATTATTCAATAGGGGGGAAAACTAGCGTCAAAACTAGATACAATTTGCAAAAGCCATACGGTGCAAACATGCATAAAACTCGAAACCCATTTAATATCATAAATAGAAGGTATCATGTAAACAGGTATTGCCAAAAACAGGAAAGGCTCACGACTTCTGAAAAATCTCGCAAAAACACATCAACAGCTTGTCAATTGGTTACAGGTCAAGGACATCCTCCTCCAGCAGGATCACGAAGTCGACACTTTAAAAGGCATGTAGACCGCATACTCTGCATCTCAAAATTAATTGACACAGCCAGGCTCCTGAATTTGGATTGATGTTTTTGCCAAGCTTGCTTCCAGCTCATTTAACTCATCCATGTCCAGTTCATCATCATCATCATCTTCTTCTTCTTCTTCTTCAACATTGCCCACGGATGTTGCTGAGGTACTTGGTCCATCAGTGGAAGATTTAACATTGGCCTGTATAGGAGCAAAACCAGATGACAAGTCAGTTGAAAAGAAATTTCATTAGCTCTTTGAATAGGTAAAGATCTATTATCAGTTTTATGGATTATAATAACCAAAAAAAAAGACACAACTAAAGGACTTCAAATACATCATAAGCATCAACATTCCATAAGTTAAGCCTATACAAATGCTTGACAATCTTCGTCAGCTCATCAAACCAAGTACAAGTATTACATTAGCAAAGCTATCATTAAGTATAAACAAGCAGGCAGAAGACAGATTGTTTTTCCTCCTGCAACCTTGTCCTGTCTCTCTCTCCTGGCTTGTGTGTTTTGCTGTGCATTGGGTGGGGGAGGAGGGAGGCTAGGCTGTCTATCATATTTCTATAGGAGAGTGGGATGGGATATTCTGAAATTGAACAATTATCACAGAGAAGGTCAGACAGGGCCAGCTAATAAAGTTAACAGCCTTCATCAGCAGATCCATAAAAGGGTTAATGACTACAACATGCATGTACTTCACAAAATTTAAAATTTTTGTGAATTATTTGACAATTATGGCCTATATTCTATGTCCTAGTTCAAATTATAACCAAGGATGAAATTTTGATTCATGGAAATAATGAGTATCAAAGAATAGCATTTATTGATTGAGATAATCCCTTCTCCATCCAACAGAGTTAATATCAAGTCTGAAATTTCATTCGCAACAATAATTGAACCAATCTGATTTCCATCCAAGCCTCATAAAGTGATATTTACTAAAAACTATTTGTTTTAATGAAAGCATCATAACCTGGAAATAGTCTTGCCTACAACTGTAACAAATATATTAAGTATGTGCTATAATAATATATTTCTAAAGAATCAGCTACAATTGTGCTAGGGTTTAGGAACCCTAACAAAGAGAATATAAGAGAAATAGAGAAGAATAGAAAGAATAAAGATAGAACAGATAGAGTAGAGAATTTAGAAGAAAAGGATAAGAGAGAATTATTATTTCTTGAAAGATGATAGGTAATCTTTACAAGAGTAGCTATGTGCTCTATATGGCAGTACTGTTACTCAGTAACTGCCGGTGACACGTCATAACTACTTCTCAGCTACTAGCTAAGTAGTTACACTGAATAACTTCCTATCTAGATCTTCCTTCCAATTCCCCAGCTAGCTAACTGTTTATTTTCCCTCCAATTCACTAACATCTATTTACTCATACAATTCATTTCAGTCTCCCTATTCAACTTCCTGACCCTTCTCCTTTGATGTGTAATAGATTGTTATAATATTAATGATCTCCATATATTACAACAGTTTTTGTGCATTAACCTCATCTAGATGACATGCAAAGGCAACAATCTTTTTTTAATTACTTCTATTTATATGAGCTTGTTTGTTTGAAAATCACATAAGTGGATAATTTACCTTTTCTTCAGGAGCATCAGGTCGTTCCTCTCTTTGATATTCCTCGTATGCCTCAGCATCATCCACAAAAATACTAGCATCTGATAAAAATAGCTCACGGCCACTGGGATGGAAACAAAAGAACAAGTTTATTAGAAAATAATATCTAGAGGTATAAATGCTCACATCTGTCTCCCACACTTTTTCTGTGCGAGTTAAGGAGAGGGGAAGGGGGAGAGCATTTGTGTGCCCAAATGAGTGTGTAAGCCCATAAGGAGCAGGGAAGGGGAGGGGAGGATAATATACCTCATACGATCATTCTTAGCTCTCTCTGCCCTCTGTGCAGCCAAACCAGCATCTCTCTCTTCTATCTTCTTTTGCTTCCATTTCATGAATAACTCAGGAGTCATAGGGGTTGAAGTCGTTACTTTGGCACGCTAAAACCAACAACAATTATTTAGTTAAATACGATTCGATTATAAAAGTAATGATCATAGAAAAAGAATGACACATAATCTGCAATCCAATAAAAGAGAATGATCCTGTTACTAAATGCATGGTATTGACAACTTGAGTAAATATGTTGTCACCTCATTTTCAATCTCCTCCTCAATAGGCATCTTTTCACTCTCTTCCTCTAACAGAGCCTTCATCTGAGATTTTAATACATATCCTGGAGGAAGAGCATGCCGATAATGACAATCTTTACCACCATTTGGGCAGACCCAAAACCAGCCGTATTGTTTCTTCTCCACAGCTTCCAGAAAGTATTTGCAAACCTGTATATATATTCACACACATCAAAAGTCACGCAAATAGAACCACAAATTAGAAGTTCATTTAGACAAGAAAAATTCTATCTCATCATATCAGCGCAAATTATGGCTACAAATTATGGCTACAAACTACGCTTCTTCTCAAGGCTAAAATGATAACCTTTTGCATATTTGTTTTTATCTGGTTTGTCTTTGAGTTTAAGCATGAAAGCAATTGCCTGAATATGTCCATGTCATGAGTTCAGTTTTTCATATATACCAAACTTAAAGAGATCAGACTTTGAAAATCTCATCTTTTCCAAATACCATACAAATCCTTTTTCATCTTACCTTCCTTGACATTGTTTCTTTTTCAGTATGAAGGGATTTAGAAAAAAAAATTGAAAAGAATCTCTCTTTCCCTTTAAAATCCACTATCCTTTCTCTCAATATTTTTATCTCTTCAGTAATATTTTCACACTTGTTCTTAAAACACCTTCTTGGGAGTTTTTTTTTCCCCAATTACTAAATTGATAAGAACTCTCAAAGCACTCTCTCTATATGTCCAGTAGACTTGAAATCATGGTTTTAAAAAACGGCTGTTACATTACGTTACATAATGGTCATTATTTAAAGGCTTTTTGGCTTACCGTTACAGTTACCACCGTTATTTAACGGATTTTTGAATTTGTAATTGTAAAGGCCATTATGGCCGTTATTTAAAAGTAATGGCCGTTATCAACCGTTAACTAATGCTCATAACGGCCTTTACTTTTCCAACTAAGAATTCCAACTAAGGTAACGGTCAAAATCAAGATAATCAAGGATCTCCTAGACACTCATTTTGGTTGTAATAAGGTTAGTTGTTTACTATCTTCTTAGTTATTTTGGTTTTAAATTGATTAATACTAATGATATATAAGAATAATGGATTTAATGTTTTTATTTAATATATTTGTACTTATTATTTAGTTGTATGTCTTAATTTTAATTGTAATTTTGAATATTTATTCATTTCATGAACTTTGCAAATTTAAAAAAAAAAATTTGCGTAACAATGGGCCGCTACCATTACGTTTCGGCCATTACAAACCCATTTCCGTTACTCGCGATCGTGGCCCATTTCCGTTACTCGCGACCGTGACTGCAAACACGGCCGCGACCGTGATTTAAAACTATGCTTGAAATTGCATGGACATATCATCTTTCCAAGTTAGCATACACCCACACGTGTGCAGGTCTATATTTCCACTTTATTTTTCCCAGTCTATCTCCTATTGCCACCCTCATTCTAGTATCAGTTCTTCATGAAACAAATTCCAATTTTTAAAGGAGAAAACTTACAATTTCAGTAGGTTTGTTCTGATTATACTCCGTTTTCTTTGACTCCACAACCTTTTCCAAGGTCTCTTGATCCCAATCCTCCATCGTTTCTTAAGAGAAAACAGCTTATACAAAATTAGAATAAATGAAACATAACTAGATGGAAACTCACAAATCATCATCATCATCATCAATAATAATAATAATAATAATAATAATAATAATAATAATAATAATAACTAAATTTCTTATGCAATAACCTTGGTCACGCTTATCACTATAAATATCAATCTTTTCTCCTTTTCTCTGAACATTCAAATCGTGGGAGAATTTGCATTTGAAACCTTTAGCACACTGCCCCACTTTATAGAACTCGCACAATATAGACTTGGGATCAACACCTGATCACATGGGCTATTAGTACAGGGAACATTCAACCACAATATGCAAATAACAAAAGTTCACAACTCTGCGTTATCCATTCTATTTCATGGATAGAGAATTACCAATAGGAACTTTGGGCTGGCTAACAGCAACCTTGAACAAATCGTTCAGCTCCTTCTCTTTGGCCTTGTCTTCCTCTTTCTTCTTCTGTTAATTGAATAAATAAAGAAATAAATAAATAAATAAATAAAACTCCTAAACAAAATTCAACAGCTCAACAAACTTCTAACATCTTAAAATTAAAAAATAAATAAATAAATTTGCCTTTTCTATAGAAGCAGAAGCAAATTAGAGATCAATTGAATAGAACAGCTTAGATTCGATTAGAGAGTTTAAAAAAAAAAAAAAGAGTAAATAAGGAGAAATAGTACCTTAGCTGCGACCTTAGTAGGGTCGGGTTTGGGCTGTACAGATTGCTTGAGACTCTGTACATATTTCTGTACATTCTTGCTCTTGTTTTTGTTCTTGAGCCCGAAGGTCTTGTCTTCGACGATCTTCTGCTTCTTCGCTATATCGGCTTTTGACTGTTGCTTTGGTGGCATCTCTTATCTGCATCCAACTAACAACACCAAACACACTCACAAAACCGCTACTCCGACGGTGGCTAGGGGCTTCGATGGTGGCGTTCCTTGATAGGACGGTGAGTCGGTGACGCCGCGACGCCGGAGGATTTTAGTTTTTGTAATAGGGAGCTTCGAGAAGGTGCGTCAATCAGGTTAAACTGGCCTATCTGTTCTCCTTTAAAACAAGATTGTCCCATCTTGGTCCATCCTGTCCTAGACCCGAGGCCCAAACACACTACTTAAAAGGCTTTGTCCCAGTACAAACCCTTTCGCGGTCATAAAATATATATATATATATATAATTATTTTTTAATATAAAAATTATTAAATATATAATATTTATGGTTTTGAAAGACTTGAATCGATCAAGTGGTTGGTCTCTCACTATTTTAAGGCCATTCGAAAGCAATTTTGATTTGATTTAAATTGATACAATTCAATGTTTGAAATATATATATTTTTTAAGTTCATTGTTATTGTTGCGCGTGGAAGCATCAAAATATTAATATTTACATAATTTATATTTTTCATATAAATTTATATCTATATATCATCTTTTACTATTAATAATAATAAATTATCAATTATAAATTTAAAATTATATGACTCGTAAACTCAATTATACTTAAGAGAACTTCTCACTATGTAACTGCATATAATAAATATATTAATTAGTTTCCTCAGTATTCTCTAGACATAACTCAATATATTTACTATAATAACTGCTAAAGTGTCTTCAACCCAATTGACAAGAATTTATTATCTTAAATTCTATATCATTTCTCTACCTTGTACCGAAATCTCCCTCCATGATATTGTAATGGGCAGAAGCTCGTCATCAATTGGTAGAGCTAAATCAATTAAATAACATTTTTATCATTCTCCTATTTATAGTGTTAATTTGCTCCATCTTAATCTAATTAGAGTTCCAGTAAGTTTAGGAATAAATAAGAGTTCTACTCGATATAGTAATGTTTCTCTTATTCAAATTAGAAAAAAGTCTCTCTAAATCTCATTAAAATTTTGAGTCATAATTTTAGCAATTGTTTTGATTATATTGAACCATTGGTTGTAATTCAAATCAAATTTACAAATACATATATATATAAAAGAAAATTGGTCCCCATTTAATTTTGGATTGGTTCAATCCTATAAAATGTCCGACTATTACTCCTGATTTTGACTGAACCTATTTCTAACCCAAACTAATATGTGGCCATCTGTAACTCAGATCTAGCTAAAAATGTAAACCAAATTAGGTTTGCGGATGCCCTAGCTTATGTCTACTTGAATACTAATTTTTCAAATTTAATTTAGTTTAATGATAAATTATTTTCAAAATTATAAAATCTTGAATTCAAATTTTATTTTTGTGCATAATTTTCGTTGTCTTCATATTTTTTGAGTATCATCTTGATATCATCATCACTGCTGGTTGAAAAAGGATCCAAAGCCAATAATCATACCTCAGTTATCAGAAAGGAGAAGAGGAGCCCAATAATAATAATAACAATATAGTTAAGTACTGGCTATTGTGATCAAGGCCCTATGCTTAGAGTTGTATTTTTTGGAAGTAACTAGAAGGTAAGTGCCTTTAAGAATAATGCTTGTATTTACAAGACTCCTTAACTAGGCTGTATGATACCATTCTTTAGATTTGAGTGAGCTGTGGCTTAAGTTTCTTTTCCTTCTTGATAATACCATTTCATGAACAACTCCTTTTCTTTGTTTTCGAGATGGCTGAAGATGAAAGCTTTCCTAAGTTGTTTAGTGGAAATCATTCGACAGCAATGTGGAAAAAATATGGGAGTTTCACTTTGCATACTGCTGCATTCGTATTTAAGCTACTGCAAATTCAATTTAGCTTGAATAAATCACCAATGGTCTTTTACCTTCTTCAGGTGACGTATAATACATTGCTAAAAGCTCACCAGGTATGGTTCTCTAAAAGAAGTGCAACAATGCCTGGCTGTATACCAGGATACAAGAAAACCAGGGTATGCTAGCACATACAATGAAGTTTTTGTAGCATTTGTCATGTAAAATTGCTGCAATTCCTGTATTCCTCCTATCCATTAATAAAAAAACTGGTCATGATTCCTGATAAAACGAACATGCCATCATCATGCCCTTGTTTCTATTCTCGTTTGTGATTAAACCAAGCAAGGAGCATTCTCATTTATACTAATAAAATGAGACTGGTAGTTCATGGTCTAGATATTTGTTATGCTGATTAGTGGTTTAGGTGGAAGAGTTTCAGAAAACTATACTGTAAGCAATTTAACATGTTTTTAACAGAGTAATGTATTACGGGAAAACTATACCATGCTATAGCAGTGATCATCAAACTTAACTAACAGAATTTGACAATCTTTGCTCTTTTTCTCCGATTGCCTATGGATGCATATATTTTGACTGAATCTTTAAACATGTAAGGATAGGCAGAGGGTGGTATTTTTGGCACTATATTGCATATTAATTGATGTATGGAATCATTTCTGATTCCCCATTTCAGGACATGGAGTAAAAGATGACAGGTTGATAGTTTGAGAGTAGTGTTCTAGGCATTATCTTTAGGGTTGAACAAGAGACAGATTTTGAAAGCCTTTTTGATTCAGATCCAAATAGGCCAAAAATTTTTGGAAGGGATAGGAAGATGGTATCTCTTCCCTCATGTCCTATAGTTCTTCAACGCATTGTTGGCTATAGAGACGACCAGGTACTACTAGAAGGTGATAATCGTTTACAAATGCCAAATTTGTATATGACAGTATATGCACTCTTCTTTGCAGCAAAACACAATGCTATGATACAAGATCAAATGCACTTAACAAATTATGGAATAGAAAAGAGCACTTTCTCATATATGTTACCATGTCATGAATGTTCATTTTCTCCAGCACACCAATGCACAAGTATCAATAACAAAAAGATGATCACTTTAAAATTCACAAGTAATTTTGGTATTCAAGTGAAAAATAAAACCCTCAAAACTTCCATGTACAGGATCAATGAAGTAGTAAACATGGTGAAAAATTTTAGGAATTAGATATGCTGGTCAAAAATTTAAATATTGTTTATCATTCACTAAATGATGAAAAGTACATTAAACTTGGAGGAATCACTAAACGATTTCCTAGTCCTTGTAACAGTAGCAAACAAGAAATACATTACAGAATCACTAAACGATTTCCCAGTCCCTGTAACAGTTGCAAACGAGAAATACATTACAGAATGTGCACAAGCTCAAGCTTCCAATGCTCTTTCAAAGCCAATCCTGCTGCTGCAGCTTCAGTGGCAAATAAACTTCAGACAAGTACTGAAACCCAAAGGAACTCAAAGCCTGAATCTCAGCCTTCTGCTTTGTCTTCACCATCAAGCTCAACTCCTCAACCCATCCTGGATTCTTCTTCACAAAATCCTCCTCCAACAGATCCTTGCCGGTCTTAATATCCTGCTCAGTCATTGGCAACCTGCATTGCTCCGGTATCTTATATTTATCGAGATCACTCGGCCTAATCCCCAGCCACTTGATATCAGGAGTAGTCAAATTTGCACTATCATATGACATATTCTTGGAACCACATCCATACACTGACAAAATCTTCAACCCATAAGGATCACTATCCACCAATGCAAGAACCGGCAATTTCAGTTCCATCTTCATCTTCCTCAAGAACAATCTTGTTGCTACATCTGGTTGTCCCTTGGCTGTCACAATAATACAGGGAAAACGATTATAGAATCTATCCTCCGCCAGCCTAATATAAGCTGCATCCTTCTCCACCAGTAGTATGAACAATGCATCACTTTGCATATCTCCGACCCTATCAATATTGGGGGGAATCGCTTTCCCTCCCATACCCATTTTAGTACAATCAATCATATCCCCATTGTCGCTAAAAATCAACCTCCCAACCACCACCCCTTTCTCCGCTGCGATCACGTTGAGAGAAGATCTGGTGCAGCCCAGCATACACGAAACGTCATCAAGAACGGCATCGGATTGCGTCTGGTCTTGGAAGAGCTTGACGTCGGTGTAGAAGAGGTCTCGCTTTGTGACGTGGATGCTTCTAAGGCAAAGTTGGTGAATTAGAGAGAGAATTTTGGCGGTGATGGTGGATTTTCGTACGGAGGAGTTGTTGGCAAAGGGACGGAGGGTATTCTTGTCTTTCAAAACGATGCGGTCGAGCTCCGGGACATACAGCTGGTTCGTTGCGGCGCGTGAAGGGACGTTAAAGGAGAAGCCCCGGCCGGAGAGGATGGAGTGGGTAAGGGAGAGGATTAAGGATTCGATGGCGGATTGGACGGAGAGCAGAGAGAGGTCGGTAACCTCGCGGCACGCGGAGGAGAGGGAGAGGTCAGAGAGGGTTAAGGGCTTGGAGGAAGTGGAGGAGGAGGAGGAAGTGGACTTTAAGAGGGAGTGTAGGGATTCAAGGATTACTGAATCGGGCTTCAGGCGGTTCTTGAAAGGAAGTTGGAGTTGGTCGGAGGAGGAGGATTCCGGATCGGCTCGGCGGCGTTTCTTGGCCTTGGTGGTGTCGGCCATTTCTGGGAGT
Source organism: Hevea brasiliensis (assembly GCF_030052815.1). Taxonomy (NCBI): domain Eukaryota; kingdom Viridiplantae; phylum Streptophyta; class Magnoliopsida; order Malpighiales; family Euphorbiaceae; genus Hevea; species Hevea brasiliensis. Next base: position 499,061 of record NC_079495.1, on the reverse strand, counting down.
TGGGAAGAGGCGGGAAATGGGACAGTTCCTGATCCTTTATGCTAGGGCTTGTCAGACCCAAGCAATTGGGACTTCGTGCTCGGACATTCAAAACGACAGCATTTTATGCTCCACCTTGGATTGCTGATTTGGCCTTTGAATAAAGGCTCCATGTGATTACAAAAATGAAAAGTAAATAAATAAATATTAAAAAAATAAAAATATATGAAAATTTTAAATTTTAATTTTCTTTGACAGCAACCTTTAATTTTTTTTTTCTCACCTAGCAAAATTCTTCGATTTTTTTTTTTTTTACTTTTAACCTTTAAGATATACATTTATTAGCTATTTTAATTTATTTAACAATAAAAAAGAATGCAACCTTTCCTCTACAAAAACAAACAATACAACCAATGATATTTCACCACATTAGAAATTTTGATTCTGAACCTTATACCCATTAATAAACGTTGTTACTATATTATAAAGGGCGCAGCTAGACCCAACCATGATCTGGTTTGAAATTGAAATCGGACCAATCCAATTCAAAATTAAGATTAGACTAAATTTAGTCATTGCTTAATTGACCAAAATCCCGGACAAAATTCGAATTGGCTGGTCAAAATCCGGGCCAAACCAGATTTTTTTTCCTTATGGAAAATTTCAATAATTAAATTTGATCAAAATTGGACCAAACCAAAACCAACTGAAACCCTTCAATCTAGTTTTAATTCAATTGAACCTTGGATTTGATTGAACCTTGAACCAAATCCGACCCAATAGCCACTCCCACTCCTAAGTGTCCCTATTATAAATTTCACCCCTAATTGCAGCTATTATAAACTCAACCTTATAAAAAAACCAATGATGTGGCTAAATTATTTCACATTGATAAATAATCATGGACATTGACTTTATAGCTCAATTCTTAGACCTCGATGAGCAAGAAGCAACTAGGTATAACTGGATCATTGATCCTAAATCCTAAAGCCGCCACTCAAAGAATGTGCCATTTCCTTCACGAGCAACAAGCTTTCAATATGTCTTCAATATCTGGATCATCTCCTGCTTCTTTATCCTGATCAAAACAAAGAAACTTAAATTATAATACAACAATGGCAACAAAAAAAAAAAATCAATTATTTGCAATTATCTGGAATAAACTTTAAATTTGATTGGGTTTGTGAGAAGCGTAAACACATTTTTCATCTTCTGGAAGAAAAAACAGAGTAGATCAAACTCCTTGAGGGAAATTGCCATGGGTTTCAAATGTCTACCAAGTAGTCATTTCTAGTTTTACCATATGCAGGTACACAACCATCTGTAAATGATTTATTATTAATGAATGTGTGAGTTATGCTTTTAGTATGACATGATTACAACACATCAAGCTGTCCACAGTTCTTGTTTAAAAATCAGAATGGGTGAGAACAGAAGGGAACGGCACTAACCTTATGGATGTATGAGATATTTGTTTTACCAGGACCGGCAACTATAATTCCACCTTGCTGCCTGAGAAACAATCAAATTCATTTTTGTTAAAAACAACTTTACATACACAGAAGCTCTGCAAAAGTTCTTATTTAGAACACAACATGCATGATAACAATTTCCCACATGGCAACTGTAAAATCTCATGATCAAAACAAAACCCAATTTCACAAGATGACTTCTTATGAATCTCTCAATAAGGATTGTAATAATAAGACGATTCACATACCAGCCACCTCTGGACACAGTGTCCTTTTCAGATGAAAGTTTCCAGTCTTGTCGATAACCTTCCATGTACGACTGTATTATCTTAAGACCTGCCTACACGTTTCACAATTGACTGAAAGGAAAGCTCCATTGAAATTACAACATCCTAAAAATTGGCATACATCTCAACTACTATGTTGTGTCCAAGTCCATACAGAATTTGGAATAAGAAGTAATTTAGAATAGCAAGAGGAAAAGATTAAAATAAAAGAGGAAAAAAAGGGTAAGAGGCCAGTAAATTTTGGTGTTGACCAAATAGAATTTGGAAGGATTGTCCAATTCTAATTGCACTTGGTTTTTGTGAATGAAGCTTATAAAAGAAGATCTTCTCCTTTAGTTTAGGTGTGCCGCAAAGTGTTGTGAGGCTTGTGCTGTTTGTAATATGAGTGCCAAATTGAGAGGAACATTAGCCAAGCATGATGCCAAAAAATAAAAGAGTTGTGTGGAGAGTTGCAGCTAGTTAGTTATTGTAGTGTGAGTAGTTTTTGCATGGTGGGTAAACATTTTTGGCTGTATTTGGGTTAAGGATTTGTGAGTGTGAGATTCAAATAGTGGTATTATTTTCCTTGATAGTGAATTGTATGTGAAATAGACTTTTGCCAAACTAATTTAAATTTTGTGTTCTTCAATTTTGCTGGAGTTATTTTCATTACAATATTCTTAAGAATGAAAGAACACGACTACATGAATGCATACAAAATGTAACGTCTCTTACATACTTCAGGAGTAAATGTGGTCAAAACCCCGGAAACAAATTTTAGCGCCTCATATGATGAGTGGTTAGGATCTGCATAAACTTCTGGAGAAAAGGGAAAAAGTATAATATTTTGTCAATAAATTACAATAAGAAGAAAGCCAACCTCCTTATTTGCTAAAGGAAAAATCCCTTTTGCAATTTACATAGTTTATTATCAATCTAAATGTAAACTACTAGAAAGTGCTATAAGGCAATCCAATTTCTACAGTAAACAATCAACATACCTCCTTTGAATTTAGTTTGCTCAAAGAATGTTTTTGCCTGCATCAAGTTTCTGAAGATGGTTATCAAACACATCCGCCCAATCTATGGTATGCTATAAAATTTCGATGGAAAAACATTATGGAAGCAATCATAAGATACAGAATAATAAGTAAAGCAAGTGTGTAGTTCACTATCAATACCACACTAAATTGCTTTGGTTAACAATGCCCTTTAAAAAAAATTGAACAAAGTTTCATTAAATGCAACCAAACTCTATATCATCCTTACCCTAGGGATGGCATAAGAAACACAATAAGGAAACCCAACACAAGTATAAGCACACAATGATAACATACATGCACAGACTCAAACAATTATGCAAAAAAAGGTAATCAATCTGCCTTACCGAGACATACCTGATCAACGCTGCCAGGTCCAATCAAAACAAGTGCCACTCCAGATGCATCCATTATGTCCTATCAACATATCAGAGAAATGTCATGAAGGCGTGCGTATAATGACCCCTAAATCTCTCTAATTTTTCATGTTAGTGCAACTAGTTAAGGATAGACAATGAAACATATTCTCATCAACCTCAGGTTCGCCCAACAGTTTCCATAGATCAATGATTCCTAATCAAGCACATATAGAGTTATAGACCACAGCTTGGAAAGATCCAAACCCAAGATATGTAAATTTTGATTTTGGGTTCTAAAAAAAAAGTAAAAAATTTGCTCCTTTAACCTCCCAAAGAGAAGATAACAAACAATTCCTTGCATGTAATTACCTTCTTGGCAGCAAGATAATCAGCGCGTTTCCTACAAAGGACACATCTGAAAACCAAATGAAGAAATAAGATCGATTTGCCTGAAATAAGTGAGTACCCAATTCGATTTAAATTTTGATTATTATTACCCAAAATGACGTGCAAACGCAACAACAGCTTTCCTATCTTTCCATAAATCGGAAATTGGGATTCCATTTCCTTCCAAATTGAACACCTTCACTGTGTCCAATAAATTCGTAGTGTCCTCACTCACCAAACCCGAAGATTCAATTCCTATTCACATCTCAAACATTTAAATATAAAATCAAGTTCAGTTATCAGCGATGAGGTTAACAAAATAATTTCCTAATTCAAGTGATAGTAAGAAAACTTGCCGCTAGATCTCGAGACTGCAGAGCGGACGATGGTGTGGCTTTGACGCTTGGGAAGGAATTTAATTGCTCTGTGGCGGTGGCCCGTTGATGCAGCGAGAAATAGAGGCGCAGAAATACTCTTGGTGATGAAGCTGGGTTGGGGCATTTTCCGCGAGAAAGCAGTGGACTGACAAATCGCCATGGCTGGCTTGATTGGTTACAAGGAGGCAAAGCAGCATTTTGGCGGTTGGCTATGGCGAGGTGGGCTGTGCTTTGTGACCGTTGGTTTTTCTTGTGGAAGGCGGGAGTTACACGTGGCAGACGTGGATTGCAAGAGTGCCGTAATTTTGTGAATGGTTCCTAATTTTAAATGGAATTAAAAAAATCATACTGAAATTTAAAAAATTATTATTAAAAAAATTTGAAGCTGTCTCGGACTGAATTAATTTTAAGTTTATATTTTTTAAATATATTATATAATTTTAATAAGATTATATAAATAACTTAATTTATTTTTAATTATGAATGTATATAATTGAATATTATTTTTTTAAATTTTTTTAATAATTTTAATAATAAATATATTAAATTAATTTATAGTCCTTAATTACAAACCGTTTCTTTCATGGAATATGTACTTAGATGCATAATTTATATTTCTAATTTTTCAATGTGTTTATTATTTTTAATTATTTTTATTATTTATAATAATTTATCTTTTTACGATGAACTCAATTATTTTGAAAAAAAAAAACTTAAAATATTATCCATTACGATATTTAAGTCAATAAGACTAATAGGAGAGTTTGACAAACTAATAATAATGAAATTAAAAGCATTTTTTGAGATAATTCATGTTTGTTTACATAAAACCAATATCATGATCAGGTTGTTCTTCCTTTATCGTGTTAATGTGCATTACATTCTAATTGATGATTTTCGCCATTTGTATTCAAGTAGTCATGTCTTCTAGGATATGAGAAGGGATTTCATTCCACAAATTAAAAATATTAGGGAGCTGCAAGTACATTAATCATAGAAAGTGATGTTGTTTAAAGTTTTCGGATGAAAAACTAATCAGAGTGCTGTCTATAAATAATAAAAAAAAATAAAATTGGTGAGAGTTAAACTATTTCGACACTCAAATCATTAAATACCAACGAGAATAAAATACCAATCTAAAATAAAAAAGATAGAATTGCTTACCTTTGTAAAGTGTTGTTTCATATTTATAAGTTTGAGCATGATGCTTTTTTCACCCTATTGGGGATTTGTGAACTCTTATCTAATCATCTTTTTTCGTTTATTACGGGTACGTTACTAACAGCATGGCAATATTTTCAACGAGACTTTAGCCAATCCTGCTCTCATGCATCTGATCTTCAATCAATATTCTCTTATTGAAGCATCTTACATTTCATTCGAACATTTGACTTTTCCTTCGAACATATTATGTTAATGTCCGAACTCCTTATACTCTATATGAGCACTGAGCATATAATATTTTATTCGAATATTTTACTATTTACCTAAATATAATATGTCTTAACTGAATATCTTATACTTTACTTTGATTCGGACTAAATATTCCGATTGCCCGAACATAACATATCTTAATCAAACACTATATACTATACTTTAATTTGGTTTAAAGATCCAAATTGCCCTCTATTCAAATCAGATATTATCCATACCATATCAGAAAGATGGTAGAAAATAAAAATAGCGGAGGCTTGAAAAAAGTTGAGAATAATCCAGCAGCATTTCAAGAAAGCAAAGCAAAGCGAGTGATACAAGCCGTAAAATAGATTCCAAGATTCAAATATTTATTCGAGGCCGGGAAAGCTCATCACACATCCTTCCGGTTTGTGATTTGGATTGTTGCACTAATTTTGAATCTATTTTAATTAAATATATTAGTTAAAATATATTAAAAATTAATTTAAAATTTTAATATATTTTAATTCTAGTTTTATAAATAATTAAATAACCTTTTTCAATGATAATTAATATTTTAAACTTATTGGTATTATTATTAAAATTAAAAATTTCAGAGCATATTATAAAGTCCTTAATTTTAATTTTTTATTTTAATTTGATTGAAGTTAATTTACCATTTTAAAAATAACTTATATTAAATTAATTTAATTTTAATCTATTTTAAAAAGTGAGAAAAAAATTATAAAATATTAACTTAAATTTAAATTCGAAACGCACCGTTGTCTTCAAATCATGCTGGGAACGGTTACGTCATTTGGATTAGAAGTGTCTAATATAGTCATTTCACTAGTCTTAACACCGTCATAAACGCCCTTCAATTATAAGCCATTTTTCTTTTCGAAGAAATTATTGTAAGCCAATTTAGAAAGTATAAATGCGCTGGACGTTTAACGTCCGTGAAAACGACCAAAACCTCGTGCGTGTCCGGGATCAGATCAACGAAGATTTGTAGAGGTGCTATGCAAACCTCGTGCTCCCAGCTTTAGATTTTGTCCAGCTCTGCAAGTCGAAGGCCCCCTTACAGCCTTCGCCACGCGTAAATATCCGATCCTACGTGGCACTTCTCGAACGTTCCACACCTCCATTTCCTCCACGTCAACAACCTTGTCGCCCTCATCTAATCCCTCTTCCCTTCTGCTCTTCCTCCTAAAGAGTAGGTCGCCGATTTATCCTTTTTGATCTGGTCTACTCGTTTCTTGCACCAGTCAAGCTCAATTTTTTTTTACTGTTTCATAAATTATAAATTTAATTTTTAATTTTTTTCCAATGATCTTGGAATTAGCTTATTTTCCTTTTCTGCAATGTTAAATTCTCTAATGATTTGTTGCTTAATCGAGCTTGATAATGGTGGTTAATGAGGCTTTTGAGGCTTTTGAGATTAATCTTCACTCTCATCTGTGCAAGTTTTAGAGGTTTTTTTTTTTTATCAATTTTTAAATCTTGTGAGGAATTCATTTTAGTTGTTTATTTTACGCAAATTTTGATGCTTGAAGAAACGGGTATTGCATTAAGTTGATGATATGGTAGAAGCTTTGTTGATTATCTATTTGCTTGAGATTATAGTTTGTTGCAGTATTTTGTACAATTATAGTATATGGAGGCTAGTATATGGAGGCTAGTCAACTACAATCTACTCTGTCTCGGTTGATATTTATGGGTTGCTGTGATAAGATTAAGAATGAAATTTGGGGTCCTATTTTCTTTTTTGGTGTCAATTTCTCTGTTTAGGTTGATATACATCTTAAATAACCTGATATGATGCTCTGTTCTTTCAGGGTAAAATCAGAACACTTCTGGAGGATTGAACACAATTTGTCATATCTGAGGTGGTGGTGTTCGTTTGGTTATGAATCTGCTCTGTGTCACTGCCTGCCTGGTGATTTGCTCCTCTGTTTCAGGTTGAGCTGAACTGTCTGGAATTATAGAGGTTGTATTCTTTAAGAGGACGCTATGTGCCTTTTGTTTTGTGGATTGAATAGGCTTTTTCACTGTTCAGCTGTTGTACCTTCTTTATTATTATTATTATTATTATTGTTGTAATCAGGCTTTTTGAATCTGATTGACTGGGAATGTCTAGATGAGTATTGATGGTGATGGGGACAAAGATTTGAGGTAACTAAATCATCGGCTGCACAGTGAGAACAAGAGAGTTAAGGGTGGAGTTATGAGCGAGGAGCAAAATTTACCCGAACATCCTGGTTTGAAAGTCAATGGCATTGCTGAAAGCATAAAACATGGGCATGGAGGGGCTCCTCAGGCACCTGCAGCTGCATTGCAAATAGCACAGCAACAGCAGTCTCAAGGCGGAACAGTTTGTTGGGAGAGGTTTCTCCATCTGAGATCCCTCAAGGTTCTGCTGGTTGAAAATGATGATTCTACACGCCATGTTGTTACTGCCCTACTTCGCAACTGCAGTTATGAAGGTTTGTGTAGTGGTCTCTGTGACAATGAATGCTTTATGGTTTATTACAATAGTAAAATTGTCATGAAAACTGAATTAAGGGTACAGAGTTCTGATTTAACCTTTGTGCCTGCAGCAAGTGCTGCATATTTCAGACAATATTGGAAGGAATGTTAAATAACTGAAATTTTCAAAATTTTCAAATGCATGTTAAGAGACCTTTTTATGCAAATAAATGACAAGAATCTACAACCAATATAAGATACTTATTGGCATTCTGCCCTTCATGTGAGTTTAAGTTTGTGTTGAGGAACTTTATTAGTCTGATTTATATGAAGGGCTCCAGTACTGCATGGATAGCAATATCCTGCAGAAGAATTTTGGAAAGGAAGCTATGTCAGTAACCTTTTCCTAATGTTCCAAGTTTATGTAATCTTGTGAAGGAACTTTGTTAGTTTGATAAGTGGCTAGATTCTAGAACACAGCTAAGGTGCTTTTAGGAAAGCTTTATTTAATGAAAAGCTTCCTTCTAACAAAGTGCATCTTGATGTGCAAATTAAAACTTTTTGCTCCAGATTAGCATACGCATCAACCTTTCAATTTGCAAGTCATGGATAGCGTTTGAAAATCACAAGGATACTGGACTATGAGGCCTGCATCAACATTGGGCCTAACCTAAGAATTTGTTAGCAAAATTTTACTGCATCACTTCTGCAACAGTACTTGTAGCAATTATTGAGTTTTGCATTGGTGGATATGCAAGGTCTTCATGTGGAAATAATTACCATTTTTGCAAATTTTTTATCATGTTATTTTGTCTAAGTGTAGGAACTGCTCTCATCTGAGATCAAGGGTCACTCTAGCTTGAATCTTTAGTTTATTAGTTGTAGAGAGATGTGATGAGAGAAAGGAATCAGGAAGAAAAATGGGGGAAATGAGAGGAAGCGAAAGGAAGAAGCCAAAACAATCAAGAATAAGTTTCTTATTATCAAAGTTATCCTATGCAGCTATTTTTTCCTCAATATATCTATACTAACCCTAGATTCTTGGAGGCTTCAACTCATGGAGCTATAGTCAGTAATAGTCATTTGCTAACTACATATAAAAAAGTACTGATCAACTTGCTGATAAACACAACTAAAGATTTACTGGGCATATGACTAAGACTTTCATCAATACCAATTTATTCCAGACACCATCTACCAAGAATGTTAACGTCTGCCTACTAAATGTATGTATAATGTCTTCTGGGTTTTTAATTTGTCTTTCCATACGATAGTGCTACTGTTGTTGCTGTTCTTATTATTTTTGTTATCTTGTCAGTTATTGAAGCAGCAAATGGATTGCAAGCATGGAAGATACTAGAAGATTTGACAAATCACGTTGACCTGGTCTTAACTGAGGTAGTTATGCCTCAGTTGTCTGGCATTGGTCTTTTATGCAAGATTATAAGCCACAAAACTCGCAAGAATGTTCCTGTTATCAGTAAGTTTAATTATTCATTCATTTTATTTGTTTTGGCACTAAAGCATGATTGTTTACTGTTTATTTTGAAGTCTTCTTGAACAGATACTTTTAACCATATTTGCTGATGAGATCTATGTGCAGTGATGTCGTCTCATGACTCCATGGGCTTAGTCTTTAAGTGTTTGTCAAAAGGTGCTGTTGATTTTTTAGTGAAGCCTATACGAAAGAATGAACTTAAGAACCTTTGGCAGCATGTATGGAGAAGATGCCATAGTGTGAGTAGTTGGATCTTCCACCTCAAATTTTAAATCCATACCTCAAACACTATTTAGTTCGTCATGTAGTGACAACTGCCTTTTCTCCTTCTCTTGTTTTCTGAAGGCATATGAAAATGAATACACCTGCTTGCATCACTGCTTAGATTACCCTTTAGATATAGATTGATTTATCTTCAATATTGATTTGGAACTACATTTCTTTGATGATACTGACTATGGTTTTCGGTTTCATGCTTGTGCATATTTCTTTCTATGCTTAATGATCAGTTTCTCATCTTTCCCTTAGTCTAGCGGTAGCGGGAGTGAAAGTGGCACACAGACTCAAAAATCTGTAAAATCAAAAGTTATTGAAAAGTCTGACAACAACACTGGAAGCAATGATGAAGATGATAATGGAAGCATTGGTTTAAATGTTAGGGATGGAAGTGACAGTGGAAGTGGCACCCAGGTAAAATCAGTCTTTTATTAGCAAGATCATCCTTATAATCATTATTTACTTTCAGCATTGCATGTGGCCAGAATTTCCTGGAAATTCGATACTGGCTTATATTTAACATGATTATATTTGGAACTATCAATATGCCATATTTTTCGAATACACAAATTTGTTTTAGTTCTGGTTGACTTTAACTGGTTCTTTGTTGCTACTATCCTGAGCTTTTACATAAGCAGGCTGGATAACCTTCAATCTGTAAATTGTTATTTTGATGTTGTTCAGTTAATGGAATAGACAAAATGCTTTTAAAATATTCAAGAAAGAAATTCATTCTATATGTATCCATTTTTATTCTTGCTTTTGGTTGGAGGGGACAGGTAATAATTTTCGTTCACTCTCATCTCATTTGAGGAACTGATCAAAGGTGAGAGGAGTTGCTCAAATAGTGCCCAAAGGCGGATTTAGGTGTAAGTGAGTGGGGTCCCACTCAAGTTTTTATTCAAAAAAAAAAAATTCTCTTTATATACTGTATATTAAATTACCTATATGACCCCATAAATTTTTTGACCCACTCAAACCTTTAAAATATTATTATATTTAACAAATTTAGATTTATTGGATTCTTCACCTTAAAAATTAATTTTTAATATGACTAATAAAACCTAAAAAAAAAAAAAACCTATCGACTAAACTCTAAAAGATGCGTCTTTTTCTTTTTCTCTTTAACTTTTCCTTTTTAAGCTTTCATCTCTTTTCCTTCTCATATCAAAAAAATCGCATTTTTTTCCATCTCCCATATCTTTTTTTTGCCTCTCATTCTATACCAATTAGCTTTTTCTTTTTCCTTTTTATTTTTTGTGTCAGCAAAACTACTAGTGGACAAACTTGAATTCATAAGGTAAATTAAGGGAATTGGTGACCTCACTCAAAAGCTAATCCTAATGAAGAAAAATCTAGTCCATCCTTTGGTTTACTTGTGAAATAGGCATTGATATTACTTATTGCGACTGCAATTATTGAAAGGCATTTTCTGCAATGAAGTTTGCGAAGATATGATTGTAGAATTGAATGAGGGATCAATTATATATTATTTTTTGATTACATATTTTGAGAAAGATGTCTTTGATATTATTGGTAATGAATTAATCATGCAAAGCTTTCAAAAAATGAAAACTTATCCTGGAGAATTATAAATTTAAGATTATAGCAAATTTTTTTTTTCTACTCTGTTATTATTGTTTATTTAAATATTTTTTTCTCTCCTCTTAATGAATAGTTTATTATTTTGTACGATGTTTTTTTTTTTCTTTGAATTATGCAAAACAAAATTCTTTTACCCAATTGACTCAATTTCCTGGCTGCACCTTTGATATTAGTACCACACCCCCTCCCTCCCCCTTCTCTCTCCTTTCTTCTCCTCTTGAAAATCATATAATTCATATGCCCATAGACTCACTATCATTTTTTAATGTGAATAGTGGTATTGATAAGCTTTATCAATGGTGGCTCAATATATTATGGTGATAATATTGTATATTTAGGTTGACTTTTGCTTATACTAATTTGTTTTCGTCAAAATCAAGTAATAAATATGGAAATTTTCTTTTGATGGCTGTTGGTCCTTTTTCTGTTCTAAGAGAGATCAAAGTCCAAGTGTCCAACACAACTGATGGAACTTCTGTTTCATAAAATGTAAAGACATTAAGGTCACACTAAGTTGGAAAAATTTAAGTGATCATTTTCATGATATAATATGATGGATAATGACATAATGTACATGCCCCCATGATGCGTCCCACATCGGTTCTACAGGAAGGTCTTGGGTTTTATATATATAGATTTGCAAACCTTCTCTTGTGAGCTAGCTTTTGAGGTGGAGTTAGGCCAGTTTAAATCATTTGGGTATGAAAGCCTCACACGAGTCGGTGGGCCGTATACAAAGGTTCCCTGTATTTCTTGGGAAGAGGTCAGGGTGAACAAGTCATGATTCCGATTGCTTCACGAGGACTTTAACCTAAAGGGGTCGGGAATAATGCGTTTCACATTGGTTCTGCAAGGAGTTCTTGGATGTTATATATATGGGTTGCAAATCTCCCTTTGTGAGCTAGTTTTTCAAGTGGAGTTAGGCGGGTTCATATCACCCCACATATCATGAATGCTATCCTACTTTGATTGGACAATAAGTTATTTATAGGATTTCTATATCTTCCTTCAGATTAGACAAATTCTCTTATCATGTACAAATATGCATGCAAAAGTGCACGAGGTTACAAGTTAATACTGGGAAGACTCTTGTGATATGAAATAATGCCAATGTCAAACTTGCTTCAAAGTTTCTAGAACTTGTTAAAAATTCCTAGAAGTTGGACTCTTGTACAAGTACTAAAAGGTTATGATGGTGAGTACTTTGCAGAGCTCATGGACAAAACAAGCTGTAGAGATTGACAGTCCCCAGTCAGTCTCTCCTTGGGATCAAGTTGCTGAATGTCCTGACAGCACTTGTGCTCAAGTTGTCCACTCAAACGCTGAAATATCGGGTGACAATCAGGCTCCTGTAATCACTATAAAGAAGTGCGAAGATCAGGAGGAACAACTTGGTATGTAATATTATCTTATGTGCTAAGGATTTGTAGGAGCTATGCGTTAGATTTTTTTTTGTTGTTCAGGTTATTGTCATTTCTTTTTTAATGTCTTTGTTTTTCTTTTCCTCATGTAAAAAATATAGTGGGCCATTTTTAATATATTTCAGAGAATACAACTGGTAAAGACCAGAGAAAGTTGTGCCAGCAAATCTACATTTACAGCTTGAATACCAAGTTGAGAATCCAATTAAACTTGTTGGTATGAAACAGAAGAATATGCTCGAGAGGGGATCTGGTAAACTCAAGGTGCAAATTGATAAAGGACAGCTACATCTCAACAGTGAGAGTCCATCAAGCAAATTGAAGTATGAAACTGTAAGTCTGACAGGTTTCACCAGGAACACTATTGATCCCCATATGGATAGCACAGAGTATGAGCCTTCAAATAGGCATTCCAAGATCTCAGATACAAAAAATAAGGCCTCTAATGATGCTAAAGACACACCACCCCTTGAACTTAGTTTAAAAAGACTTAGAGGGGTTAAGGATGTTGGAACAGCAGTTCTGGAAGACCGCAATGTCGTAAGACGTTCAGACTCTTCAGCTTTTTCTAGGTATGAAGGAGCATAAAGACCTAACTTTTATTTTCTATTGTGAAACTAGAGATCCTAAACAATATATAATTAATCTCTACACTCTGAATAGTTTGTCCATATTCTTTTTTCATTTTGCAGGTATAATACAGCCTCAAATTCAATTAAGGCTCCTGGTGCGAACATTAAAAGTGATTCCCCACATGATTCTAGTTTAGATGTTACCAAAAAAGGATCAGTTTGTGATATGCAATCTCGTTCAAATGGTGATCGTCCTAATCAGTGCTTAAATGTTGGTAGCAATAACATTGATATGGGTTCCACTACAAACCACACTTTTACTAAGTCAGTGGCCTTGAAAAATAAGTCAGCGGTATCATCCACGATGAAATATTTGCACCCGCCTTCTAGTTTCCAGCCTATGAAAGGTGACCCACCATGTGCCTCTCGGCAGATTTCATCAGAGAAAGCTGATGAGATAGCTGGTACAGCAATGCTGACTCAACCAGGAGGCACCATTCAGGAACTTCAAATTCAGCACCTTACTAGCCATTATGATCATCATCATCATCTTCTCCACAACATGCAATCACAACAGCAACGGCTGCCATCTGACCATGATGATTTGTCATTGAAGAAAATGGCTGCAGCTGTTCCACATTGTGGGTCTTCCAATTTGTTGGGTGGGCCTGTCGAAGGTAATGGTGGCAATTACAGCATCAATGGAAGTGCTTCAGGTAGTAACCATGGCAGTAACCATGGGAGCAATAGACAAAATGGGAGTAGCACTGCAGTTAATGCTGGAGGGACTAATGTAGAAAATGATAATGGGATCGCTGGGAAAACTGAAAGTGGTAATGGTAGTGGGAGTGGAAGTGGAAGTGGGAATGGAAACCAAGTAGATCAGAACAAGTTTTCTCAGAGAGAAGCTGCCTTGACCAAATTTCGACGGAAAAGAAAGGACAGATGCTTCCGGAAAAAGGTAACTGGCATTACAACTGGAATTTCATTCTAATAGAGGGTTTGAGTTCCATGCTAAGTGATAATTACTTTTTGTTTCTTTTTCTTCCCCTTGCGGTTTTTACTCTCAGGTCCCTGTTTTTATGGAATGGTCTTCTTTCGTTCTTTGTTTTCTGTGCTTTTTCTTCAATACAACGTCATCAAGTAAATAAGAAAATCTGGAGAATAATGGTTTTACCGATTTCTTTTCTTTTGCATTTTGCTGTATATGGTGACCTGCTAACTTCAACTCTCATTGCCTTTGCTGTGCATTTCATTTGCTTATGTACTATTTATGTGTTAACAAATGCTAAGATATTGTTATAAATTTTTTAGGATTTTTTCATCCACTATTTAATAGTTCAATGGAATATTTTTCTGCATTGGGAGGAATTCCTTTTTGTTTGGCATGCAGTGCTTGAACATCTAGTTTTCCTTTTTTTTTTTTTTTTTTTTTCTTATTGATGATTTTTTGGTTTAGGTTCAGTACCAAAGCCAGAGGACATGACATTAGCTGAGCAGCGACCGCGAGTGCGGGGACAGTTTGTGTGGCAGACAGCAAATGAGAGCACAAGCAGATCAACAGAGAGCTAATTAACCTAATGATCTAATAGGTAAAATCACACAATGGTATCTGGGGCATAGTTGGTTTGATATCATTAGACATAGAACGTGAACTGTATTTATTGGTGTAACCTTTGATTGCTTAGAACCATATATGCTACTTCTACATATAGGAAGTTGTTCCCACTTGAAGGGGCTCTCCTCGTGAAATATGTTGGTATTTTTATCTTGTGTGTTTGCTGTCTGAAGCTCGATTAAACAGGTGAAGTTGCCGAGATTAGATAATCAAATGATTATCCCATTTAAATGGGACTAATCTATCATAGAGAACACGGGTGTACTAGAAAAGTTGAGGAATGATAAGCGACGCCGACTTCCTTTGGAGAAAAAGCATATATTCCTTTAAGCTTGTCTACTGTACTCCACAATCAGCTTTACAGGTCACACCCTTAATAATTTTCATATAATAATTCTATTCAAGTGCACTTACTTTTTATTTATAAAGAAATAAATATAATTTAGTAAGGTTTTTTTTTTTTTTGAGTTTAAATAAAAATTATTATTAAAAAAATTTAATTCTTTCACTTATGAATTATTTTTTTTTTAAATGACTTAATTTTTTTGTTAGGCTTAATAATAAAAAATTAGGAAAATCTTTTCGTTTCCAAGTCGCAATTTTATTTAATTTTTTTAATCAAATTTTCTACTTCATTTTCCTGACTGACTCACAACTATTTGTGATGATGCAACTTCATCACTCTCTTTTCTTTGAAGCTTGATAAAAATCTATAATAAGGTAATATTCAGTTGAATGCATATTATTATTCATACCATAATAAAAATTATATTCGTCGCCATTTCGAAGCTATAATAAGAGAATAACGGTGACAAAAAATTATATCAAGGAATTTTAATTTATTAATATCAGAGTTATACTTTAAATTATAAGATTTTTTTTTTATTTTGAATTGTAATTATTGTCAAATAAAATGAACTCATAATATAGAAAATTCTATTTGTCCCCATGCAAAACCATGGCAAGAGAATTTCAGTTGGGAAAGAAACTCTTGCCATTACTATTCTCTTCTGCTGCTGTTGTTATTATTTAATCCCAAAGAGAAGCATATGCATAGTCCTTGTAATGGTGTTGGTCAAGCTTTATTAAATATTCCAAACTTTGCGGTGATAATAAAATTTTTAATAAATGTGATAGAGAAAAAAAAAAAAGAAAATTATTATTTTATTTTTTAAAAAAATAATTAAAATTTTATTATTTAATATTTTTATAATTAAAATATATTAAATATAATTTTAAATTAATTTTAAATATATATAAAATATTTGAGAATGACATGGGATATGTTTGATATTATCATTAAAACTATCATTTTCAAAAATATTTTTTTAAATATAGTAATTAAAAATTAAATTTAATATATTTTAATTATAAAAATATTAAAATAATAAAATAAAATTTTAAATACTATTTAAAATAATATTTTTTAAATATATTCTTTTGACTCTAAAACTCAAACACTAAATGACTTTTTGTTTAAAGTACTTAAAAAAAATTGTATTTTTAATGTAACACCCCTGATTTTTTATATATTATTATTGGGCTTCGTGTAGGTATCCTCAATTCGAGGAAATTCGACAGTTGTCCGGATCTGTGAATTTCCGCATGCATCACTACTGGAAAAGTCTCCGAATTGGATCGAGGTTTTGGCTACCCCACCATTGTCAGGCATCCCGAGCGCGTTCCCGAAGTCGGAATCGGCAAAGGTAAACCCGAACCTTGCTTTTTCGTAATTTTCTAGTGCTTAAATAGGATTAAAAATCCATAAAATATTCGTGATAGCTTAGAAAATCACGATTCTTTTTGCAATAGCTTAGTAATATTTCTAAGGACCGCGGGGCAGAGTTTTATAATTTTTAGAGCTTATTTGAGCAGTTTTTGCAAAAATGATCAATTATAAGGACTAAATTGAAATTTTACATATTGTGATGAATGATTGATTTGATGGGCGGGAGGGGCTGTGTGATGTGATTGAGTTGTGGATATATGGATTGTGGATATAGAAGTGTGTTTTGAGCCCTTTACAAAGTTGGGTAGGTCCAGGTATAGGGAGACTCACGGATTTTCGCACGACTTAGACGTATTAGGTCTTTTCTTGATTTGTATTGGGTCATTTGTATTAAATAATTGTAATATAATTGTCGTGAGCGATGACCTTTCTTCCTCCACCCACCGCCACGGTGATTGCCACAAGTCTGTGAGTAAAATATTAATTTTAATTGTAATTTCGATATTATTATATGTCAGCATGCCCATGCATCACTTATATGCATATAATTATGTAGTTAAACTCTAGGCACGATTTATGTTGCATTGATAACTGTTAAAGTGCCATGAATGTTGTTGCGGTAATTTGGAGCAGTGTGCGTGCGTTGGCGTGCGTGTGATGTGGTGTGGACTATGGATAGGACGGGTAGTCACGGCTTGAGTTCTTCGCTGGGACCCGATCCTTTGAGGGGTAGTCACGGCTTGAGTTCTTCGCTGGGACCCTCGATTTGGTTATTAAGTGGAAGTCCGAGCTGAGTTCTTCGCTAGCACCAGGTTGGATTTAAGAGAGCTGTATAGGGGATCAGCTCCCATATATTATGATTGATGTTACAGGGTGCGTGAGTGCTCCAAATTTACCTTTTTGATGTTATGATGTGAAAATGTTGTTGATGTTGCATTTCACTCTACATGGTGCATTAGTTTTAGATAGTTATAGAGATTATGGTTAAAATTGATATTTTACTCTCTGAGTCGAACGCTCACTCCTGTTCAAAAATTTTTACAGGCCACAGGAGGATATTTTATTCTGGGTTAACCTGCTTTTCTACTTCGCAGGTTGTTTATCAATATTTGTGTAATTTTATTTACTCCTAGAATTTCCGCATGTGTTAGAAGTATTTATTGATTATGGTCTGTAATATTATTATCATGTTGGACCTGTAAACGTATAATGATATGCATGTTTGATGGATTGGATGAGGGAGCTGAGCTCCCATTTATTATTATGAGGATATGAGTATGTGGAGGGTGAGCTGAGCTCCCCATTTGAGTATTTATTGTGTTTACAGGTCGGGTGAGTCGAAAACTCCCCGTTGGAAAGTCCATTTTATGGTCGGACTCTGTCCGTTTGTTTTCTTAATACTGGGCCCAAATGGGCCTTAGAGTTGGGTTAATGAACAGTTAGGCTTACTACGGGCCTCGGGGGCTTTAGGCTGGCCCAGGTCCTAGTCTTGGTCCGCCCATAGGTTGGGTCGTGACAAATGTGGTATCAGAGCTTAGGCTCCAGATTCATAGGGAAAAGTTATCTAAGTGTTGGGAAGAGTCTACTAGGAGTCACATGCGGAGTATAGGATTTTGTTTCGTCTTTTCCTGTAATTCTTTGTTTCTAGATTCTACGTTATACCTCGGGAAATATAAGATTACCTCAGTTAGTGTCTTGATTTTCGTGGAGTACACAGAAATGTGAAATAGAGTTAGTAGACATGTGAGGTCTATCATGAGGATACGTACTCCAAGAAATGTTATATTTTTGTCAGTATGGGTTTAAATGGTGTGCCCATTTCGTGTAAGGTACGAGTACATAAAAGTGAGTCTTAAAAGTACAGTTGCCCTAGATAAGGATGAGGATACCACTACTGGCAGTCATCAGTAGATGACCCAGTCATAATAAGTTTGTGATAATAGAAGATTCAGGAGAGATAAGAAATTAGGAGACCTAGTCTGTCAGGACGTATCGTAGTAACTATACAATGTTCTCGATGTCTGCTCTGTAGTCGCAGATTATAGTACCGACATGAGATTATTGTGTAGAGTCGCGTACTTCCTGTAGTGCTTATGATGAGGATGTTTGCGAGTACTGTTTTGGTACAGTAATACCATAACAGAGTTCTATATCTGCAGAGGAGTTGGGAACTCCTAGTTAGGGGTCTAGAGTTAGAATATTAAGAGGTCACAGTGGGGTGATAACTAGAGTCAGTGACTCAGTTATCCTAGCATGAGCTAGAGTTACAATAAGAATTGCCATCAGACCAGAGGTTTCGGATTAGTTGCAAAGTAAAGGTGACACCTATAGAGTGAGATTATCTAGTATTCAGTATGGAATTTTGGATGGTTTTTGCAGTATGACAAACATTTGGTTAGAACTTAGTGAGAATAGTATACCTTGTGTGTATCAGTATGAAATAAAGTACAACCCTACTACCTAGGGAAAGTCGGAACTATGAATTGAAGATTCACAGAGCTATAATATGATAGGAGAGTCATTAATTTGACATGGTTTTGGGCAAGGTGGTAAATGTAGTATCTTTGTTACAAGTTAAGTTAGGTATAGTCCTATCTTTCGTAAGGGATCGAAAGTTATTACTAATAATGGTGACCAACAAAATAGTACCCAGATGGGACTGTAGAGTGTGGTAGAGAGAAGTTGGCTCGGGTATACTGCGGAGGATGCAAGTTCTATTATAGGAATCATATATAATCAGATCACGATGGATGTAAATCCTTTGAATTGGATGACGGGTTTGGGTGCCCGGAACCTTAAGTTTTGGCTAATTGAGTAAACATGGATAATAATAATGATAACAAATAAATAAAATTACTACAGAATCAGTTCTCGAGGTGGTAAGGGTATTATGTAAGCTAAAGGATAAGAATAGAGATCATACAATAAAAGTATGATCAGTAATTTCTCGAGTTCCTTTCTAATTTCAAATTATTCAAAACAATAGTATAATCTAATTATAATAGTGTTAAGAGTAATAAATTAGCGAAGATAAATCATAGAAGGCCAATGGATAAAGAAAGTGCAGAATGAAAGTTTGGACAATTGATTGCAGATGCAATATAATCTAAATGCTAGTGGAAGTACTAGCTAGAGTGGTCAAAGGACCAAACTGAGTAGCACGGACATATGATAACACGATAGAGACTCAAAGATATAGTTAGCAAGTACAAATTTATTATGTTAGGAAGAAGAATGGAACCAGGGATAGAATAGTCAAGTTCTATTTTGGGTAAGACAAAGGAAATAAATGAAAGGACAACCTAAAGAGCGCATAATAAAAGGAACAAAGTTAAGATATAGGATAGGCTAAGGGTTATTCTTGGCAAGGAGAATGACAAGGATGGAAAACCCAAAATGGGACCACATTAGTGAGAAAAGTGATGGAGGTATGGAATACAATAATAATGAGTAAATGTTAGAAGGTGTGCGATGGTATTGCGGACTACCTAAATAGGTAGAGAAAAAGAAGTTAGTAAGCAGTAAGTTGAATAAAAGTCAGTCTAAGGGATCAAATAGGTATGATGAGAGGAAAAGAATGATAGATAATGACACATAGGTTTTAGGTTAGACTTTTGAGATAGTGAGAAGGTAGTTAGAGGTTCGTTATGAATGTCAGGCAAACATTTTTAGTGTGATCAACAGAATTACTTTGCAGTGACGCAATAACGACAGAGCAATAGTAGGGGTAGAATAAAAAGTGACAAGTATGGATGGTAATAAATCACTAGAAAGTTTAAGGATCAAATTAATGACCATAGATAAGGGTGGAATTAGTGTTTGAAGAATCTATTAGCGGGAGAAATCTTTCAGGATTCAACAAGGGTTAAGGGCACAATATAAACGATGATAGATATGAATCATAGGTCGAGTATAAGTAAAGTTAATAAATTATAAAATATTATGTCAGGAAGGACGATGGTATAGTAAAGGGTTCATGCAGATGATACCTTATAGGTAGAGCACAATTGTGCTAAGAGATGATGAAATTTGAAGAGAAAAACTAAGAAACATAGGTTAAACATTATTATATGGACAATCGGGCATAGTTGAATATAGAGGATATTTTTCTTTCTTTTCAAGTTTAGCTCGTGTTTTTGATTCCAGAGCGTTATATAAGGAGCAGAGACTGAGGCAAGGAGACCTAGTTATTTGAGATTTTGATAGGCACCAATTCATATACAATTTCCTGATATGAGAATGACAGTAAGTGCATACCTAGTGTTAAGTATGAAAGGACGATCAGAGTAATGACAGGAGTTAAATTGAGTTAGCTACTAAGGCTTGCGACTGTTTTAAACTATGAGCTAGATGAAGTACTATTTATGGATGAGTTTCAATAGATAAAATTGTTGCTGATGGGTAATTTGAGGTTGAAGTTTAGAAAGCTATGGGCAGTATATATGATTATATTAAGGAGAATGAACACGTGAAGTATCTTGTTTGGAATTAAGGCATGACACATATTTCCTAGTGTTAGTTCAGATGGAACTTATAGTTTATGGGGCTCATATTCATCCAGATAAGCAATTTCCTACTAAGTCCGGTAGGGAATGATAATGTTCGATAGTTAAGTTGGAAAAAGGGGGTACAAAAAAATTCTCTATGGGTAATTATAAGTGTTACATAAGGTGAAGAATGTCTGGTAGGTGTATATCATAGGGTTAGAATTCTCGTAGTCATGAAACTAGTAATGAAGATAAGACTAAGAAATAAAAAGAAAGTTAAAGTTGATGGGATAGACATCTTTGAAGGAAAAGGTGTAAGGATGAGATAGGACTAAAATTAAGGAATAAGTACAGCAGGTTGAAAAGATACCAACAATACCAAAAATAGGAAAAGGGAAGTGGATAAGATCCAAAGGACAGGAAGAGAGCTCGATAGAGTCAGTTATAATGATGAGGATAAGGAGTGTCAAACCACAGCCCCAGTGTTAACACAACCAATGAGCGGTGAAGGATACACTGCAATCGTGACGCCTTCAGAGTTGGCCTAGGGTGTGTTTTGATGCGGAATGGAAAAGTAGTGGCTTATGCTTCAAGGCAGCTGAAGAGGCATGAGCAGAACTATCCCACCCATGATTTGGAAATGGCGGCTGTAATCTTTGCACTAAAAATCTGAAGACACTACCTGTATGGTGAAGTGTGCGAGATATACACCGACCATAAGAGTTTGAAGTACATCTTCCAACAGAGGGACTTAAACTTGAGACAGAGGAGATGGATGGAGATTTTGAAAGATTATGATTGCACCATCCAGTACCACCCTGGGAAGGCCAATGTAGTAGCAGATGCTTTAAGCAGAAAATCTTCTGGCAGTTTGGCGCACATTTCAGCAGAGAAGAGACTGTTGATTCAGGAGGTACATGAGTTGATGGATCAATGTTTAATCCTAGATCTTTCAGATGAGGGGGTATTGTTGGCTCACTTTTCAGTGAGGCCAGACTTGAGGGACAGAGTTAGAGTTTCCCAGCACAGAGACCAACAATTGATGAAGATTATAGAAAGAGTACAGCAAGGTGAAGGTGGTGAGTTCGGATTTGCCAATGATGGCGCCCTAGTGCAAGGTTCTAGGATATGTGTGCCCGATGTGGACAACCTCAGGAATGAAATCATGCGAGAGGCACACTACACACTGTACAGTGTCCACCCAAGTTCCACCAAGATGTACCATGATGTGAAAGATAGCTATTGGTGGAATGGCATGAAGAGAGACATAGCAGACTTTGTGTCCAAGTGCTTGACTTGTCAGAAGGTGAAGTTTGTGTTAGTAGTATGCCCTAGAGCATATCATTTAGTATGTATCTTGTACATATTTTTAATAATAAAAGGCATTTCCACTTTTCCGTTTACATAATATATTTATGTGTAATAGAAAAGGTCCATTGATATTTTGTTAGAAATATTATTCTTAAGTTGTTAAGAATATGAGTGACAATATTTCTAGCACAAAGTATCATAAATAGGTTCACAATCGAGGATACTTCATAATAAGGACATGACTTATCCAGAAAGATTGTATTCATGTTTGTTCCCAAGTTATTTATATGAGATATAAATAAGATGGAATGGTGAGTCTCATGCCATATAACAAACATGATAGGCACTTATAAATGATAAGTAGGCCGAACCAGTGACACTTATGACAAGCACATGGAGTTTACTCTTGTCAATGTTTTGTCATAAATCATATCAGTGCATATAATCTTTAGACACGAGATAGCACAGATTATCTTGTATATAGGTAGTTTGAGTTTGATCTGCTTTCATACTTGTACTATGTATGGGTATATGGGCATGTGTTGGCTCTCGCTAGTTATATATGGAGGTAGGTGTTGATCAAGAAGGAATCTGTTCCTCTAAGTAAATAGAGATAAAATCCTATGTTCATTTAATTGTTCTTGATGTTTCAAGTTCTGCCAGACAGATAGATTTATTCGTAAAAGAGTTTCGATGAGAAAAATCTTTTAATCAAGAACTGGAATTAAAAGAGAACATAATATTCATAGCAAATGGAGTTTGACATAAACCATGACTCAAATTTGAGTTGGGATTTTGTAATGAGAGATTCTAGTGCATGGTAACATATGATTATAGGTTCATTTAAGGTAAATCTTATTACTAATTGGGTGGCCATGGCATGCTATGCTAGGTGTTAACCATGGTCTATGAGGTTCATAAAATGATTTAGAGAAATCATTTATGATAAGAAAGAGTTCTGATGATATTAAGAGTTGATATCATGTCTCATTGCCAATTAGTGATGAGCCTAGTAAGTCACACACATACACAAGTTATCACCTATTTAAATATGATTTAATTAATTAATTAAAGAGTTTAATTGATTAATTAAATAGATTTGGTTTGCAATAAAATTGCAAAGTCCCTAGCATGACTTGAAACCAAATCTAGATGATTGGATGTGTAGTATAAATTAAATTTATATTTAAAGTGTTTAAATATGAATTTAATTGATGAGAAATTAATTAATAGAGATTAATTAATTAATTTATATTTGATATAAATTAATTAGAAGAAGAAAATAATTATTTTGGGTTAAGAACTCAAAATTAAGACACAGGTGCATTTTGGTCATTTTGCAGTGTGACACGTGGCACCATGAGATGGTGACACATGGCATAACACATAAGCTTGCAAAATATTTTTAATCATGTAAGATGATTAAAATCAAGATTAAATATAGGTTTGACACTTGGCACAATGTGATTGGGTCACTTAAACCTAGAGCTAATCAAAAGGTGACATGTGGCTAGGGTTTAATGTGTTAACCTAGCTATTTAAGTGGGGTTATGAAAAGAAAACATAACTAGCAGCCTCTCCTCTCATATGTCACGCCACTTTGAGCCTCCAGCTATTTCTCTTCATCTCTCATCAATTCAAAGAGATTAGCCATCAATCTCTTGAATTAAGAACACTAGAAATTGTTTCTAGTGTCCTGTTTGCATCTCTAATCTCTTAAAAGGCAGAACTTGAATTTCTAATTAATAGAAAAGGCTTTAGAAGCTGTTCAAGGACTGCCATAGGTGTTCTTGGTGTGGACAAGCTAGAGGGACAACATCCGTGTCCTCAAGACGAATTCAAAGGCGCAGACACGCGCAAAGACATCAAGAGGTTAGTGTAATCGTTCTTGATTTAATCTAGGGTTCTAAAATTAATCTGATTAATTTTAAAATCTTAAATGGTAAATACAGATCCAAAAACATATTAAAAGAGTTTTAATATGTAGTTTATCATTGAAATCAAATAGATAAAAATAAATAATGAATGGAGCTTGTGACCCTAGGTGAAAATTTTTGAATTCAAAGTTATAATCTTGTGTTTTTCACGCTTCATTCCTACAATTGGTATCGAGCCACTATATTTGACATTTAGTTTGTTGTTTATATATTTTATTTGTGTGTTTGATCATGAGATCATTAGTTTGATTGGTGGTTGGATCATGAGATGTGGCGTCACACTTGGAGAAGCCACCATTGGTGGCGGCAACAATGGTTCCATGGGTGATTCAAGGTTTGGCTTTTAATTCTGCAATTGTTGTATGATCTAAGGCCTATTCTTTGACTAATTAAAGTGTTTAAGTAGTTGTTTTAATCACACAATTAAATTATGATTCAAATCAGAATTTTAAAAATGTTTGAATGTGATTCAAATCTGAATTTTAAAAGTTGTTTGAATGAGATTCAAATCTGAATTTTTAAAGTTGTTTGAATCATATTTAAATCTAATTTTTAAAATTGATTCAATAAAATTAGATCTGATTTTTTAAAAAATATTTGAATGTGATTCAAATCTGATTTTTTAAAAAATGTTTGAATGTGATTCAATTCTGAATTTTTGAAGTTGTTTGAATGTGATTCAAATCTGAATTTTTAAAGTTGTTTGAATGAGATTCAAATCTGACTTTTTAAATTTATTTGAATCATATTCAAATCTGAATTTTAAGTTGAATATGAGATATTCAATTTAATTTAAGAATGTATGTTTTATTTAATTGTTAAATAGTGATATGCATGATGGATGATCATGGACTATAAAAGACCAATGTGATTGGATTTATTTCTTTTATGTTTCTTTGGGATTGTAAATTAATTAATTTATTTTAATTTATTTTGGGCATGTATTATTAAGTTTGTAATCTTTTGGGGTTGTAATTTCCTTTATTTAAGTTCTTGTAAATTCGCTTGGTATGCCAAGGATTACTATGTAATATTGGATTGCAAGAAGTTCAAGGAGGTCAAGAGCATTGGTGGGACCGGTGGGAGGAATTCAATATCAAGTGTTGATTATGTACTCCTTCAGCAACTCTTGTAAAATGAATGAATGAAATGCACCTAGGAATGCCCGATTCAATTCTTGGTGGCTCGAATTGAATCCCTTAGAAAGTCCATGATCATACCATATTTATCGCTTATCCATGAATGCATGAGATGTATGGGAATGTATGCAATTATATGATATATGCATGCTAAATGGATAATGTGCAAAGTGAAACCTTAATAGTAATTAGGATGGCTATAAAATCTTCCAAACACATGATTAAGTTGGAAATGCTATAATTAAAGTAATTATAACATAAGCCCTCCATTGGGGCAATTATTTTAAGAAATTTTAAATAGTTGCATGAGATGCAATTAATTTAAGAGATTTTCTTAAGAATAATTGTTAAGCATGAGATGTTGTAAATATGTAAATGGTTTGGTGGCCAATATTGGATGTACTGAGGACATTAAAATTATTTGCATAATTATCGCTCAATGGGATCAACTTAACTAATGCAAGATAAGTCAATATTGGATGTACCGAGATTTTGAGCATTAGGGGCTAGTAAAGGATTGAACCTCACATGAGATGTGATGGGCAAGGAGTTGCTCACTTATAGTTTATTGTAATTCCAATAATGGATGTACCGAGGATGATCAATAGAATTATAAGAATTCAATCACCCACTAGAAATCCATCCAACTAGGATTTCCGCTTTCTACTTTGGAAGTGTAGGATTCGCTAAGTTAGTGGGAGGACCAATTTGATTAAAAGACCATAATCATTTTGGTTAATTACATGATACATTTACTAATTAATCTGGTTATTTTCTGCAGTTAATTTTACGATAAAAATGAGCACAAAACAACCACCACCATCCAATATCCTTGCAAGCATACTTGATCACAACAGTTGACAGGACCTAATCATGCGATTGGCTAAGAAATTTGAAACTTGTCTCGAACCTTGAACATATAGGATATGTTCTATATTCAAATGTTCTGGTCCCTTACCTCCAGAGGCCACACAAGAGGAACATGATACTTTGGACAAGTGGAAGGAGCATGATATGAGAGCTAAGTGTTACATGCTTGCTTCCATGAGTAATGAGTTCTGAAGCAACATGAGAACATGCAGAGTGCTAGTGAGATCCTCCTTCACCTACAAGAGTTGTATGGTGAGCACAAAGAGAATGCTAGGTATGAGATATCTAAACAGCTTATTCCGTATGAGGATGTCCGAGGGACAGAATGTTGGGGATCATGTCCACAAGATGATTCGGTGATTGAGCAGCTTGGAACATCTTGACTTCAACATGGATTTCCAACTACAAACGGATTTGATCCTTGATCCCTTCCGAGTCTTTTGGGAATTTTGTGACAAATTTCCATATGACTAAACAGAATGCACCTTAGTGAATTACTCAACATCTGGTTATTGCCCAAAAGAATATGCCGTGCAATAAAGGAAAAGAGGTAGCTTTGTTGCATCTTCTTCTGGAAAGTCCAACAAGAAGAAAGGCAATAAGAAAAAGAAACCTCAGATTCTGGTCCTTCCAAGAAAATAGCTAAGCAGAAAAGGAAGACTAAAGTCGATGAAGGCAAAGGAAAGTGTTTCCACCAAAAGGATGGGCACTGGAAAAGGAACGCTGCAGTATCTTGCTTCTCTGAAGGACAAGAAGGATACACCTTCTAAGGTATGTCCATATCTTGTTATTTAGATTCGATGATACTTATAGTTCATCTACAGCTTGGTTTTAGATATCGTGCAGTTCTCACATTTCTAATGATATGCAGAACTAGCAAACAAGAGCCTTGCATTCTCAAGATATTAGAGTCGGATTGGCAATGGCTCAACTGTTGAAGCTTTAGCCATAGGATCTAAATCTTTTTACATGTTTGGACATGTTTTGTGTTTGGATAATATTTTATATGTACCTGATGCTTTTAAGAACATCATTTCTATATCTAGTTTGACTAGAAATGGCTATGAATTTCAGTTCACAGATGATGTTTGCAATATTTATTTTGGAAATAAATATGTTGGTTCGGGTTATATGAATGATGGTCTTTATTATTTGGATAATAATGACAAACACAAAATGAATGCAAGTGATCTAAAAGAATACAATGCCATGGTGAAAACCAACTCAAGTTCAAAATATATTTGGCACTTAAGGTTATGTCATGTTGCAGAAGATAGGATTGCAAAATTGGAGAAAATGGGGATTCTATCCTCATTGGGCTCTGAGCCTACTCCAACTTGTGAATCTTGCCTTCAAGGCAAAATGACTAGATCACCCTTTGTTGGACAAGGGCTAAGAGCTGAAAATATTTTGGAACTAATACATAGTGATGTATGTGGTCCGTTTAAAGAAATGGCTAGAGGGGGCTTTCATTATTTTATTACCTTTACTGATGATAAATCAAGGTTTGGGTATTTGTATTTGATGAAATACAAACATGAATCCTTTGAAAAGTTCAAAGAATTTAAATCTGAAGTAGAAAATCAAACAGGAAAAAATATTAAAGCTCTTCGATCAGATTGTGGAGGTGAATATTTGAGTACTGAATTTGATGAATACTTGAGAGAGCATGGCATTGTTTCTCAGCTGACTCCTCCAGGAACACCACAGCTGAATGGTGTATCTGAAAGGAGAAATCGTACCCTATTGGATATGGTACGTAGTATGATGAGCTATACTGATATGCCAATCTCCTTTTGGGGATTTGCATTAGAATCAGCTTTATATATTCTGAATAGGATTCCATCAAAATCAGTTTCTTCCACACCTTATGAGATATGGCATGGAAGAAAACCAAGTCTTAAGCATGTTAAGATTTGGGGTTGTCCAGCTTATATCAAAAAAGCTGAACACTGATAAATTGGAGACCAGATCAGAAAAGGTCGATTTGTTGGATATCCAAAAGATAGTTTTGGATATTATTTTTATTTGCCTACTTCACAAAAGGTTGTGATAAGTAGAGATGCCACATTTCTTGAACAACAGTTTGTTCAAGAAGGAGGCAAAGGAAGGCAAATAGAGTTAGAATTGGAGAATTCTGACCAACCAGCATCGATGGATATAGATCCATCTAGTCAACCTATACCCATTGATGAAACATCTACACTGTTCCTCGTAGAACAACCAGTATCTCACCCACCGGTGAGATATGGTTTTCTTCATGAAGAAGAACAAGAGTTGTCTACTCATGAAGAAGTAGATCATGGAGATGATCCACTTACCTATGAAGAAGCTATATCGATATAGACTCTTCAAAATGGATTGATGCTATGAAATCCGAGATTGATTCCATGTATAAGAATCAAGTTTGGGATCTTGTTGACCCACCTAAAGGTATTGTACCTATAGGGAACAAATGGGTTTTCAAGAAGAAAATTGGTTACGATGGAAAGGTAGAGACCTATAAGGCAAGGCTAGTAGCGAAGGGTTTCGCCAAAGGCAAGGAATAGACTATGAGGAGACTTTCTACTTTGTTGCCATGCTTAAATCAATTAGGATTTTATTAGCAATAGCTGCATACTATGATTATGAAATTTGGCGATGGATGTCAAAATGCCTTTTCTCAATGGATACATTGAAGAAAACATTTTCATGGAACAACCTAAGGGATTTGAATCCCAAGATGGTTCCAAGGTATGCAAGCTAAAGCGATCCATTTATGGGTTGAAACAAGCTTCGAGGAGTTGGAACATCCGTTTTGATGAAGCCATTAAATCTTTTGGTTTTATCAAAAATGAGGATGAGCCATGTGTATATAAGAAGGTTAGTGACAGTGCTATCACTTTCCTTGTCTTATATGTGGATGACATACTGTTGATGGGTAATGAGACAGGTATGTTGACGACTATAAAGGTATGGTTGTCAAATACATTCTCCATGAAAGACTTAGGGGAGGCAACCTATATTCTTGGGATTCGCATCTATAGAGATAGAGCGAAAAGAATAATTGGTTTATCCCAAAGTCTATACTTGGAAAAGGTGTTAAAGAGGTTTAACATGCTTGATTCCAAGAGAGGATTGTTACCAGTGAGACATGGTATCCACCTTTCTAAAGAGATGTCTCCAAAGACACCTGAAGAAAGAGATAAGATGGCCAGGATTCCATATGCTTCGGCTATTGGAAGTTTAATGTATGCAATGTTGTGTACTAGGCCTGGATATCGCATATGTCGTTAGTTTGACTAGCGGTATCAATCCAATCCAGTTTGGAACATCTGGATTGTCACAAGAATATTCTTAAGTACTTAAGAAGAACTAAGGATTTATTCTTGATTTATGGAGGTGGAGACTTGCAATTGGATGGTTATACGATTACGATTTCCAATCGGATATCGATGATAGAAAGTCTACCTCTGGATATGTGTTCATTTGTAATGGAGGTGCGATCGGTTGGAAGAGTTCCAAACAGAGCACGCATCGCAAATTCCACTCATCGAGGTCGAGTATATTCTTGCATCGAATCTCGCAAAGGAAGTCGTTTGGATAAAGAAGTTCGTGATGAACTTACGGTAATTCCTTCCATTGAGTCAGCGGTTCCATTACAATCGTGACAACAATGGAGCGATCATCTGAGCTAAGGAACCAAGGTCTCACCGAAATCCAAACACATAGAAAGGCGCTACCACATTATCGAGAAATAGTTGGCGAGGCGATGTAGCCATGCAGAAAATAGCATCACTGAAAATCAAGTGATCCATTCACTAAGCCTATGTCACAGACTCGCTTAGACCGACATCTTGAGAAGATAGGTCTAAGATATTGTAATGAATGGCTCTAGTGCTAGTGGGAGATTGTTAGTAGTATGCCCTAGAGCATATCATTTAGTATGTATCTTGTACATATTTTTAATAATAAAAGGCATTTCCACTTTTCCGTTTACATAATATATTTATGTGTAATAGAAAAGGTCCATTGATATTTTGTTAGAAATATTATTCTTAAGTTGTTAAGAATATGAGTGACAATATTTCTAGCACAAAGTATCATAAATAGGTTCACAATCGAGGATACTTCATAATAAGGACATGACTTATCCGAGAAAGATTGTATTCATGTTTGTTCCCAAGTTATTTATATGAGATATAAATAAGATGGAATGGTGAGTCTCATGCCATATAACAAACATGATAGGCACTTATAAATGATAAGTAGGTCGAACCGGTGACACTTATGACAAGCACATGGAGTTTACTCTTGTCAATGTTTTGTCATAAATCATATCGATGCATATAATCTTTAGACTGAGATAGCACAGCTTATCTTGTATATAGGTAGTTTGAGTTTGATCTGCTTTCATACTTGTACTATGTATGGGTATATGGGCATGTGTTGACTCTGCTAGTTATATATGGAGGTAGGTGTTGATCAAGAAGGAATCTGTTCTCTAAGTAAATAGAGATAAAATCCTATGTTCATTTAATTGTTCTTGATGTTTCAAGTTCTGGCCAGACAGATAGATTTATTCGTAAAAGAGTTTCGATGAGAAAATCTTTTAATCAAGAACTGGAATTAAAAGAGAACATAATATTCATAGCAAATGGAGTTTGACATAAACCATGACTCAGCTTGAGTTGGGATTTTGTATGCAGAGAGATTCTAGTGCATGGTAACATATGATTATAGGTTCATTTAAGGTAAATCTTATTACTAATTGGGTGGCCATGGCATGCTATGCTAGGTGTTAACCATGGTCTATGAGGTTCATAAAATGATTTAGAGAAATCATTTATGATAAGAAAGAGTTCTGATGATATTAAGAGTTGATATCATGTCTCATTGCCAATTAGTGATGAGCCTAGTAAGTCACACACATACACAAGTTATCACCTATTTAAATATGATTTAATTAATTAATTAAAGAGTTTAATTGATTAATTAAATAGATTTGGTTTGCAATAAAATTGCAAAGTCCCTAGCATGACTTGAAACCAAATCTAGATGATTGGATGTGTAGTATAAATTAAATTTATATTTAAAGTGTTTAAATATGAATTTAATTGATGAGAAATTAATTAATAGAGATTAATTAATTAATTTATATTTGATATAAATTAATTAGAAGAAGAAAATAATTATTTTGGGTTAAGAACTCAAAATTAAGACACAGGGGCATTTTGGTCATTTTGCAGTGTGACACGTGGCACCATGAGATGGTGACACATGGCATAACACATAAGCTTGCCAAATATTTTTAATCATGTAAGATGATTAAAATCAAGATTAAATATAGGTTTGACACTTGGCACAATGTGATTGGGTCACTTAAACCTAGAGCTAATCAAAAGGTGACATGTGGCTAGGGTTTAATGTGTTAACCTAGCTATTTAAGTGGGGTTATGAAAAGAAAACATAACTAGCAGCCTCTCCTCTCATATGTCACGCCACTTTGAGCCTCTCCAGCTATTTCTCTTCATCTCTCATCAATTCAAAGAGATTAGCCATCAATCTCTTGAATTAAGAACACTAGAAATTGTTTCTAGTGTCTGCTTGCATCTCTAATCTCTTAAAAGGCGTAACTTGAATTTCTAATTAATAGAAAAGGCTTTAGAAGCTGTTCAAGGACTGCCATAGGTGTTCTTGGTGTGGACAAGCTAGAGGGACAACATCCGGTGTCTCAAGACGAATCTCAAAGGCGCAGACACGCAAAGACATCAAGAGGTTAGTGTAATCGTTCTTGATTTAATCTAGGGTTCTAAAATTAATCTGATTAATTTTAAAATCTTAAATGGCAAATACAGATCCAAAAACATATTAAAAGAGTTTTAATATGTTGTTTATCATTGAAATCAAATAGATAAAAATAAATCTTGCATGGTGCTTGTGACCCTAGGTGAAAATTTTTGAATTCAATGGTATAATCTTGTGTTTTTCACGCTTCCGTTCCTACAGTTTGAACACTAGAGACCGTCAGGGAAGCTGCAAGAGCTCCCTATCCCAGAATGGAAGTGGGAAATGATCACTATGGATTTTGTGACTGGGTTGCCTCGTACCACGCGAGGATATGATTCGATATGGGTAATTGTAGACAGCTTGACCAAATCAGCTCACTTCTTACCTGTAAAGACTACATACTCTGTGGCACAGTATGCCCGGCTCTACATTCGAGAAATAGTCAGATTGCATGGAGTTCCGGCTTCCATAATATCTGACAGAGGGCCCCAGTTCACTTCTCGGTTTTGGAGAAAGTTGCAGGAGGCACTTGGCACACAGTTGAACTTTAGTACGGCTTTCCACCCTCAGACAGACGGACAGTCCGAAAGGACAATCCAAACACTGGAAGACATGCTTCGCATGAGTGTTTTGGATTTTGGAGGTCAATGGGATGATCAGCTAGCTTTGGTGGAGTTTGCCTACAACAACAGTTATCACTCCAGCATAGGAATGGCACCCTATGAGGCACTATATGGAAGAAAGTGTAGGTCTCCTCTGTGTTGGACAGAAATGGGGGAAGCGAAGGTGCATGATGTAAACCTAGTGCAGTACACTTCAGAGATAGTTCCTTTAATCAGGGAACGACTGAAAACAGCTTTCAGTAGGCAGAAGAGTTATGCAGACCCCAGACGGAGGGATGTGGAGTTTGCAGTGGGCGACTATGTATTCCTGAAGGTTTCTCCAATGAAGGGAGTCATGAGATTTGGAAAGAAGGGCAAGTTGGCACCTCGGTATATTGGACCTTTTGAGGTTACTGATAGAGTTGGAGCAGTTGCCTACCGGTTGGAGCTACCACCCAACCTTTCTCACGTTCATCCCGTGTTTCACATCTCTATGCTCAGGAAATATATTCCCGATCCTTCTCATGTACTACAGTCGGATGTAATAGAACTAAAGGAGAACTTGACATTTGAGGAGCAACCTGTAGCCATAGTGGACTACCAAGTGAGACAGCTAAGATCAAAACAGATCCCTATGGTTAAGGTTTTGTGGAGGAGCCAGTCAGTGGAAGAGTGCACCTGGGAGTCAGAACGGGACATGCGTAGCAAGTACCCTTATCTGTTCAATGTGTAATCATGTACTTTATTCTGCCTTGTGTAAAATTCGAGGACGAATTTTCTGCAAGGGGGGAAGAATGTAACACCCCTGATTTTTTATATATTATTATTAGGCTTCGTGTAGGTATCCTCAATTCGAGGAAATTCGACAGTTAATGGGATTCGTGAATTTCCGGTCGATGAACTAGCTACCGGAAAAGTCTCCGAATTGGATCGAGGTTTTGGCTACCCCACCATTGTCAGGCATCCCGAGCGCGTTCCCGAAGTCGGAATCGGCAAAGGTAAACCCGAACCTTGCTTTTTCGTAATTTTCTAGTGCTTAAATAGGATTAAAAATCCATAAAATATTCGTGATAGCTTAGAAAATCACGATTCTTTTTGCAATAGCTTAGTAATATTTCTAAGGACCATGCGAGTTTTATAATTTTTAGAGCTTATTTGAGCGCTTTTTGCAAAAATGATCAATTATAAGAACTAAATTGAAATTTTACATATTGTGATGAATGATTGATTTGATGGGCGGGAGGGGCTGTGTGATGTGATTGAGTTGTGGATATATGGATTGTGGATATAGAAGTGTGTTTTGAGCCCTTTTGCAGGTTGGGTAGGTCCTAGGTATAGGGGAGACTCTGCCGGATTTTCGGCACGATTTAGGACGTATTAGGTCTTTTCTTGATTTGTATTGGGTCATTTGTATTAAATAATTGTAATATAATTGTCGTGAGCCGATGACCTTCTTCCTCCGCCCAGCCGCCACAGTGATTGCCGTCAAGTCTGTGAGTAAAATATTAATTTTAATTGAATTTCGATATTATTATATGTCAGCATGCCCATGCATCACTTATATGCATATAATTATGTAGTTAAACTCTAGGCACGATTTATGTTGCATTGATAACTGTTAAAGTGCCATGAATGTTGTTGCGGTAATTTGGAGCAGTGTGCGTGCGTTGGCGTGCGTGTGATGTGGTGTGGACTATGGATAGGACGGGTAGTCACGGCTTGAGTTCTTCTCTGGGACCCGATCATTCGAGGTAGTCACGGCTTGAGTTCTTCATTTGGGACCCTCGATTTGGTTATTAAGTGGAAGTCCGAGCTGAGTTCTTCGCTGGCACCAGGTTGGATTTAAGAGAGCTGTATAGGGGATCAGCTCCCATATATTATGATTGATGTTACAGGGTGCGTGAGTGCTCCAAATTTACCTTTTTGATGTTATGATGTGAAAATGTTGTTGATGTTGCATTTCACTCTACAGGGTGCATTAGTTTTAGATAGTTATAGAGATTATGATTAAAATTGATATTTTACTCTCTGAGTCGAACGCTCACTCATGTTCAAAAATTTTTACAGGCCACAAGAGGATATTTTATTCTGGGTTAACCTGCTTTTCTACTTCGCAGGTTGTTTATCAATATTTGTGTAATTTTATTTACTCCTAGAATTTCCGCATGTGTTAGAAGTATTTATTGATTATGGTCTGTAATATTATTATCATATTGGACCTATAAACGTATAATGATATGCATGTTTGATGGATTGGATGAGGGAGCTGAGCTCTCATTTATTATTATGAGGATATGAGTATGTGGAGGGTGAGCTGAGCTCCCCAATTGAGTATTTATTGTGTTTACAGGTCGTGAGTCGAAAACTCCCGTTGGAAAGTCCATTTTATGGCGGACTCTGTCCGCTTGTTTTCTTGATCTTGGGCCCAAATGGGCCTTAGAGTTGGGTTAATGAACAGTTAGGCTTACTACGGGCCTCGGGGCTTTAGGTGGCCTGTGTCCTAGTCTTGGCCCTACCATAGGTTGGGTCGTAACATTTACTAATTAAATTATTAATTGTTTTCCTAATCATACTCTACCGTTGACAGGTCCCTTAATTACCTATACCAGATCAACCTCTAAAGAAACCTCCAAAGTTACTCTTAAATAAACCCTAATTAATTAGAGACTTTCTTCCCCAAAATAAAATTCCTCTATTCTTAGTGGTGTTGCTTCTTCCATTATTTAATTCAAAGCTTTTGAAAATTGGCTTCTACATCTGTCGGTGATAACTCTCCCATACAGAATATTTAAAACTCAACGGTAAACGGATTATTTTAGGGGGAAAGTTATTATTTATTAATTAATTAATTTGATAATTCTGAAAATAAGGGAGTTGTTATTGGCACGTGCGGCGAAGGACACAACTACTAGTCGTGGACGTGGAATTTCAGCTTGTAGGATTGGCGGGGTCACGGCCCCACGTGTCTTCATCTGCCCCCAACTAACATTCCAAATCCATATTTGTATTCTCAACTAATCTTGCTTTCTTGTTACCTTTATCACCTCATTATTTTATGTTTTAATATTTTCATAATTAAACCATTTCTTACGATTTTAGCATAACCATTATGTGCTTCTTTTATATATATTTTAGAAATTTAAAAGTTGGAATTATTAGAATTTAAATTTTTAATTCTTATATTATAATCATTAAATTATTACATAGATTAGTCTCTATTTTTAGATAAAAATAAAAAAAAAAATAAATTTTAATCTAATATGGCAAAAATATAATTTTTTTTATATAATTTAAAGCTACGTAAGATATGCACGTAGAAATTTTATTAAATTTTGATATGAATGATTATAAAAAAAATAAAAAATAAAAAATAAATAATTTTATTGAAAAAAATTAAAATATAATGATTAAATAAAACTGATACAATTTAATTAGCTAATTTTTAAATAAAAGACACATGTCCATGTATAAAAGTGTAGTATTTTCCTAATTATTAGATTTAATACATCACTTCTTTATTTTAATATTGTCAAATGTGTCCTACAGCCTATAGGGCTTTAATGTTTCAAAGGCTAGATCATTCGGCGGGTTTCCTTTGTCAACTATGCTCACAAAATTACCAAATCCCAATGGAAATTCTCAGTCATTTAATACTAGTTGCTATTTTCAATTATACTTGGGTAAGTTTAATCAAGGATTTCAAATCCAGTTAACAATTTAAGATTTAATTAATGTGTTTGATTGGTTGTTGAAAAATTAAGAATTAAATGTTATTTTTTTTTAAGTGTAAAATAATATTAATGAGGGATTAAAATTATTAATCTCATTTTGATTGCTCTTTGATTTTTTTTTTTGTAAAAAAAGATTATATTTTCTTTTAAAATAAAATAATATCGTATTGTCATAATTATTTGTTAATAAAAGAGAATGTATTCTTGAATCTTATTAGCGGTGAATATTGGTGTTTTCATTAATGGATACTCTCTTCTTTTTGAGGTTTGCATTGGGAGTTGAGTAATAAACTCAACAAACAAAATACAGTGGAGTATTCATCGCTGATATATATAATCAGAGAGTCAAAAGGCCTTACGAGACAGTTAGTTGGCCGTACCATCGCTTCATTTCACTTGTCTTTCCTTAAATACCAACCATTCCTGCCTTCTTTCTTTTTGTT
Organism: Hevea brasiliensis; assembly: GCF_030052815.1. Classification (NCBI taxonomy): domain Eukaryota; kingdom Viridiplantae; phylum Streptophyta; class Magnoliopsida; order Malpighiales; family Euphorbiaceae; genus Hevea; species Hevea brasiliensis. The sequence continues at coordinate 462,309 of NC_079495.1, read as the reverse complement.
ATTACTCTCTCTTTTTTTCTCCAATTTTTTATTTATTTTCTACTATTTTTATTTTAAAAAAAAACATTTTCTTCTTTTTCCTTCTGCAATTTTTCATCTGTCTCACTATTAGCTGCTGAAGACTGAAGCTTTCAACTTTCTAGGAAAACACCCTTTCTTTCTAGAGATTTTTTTTTTCTCCTTCTTCTCCCTTTTTTTTCTTTTCATATGTTAATATATCCTAAGCAAGAACTTAAAAAGAAAGAAAAGGAGAAAACCAATGCTCATTGCTTGCAATTTTGCATTAGACTACTAGTGGTAGTATTGTATTCATGTGTTAAGGTCTCTTTTCTCCAAATCCAAGGTCAAGTTGCTTCACTTATGTCGCCTTCTTTAGTTTCTTTGTTTCTGTATCAATTTCTTCTCATTTCTTATTGAGTTGCTGCTTCTACAATGCAGGTTTATGTTTATTGTTTTATACCCTTACACAGAGATGCTAAATGACAGCTTCTCCAACCTTATGATCTTCATTATTGCTTAATTGTTCACATTTTGGTTAGTTTCCACTTCTTCTTCTTTCTTTTATTTCTGTCTTCTCTTTACACTCTTTACTTGTTAGGATTTCTAGGGTTTGAATCTTTTCTACCAAACCTTCCGAATTCTCATAAAATTTTTTATTTTTATTAACCTTATTGATTTATGCTAATTTTTGTTTAAGAATCCTTAGTTATCTGAACTTCCTTTTTGTTTCTGTTAATCTCCTTTCTGTATTGATTAATGTGTTTTTATTTTCCCTAAGAGAACTTTAGTTAACCGAGGAAGTTTTGAGATTAAAAATGATCCCATATTGAGATGAAGGTATTTAATTTCTTGGCAGGGGAACATAACGCTAAAACCAAAATTTTCAATTCTGCATGTTTTTGTTCTTCTGCTGCTGAACAATTTATTATCTTAGGAAGCTAAGTAATTCTGCTAAAAGATTTTTAGAAGCAACTATATCATATAGCATGACCTTCCTTGAGGTATTAACTGCAAACTAGTAACTGCAGTTGAAAATTTTTGTTTACCAAAGAGTAGATGCATGCTAGCGGTGAGTGAAGTTGGGAATTCCAACTTTATTTCTAATGTATAAATAACTGGGAAATTATTGCAGAATTTTATCTCAAAGTTTTTTTTTTGGGTGCGCTAGGGGAGAAGTTTTTTAGAGATGTATAGGTATATTAAGTTATAGAAATTATGTTTTAGATCTTATCAGGCAACACTGGTTGTAGTTAAGACTTAAAGAGTAAAGACTATTGAGTTAAGAATGGAAAAAGTGAGTACTGGTAATGGTTTCTTAACTGTACCAGTTAATTTGTATTTGGTTGGAAATCAAGAAGATGGTTCAACTTTCTGTCCCCCAAGCTGAAAGAAACCCGATTGGCTATCAGTTTGCTACTTTTCTTACTGATATTAAGCATCATTAGTGATTTAAATTCAAAGTTGAGAGCGCAGAAATTTTTCTGGGATCCCTGCAATTATACATGATTTCAAGAGAGTTTAGACTCTAGTATGTGTAGTTAGAGAACTTAGTCATTTCTTTAATTCATTACCTGGTTCATTCTTTGCCAAACCAGTGGCCACACAACTGCCCTGCAGTTTTTCATCTTATATTTGTATTAAGAGATTTTGCAAATAGCGCATTGCTCATTGCCTTACCTTCTGTGATTAGTTCAATTTTAGCTTAAAAGAAGTGTCTGCACTTTTTAAGATTTGTATCGGTATTGGAGAATGAAAAGATGTTGTAGTTTTCAGTATGATTCAAAGCAATAGTTTCTTCTTAACTGTAAGAAGTTAATAGCATAACACTGTTCTTTATGGTCTAGTACTCTTATTGCTTCTTGTCAATTTAATCTTCAGTTTTTTGTTAATTATCAACATAATTCTCATATGGTGCAGGTTCACAGAAGTTAAGTTTGATCCCTGTGCTGTTGGACCCAACTTGAAGAAAAGCAATTCCTTAGCATCTACTCATCTTCCTTCTCTGCCAAGTTCTCCTTCTCCACAGTTTTGGCATTTAGTAAAATTGGGAATTAGGGGGCAATAACATTGTAGTTCCAAGCTTTCCTTTCAATTGGCATAACATTCACTAATAAAATGTAATTGACATTCCTGATACTCTTCAAAATGGAAATCAAGGAAGCAGAAAGGGTAGTTATTGCTAAGCCAGTAGCTTCCAGGCCTACTTGCTCCAATTTTAGGTCTTTCTCAGAGCTTCTTGAAGGTTCCATTAATGGTTCACCCCCTAATGTGTGTTCAGAAACCACAGTTGCTGCTATCAGACCAAAGACAGTGAGGTTCAAGCCAATGGTGAGTCGTGCTCCAGCTGCATCGGTTTCTTCCCAGGTGACCACTTAGTTCCTCTGAGTTGTTCTTCCCCTTCAAGAGATCTTTTTCCTGAACTTTACCATTTTTTTTTGGGATGATTTCAGGCTGATCTCTCTGGAACAGCACTTTTCAGTTCGTCTGATAAAGTTTCAAATCCAGATAGTAAACCCACTGTTATATATAAACCACAGGCCAAGTTTGTATCGAAGACAACCGTTTCTCTTTTGGCAAATATGGTTAGTAGTCATATTCTTCTTTCCTGTAGCTTGAGTTCTCTTTTCTTTATCTTCTTCTTCTTCCTCTTCCTCTTCCTCTTCTCTTCTCTTTCTTGCTATGGACAGCGTAGTGAGACTGTGAGAGCTGTTCATGTTCTTCTGAAATAGATGTCTATTATATGATGTTGAATATGCATAATATATATATATCTCTGCTCTGCTTTTGAGACACTAAAATGCAAGAATAATTTCTTCTGACCAGGGAAATTTCGATGTGAGTCATCAACAACAATCACTACCATTGGTTGAGGCTCGAGTTCAAAGTATAATCCAAGACAAACACAATTTTACATCCCAGATTACCTCAAAATTTTCCCAGAATATTCAATCTCATGCACAAACAGATGAGACTACCGAACCCTCAAGGTTAACATCTCAGATCCAGGAGGAGGATCCAAAAAACTTATCTGCTGCATCTAATGGGGATCGACCTTCATATGATGGTTATAATTGGAGAAAATATGGGCAAAAGCAAGTAAAAGGAAGTGAGTATCCGCGAAGTTACTACAAGTGCACACATCCAAATTGTCCAGTGAAAAAGAAGGTTGAAAGATCATTGGCTGGGCAGATTGCAGAAATTGTCTACAAGGGTGAACACAACCATTCAAAGCCTCAGCCTCCTAAACGCAACTCATCAGGGATGCAAGGGCTAGGAATTGTGTCCGATGGCAATGGTCAAGATATGAGCACCCCATTATCGAACAATCACCTGAATGATAGAAATGAAGGTTCTGAAGGTAGAGTTGAAGATCAGAATGAAACAGGATTGCCTGTTCATTCAACTTATCAGGGTAAAGCTCCTCCATCCCATGATCCTGTTGGAATTGGATCGATTAATGCTGGTGTTGTAACTTCTGACAACTCTTGTGGGCTTAGTGGGGAATGTGATGAAGGAAGTAAGGGAATGGATGGAGATGATGATGAGCCTAAAGCTAAAAGGAGGTAAGAGATGAGGCATTATAGATAGTTTGACAATCTGTGGCCTTCTCCACATTCGCATATTGTTCAGAAAAGTGATAATTATCTGATCCTTCATCAGTTGACATTGAATGCTATTGATATTTCTTGAATGATGATCTTCATTATGACTTTATTGATACTCTTTCAGGAAAAATGATAATCAATCAAATGAAGCAGGCATATCGGGCGAAGGTGCACAAGCACGAGAGCCCTGTCTATTGGTGCAAAGTTCTAATGAAACTGAGATTGTGGGTGATGGTTTTCGCTGGAGAAAATATGGGCAGAAGGTTGTGAAAGGAAATCCATATCCCAGGTTGATACTCAAGGACTTGTTTAGGATGTATAATATTTTTTGATTTTCTTATTTTTATCTGGATTCAAGGTTTGATATGATCTCTTAACAAACCTTTTGAAGAAATGAGCTTTCTGGCCATTTATGCAATGCTTGGAATTGTATCTGCAATAGTCACAATCTTTTGATTTAGATTCCATGATCACTTCTAGTGTTAAGTTGTTTGCTAGTTTTTTCAGAAACATCAGAATAGGAGCTGTATTTAATTTCACCCTCTTATGAACACTCTTTCTTCAGCATTTTCTTTAACTTTCCTCGCAACATTTTTATATTCATCTTGCAGAAGTTACTATCGATGCACGGGTCTAAAATGCAATGTCCGCAAGTATGTGGAGAGAGTATCAGATGATCCAGGAGCTTTTATTACAACATATGAGGGGAAACATAACCATGAGATGCCTGCTAGGGGTACAATTTCGGTATCTGAACCCAATTCACGGGTTCCTACTACAAGAAGCAAGGCATGATCTCAAGTGTTGAAGGAGGCTATTTGCTACTTAATGGTTCCTACAACCAAAAGAGTCTGAACAGAAACGAGTTCATAGCTTCAGAAGCTAAATAATTAGGAGAAGCTGTAAAGCCTGACATATGACGATGTTCTGAGGCATATTTCCATATCCTTGTCCTGTGAAATCAATAGGCAGGCACTTCTTGGTGAAGACAGTTTTGTGTTTGGTAATTCACATTATTGCAGCCTGTGTTTAGCTTTATTATTTAGGAACAAAATTTAATTTTTTTTTTTTGATTTCCAAATATTTTTTTAATTAAGCATAATAATGAAGTTTTATGACTTATCTTGGATAATCAATTTGTAATATGCATGCAGTTCCAATTCCTATCACTTTAAAGAAGTTTATTATTATATAATTGAGATTTTTTTTTTAGAGTAGAATTAGCTCTGATTGGAACTCGAACTTAAAACTTCATAGTCTTAGAGATAATTATAGTATAATTGAACTAAAGCTATAGTTGAGCAAATTTGATGTTGGATTTGCATGTGAGGGAGTAATGAAGCTCTCACTCATTTACAAGTAATTGTAAAGCCAAATGCTATCATGCATATAATTGTTTTGAATCTTTTTAAAGTTATATACATGTTACATAAAGAAATGTTTGATTTTCTTTATCTAGGTTTTGTTGAAATGTTTAATTTTCAATGTTCTTTTTTTTTAGAAAAAAAAAATCATTTTAAATGATGAAAAAAAAATAATTTTAAAACAGTTGTTTAATTATTTTGATTTTCTTATAATTAAAGCATGTTAAATTCAACTTAAAATTAATTTTTAATGACTTTTAACTTAAATATATAAACAAGTAACGCCAAATGGATACTTTGTTAAGCAAAAGAAGATGATTTGTTCAGTCCACCAAGTTTATATATTGCTAATTGATCCATGGCTTTGGCTTGCAAGTTTTCTGCTTACCTATCTATTCCATGGAATAAGGGATTCACCATATAATTACTGGGAAGGAAGAGAGATGGTTGGTTGATTCATGACTGCTTCTTTCTTTTCCCATCTCAAAGGAAATTTATAATATACACCATTTCAACTTATCTATTCCATGGCCATTATATATCACAGTAACTATCACTTTGAATTCTTCAATTTCTATTTCTTTTAATAAATTACTTCACTGGTGCTAATCGAGGAGGGATGGATTCCCTCTTCCGAGATTTCAAGAGCCAACAACTCAAAGAACAAGAAGAAATTGATGATAATCAACCAGAAGTCACTTGAACAGATCAAACCCACCCACTTCAGGTTTCTATTTATTCACAAACAGTTTTGACCCCTTTCATGGAATCACTTCAGGACTAAAGATCTTTTGCTGTTTTTGTTGTGAACAATTTTCTTTTTAACAAATGTTTAGGTATTTAATTGCTTGTTGACTATTCCTAGTTTCGTTGAGAATTGCGGTGTTCCTATCTCACAAAATTACACGACAGCAGCTAAATGCTAGCTCCTAGTGGTGGATAATATAATTGTTTTAATAATCGAAATCTTGTTTATGTTTCTATGGATTATTGATGATGCTTAATCTTTTGTTGCTTATTTTGAGCAAAATCCTTTGTAGCATCTTGTCACGACCCAAAATTCTGAACCGTGACCGGCGCATAATTTAAGTATTCTTAAATCATGCAAGCCTTATCAGAGTATCTTGAATGAATATATTGTCACTTACTAATCCCAAAAATAGACAAAATCCAAATAAACAAAATGCTGAATAAACATTTTAAATATCCCATAGGTAAACTGCGGAGTCTCTACAGATTTAAATAAAAACTTAAACTATTCAATAAACTAAACTAATTATTAGCCCGAGAAAACATGAATTCGGGCATACCATGAGAATAAATCGAAGTTGTCCCTCTCCAGAAAATGGACTGAATATTTGGATCAGCTGCAGAATTCTACTGATCCAAAAGATAATGCATGAGAAAACGTGGTTTGAGCTAGATGCTCAGTGAATGATAATTATAGCACACAACGAAATAGGAACAGGCAGACGCTTGATTAATTTTACAATAAATTTTCTATTCAATAAAATCATGCTCATGCTGTCAAAAATCATTAATAAAATAACTTCATAAAACATAAATATAAAAAAAATTTATTCAATAAAAATTTTATGGTACAGTGCACCAGGGTGATGATACCCCACATCACCAAAGGCCAGATGGTAAGCGCGCTACCAGATATCAGATACTTTCCTCCTCCTTCACAGATATCAATGCATATGATACTAATGCAAAACATAAACTGCAATGATGCATGACTCAACAATGCAACCTAATACCGTGATAGTCCACACGGCGGGGCCAGATAACAGAAACAGATACTGGGCACAGGTACCAACTCAAAACAGAAAACCAATTTTGTACAAATCAATCAAAATCAATAAAAAATTTCAGATATCAAATAATAACTGATAGTGCAATTCCAATAGTATATTTCAATAGTTTCAGAGAGTCAATAAAATCAAATCAATCTCAAATCAATTCAATAAAATTAAATCAATCTCAAATCACTTCAATAAAATCAAATCAATCTCAAATCAATTCAGTAACACATCGATAAATTTTATAGTCAAATATCAATCAATAATAATACATTAAAGGCCTGTTCCCGGAATCATAATGGGTCTAATGCAGAAATAGTTGACAAAATCAATTATTTAATCAAAATCGAAATAAAATTCAATAATAAAATAAAATTCTAGAAAATCACATATAAAATCATTGTTAAAATATTGATTTAAAATTTCATTTAATAACAAACTTAATGCTAAGAAATTTTTAAAGGGACAAAAACAGTGCTATGTACTATAATTACCACTCACCTGGAACCTCCAAGACAATAGTTATTTTCAATGAAAGAGAGACAATTTCAAATGACTGATTGAATATTCGAATCTCCTACACACCCAAAGTATTAAAGAGAAATATCAAATAATAATAAAATAAAATCATTTTAATATATATATATATATATATATATATATATATACACACACACGCAGGAATGAACAGGGACGCAGGACGCTGGGACGCAGGACGCACGCTTCACGCATAGAAGCCAACTATATATATATATATATATATATATATATATATATTTAAAGTTATTGTCTCACATTAATTATTATTAAACCAATTCAGTACCAATAGTCAAAGAGAAGAAAATAAATTTATAGAGTAGTTGTAAGGAGAGAATAAAATCAAATTCACCTATTATTGATCAAAGAACGAGAATTTTTATTTTGAAAATATAATCAAAGGTGATAAATTGAGAAATAAAAATTTAAGAATTATCTGCGCACATCAGATTATTTTATATATGTACGTATAACAATAATTAAAAGATTATGAAAGTACCTGTTGAGAGTATTTGGTAGGAAAAGGAGGTGACAAACAGGTTTTGAGAGCAAAGTTTAGCAGAAAAGATGATTAGGGTATATATATATTTCAAGAGTTCTATTAGGTGTAGAATAGAAATAGAGTTATTATTGAACTGGATTGTTCAGATTGCAGATATATATTTAATTTTAAAAATAATATATATATCTAAAAATAAATAAGTAGACCATCTAATAAAATATATATATATTTTTATAAATATATTAAATTATTGTTAGCTAATTAAAATAAAATAATAATAAATAATAATTGTATATGGGTTTTCACATACTTCCCCCCTTAAAAAAAATTTGGTCCCCGAATTTGAATAAACAAAATTCTAACCTGAAGAATCAAATAAGTGAGGATATTTGGCTTGCATTTCAGATTCTGCCTCCCATGTGGCCTCACTACTTGAGTGATTATGCCACAAGACTTTGACCAAAGCCACTTCCTTACACCGAAGTTTCCTAATTTGTCGATCTAAAATCTTTACTGGTTGCTCCTCATATGACATATCATCCCTAAATTGCATGGTTTGAGGTTGTAAAACATGAGATGGATCTGGTACATACTTCCTAAGCATAGAAATATGGAAAACTGGATGTACATGTGCAAAACCAGGTAGAAGGGCTAAACGGTAAGCAACTGCTCCAATTCTGTCCAAAATTTCAAATGGACCAACAAAACGAGGGCTAAGCTTCCCTTTCTTCCCAAACCTCATGATTCTTTTCATAGGGGAAACTCTCAGAAATACATGATCACCAATCATAAATTCTACATCTTTACGCTTAGGATCAGCATAACTTCTCTGTCGACTTTGAGCAGTCAAAAGTCGATCACGAATTAGTCGAACCTTCTCTGAAGTTAATTGTATCAACTCTGGTCCAGTAAGCCTTCTTTCTCCAACTTCATCCCAACAAACCGGTGATCTACACTTTCGACCATATAATGCCTCATATGGAGCCATCTCTATACTTGCCTGATAACTGTTATTATAAGCAAACTCCACTAAAGGCAAATGATGATCCCAACAGCCACCAAACTCCATAACGCATGCACGAAGCATGTCCTCTAATGTCTGTATGGTCCTTTCTGACTGTCCATCCGTCTGAGGGTGAAAAGTGACTAAAGTCTACTCGTGTTCCTAAAGCTTCTTGGAATTTCTTCCAAAATCGAGAAGTAAACTGAGTACCACGATCAGAGACAATGGAAACTGGAACTCCATGAAGACTAACAATCTTGTTTATATACAACTGTGCAAGTTTAGCAAAGTTATATGTAGTCTTCACAGGAAGGAAATGAGCAGATTTTGTCAATCTGTCTACTATCACCCATATTGCATTGTAACCACCTCGTGTACTAGGTAAACCCACAACAAAGTCCATGGCAATATGCTTCCATTTCCACTCGGGAATAGGCAATGGCTGAAGTAACTCAGATGGTCTCTGATGTTTTGCCTTAACCTGCTGACAAGTTAAACATTTAGCAACAAAGTCTGCAATATCCCTCTTCATGCCACCCCACCAATAATGCTCCCTTAAATCACGATAAATCTTAGTTGAACCTGGGTGTACTGTGTAAGCAGAATGGTGTGCCTCCTCCATGATTTCTCTTCTCAACTCATCAACATTGGGGACACAAAGTCTAGTGCCATAACGAAGAACTCCATCATCATTCAACATGAATCCTTGAGCTTGGTCTTGATGAATACTATCTATAATCTCACACAGCTGAGAGTCCCTCTTTTGAGCAGCCTTAATTCTATCAATCAAGATAGGCCTAACTTGAAAATGTGCTAAGAATGATCTAGCTATGATTTCAAACTCTATTCCCTAATCTAGCAACTCATGTAATTCACCAATCAGAGGCCTCATCTTGGTAGATATATGGGCTAAACTACCAGAAGACTTCGTGCTTAGAGCATCAGCCACTACATTAGCTTTTCCAGGATGATACTGTATGGTGCAATCATAATCCTTCAGCAATTCTACCCATCTCCTTTGCCTAAGATTAAGATCACGTTGGTCAAATATGTATTTGAGACTTTTGTGGTCAGTGAAGATTTCACAAGTCTCACCATACAGATAGTGCCTCCAGATTTTCAAAGCAAAAATTACTGCAGCCATTTCCAAATCATGAGTTGGATAATTCTGCTCGTGTCTTTTCAACTGACGAGAAGCATATGCAATAACCCGTCCATGCTGCATCAAAACACATCCTAAACCAATCCTAGAAGCATCACAATATACTACATAACCCCCTGATCCAGATGGAAGGGCTAACACTGGTTTTGTAGTTAAACGAGTCTTAAGCTCCTGAAAACTTTTTTTTCACAAGCCTCAGACCACTAAAATTTCACAGTCTTCTGTGTCAACTTAGTTAAAGGTGCTGCAATACGAGAGAAGTCTTGAACAAACCGTCTATAATACCCTACTAAACCCAAGAAACTACGAATCTCTGACACAGTTGTGGGTCTAGGCCAATGAAGCACTACCTCAACTTTCTTCTTATCAATGCACACCCCATCCTTCGATACTGTATGGCCTAGGAAAGCCACACTATCTAACCAGAACTCACATTTTGAGAACTTGGCATATAGCTTGTGTTCTCGTAAGGTATGAAGGACAATTCTCAAATGCTGCTCATGCTCCTCTTTACTCTTTGAGTACACTAGAATATCATCGATGAACACTATAACAAATTGATCTAAGAAAGGCTTGAAAACTCTATTCATGAGATCCATAAAAGCGGCCGGAGCATTGGTAAGACCAAATGACATTACAAGAAATTCATAGTGTCCATACCTAGTCCTAAAGGCCGTCTTGAGTATGTCTTCTTTCTTGACCCTCAATTGATGATACCCAGATCGAAGATCAATCTTGCAAAAATACTTTGCACCTTAAAGTTGGTCAAACAGGTCATCTATGCGTGGAATAGGATACTTATTATGCACAATTACCTTATTCAATTGCCTATAATCAATGCACATTCCCAAAGACTCATCCTTTTTCCGTATAAATAACACAGGAGCACCCCATGGAGAAACACTAGGGCGAATAAACCCCTTATCTAGTAGGTCCTGTAGTTGCTCCTTTAACTCTTTAAGTTCTGCGGGTGCCATACGATAAGGTGGTATAGATATGGGCTCAATTTCAGGAACTAAGTCTATACCAAACTCTACCTCTCGCTCCGGGGGTAAACCTGATAAATCTTCTGGAAACACATCAGGAAACTCCTTAACCACTGCAACAATCTCCAAACCTGCACCTTCTACCTGAACATCTCTAACATAAGCTAGATACCCCTTATACCTCTTTCGCAATAATCGTCTAGCACTCACTACGGAGATAAGATTACTAGAGGCTATACTGCGATCTCCCTGAAATTGAAATTCTGCCTCCCCAGGAATTTTAAAGAGTACAATTTTATTATGACAATCCAATGAAACGTGATAAGTGGCTAACCAATCCATGCCTAAAATCACATCAAACTCAAACAAATCCAAAGAAACAAGAACTGCAGCTAATTCCCTATCTCCAATGTGAACTATACATCCCCTATACACCATATCAGTGTCTATTGCATTCCCCATAGGTGTTGATACAGATAGAAGATACTCTAACAAAGTAGGTGGTGTACTAAATCTAATGGAAAAGTATGGAGAAATAAAGGAATGGTTGTACCCCAGTCTTAGCCATAGGCGTCTGTTTAGATGTCTGATTAATAGTTTGAAGTGGTACCTCCCTTGTTGGATCAAGGTTTGCACCATTAAGACCCTTGGCCCTAGCTCTCCTCTTACGTTTAACAGACTCAGGCACCTATTCATTTTAATAAACAAGTATTAAATATGAAAATGTGAGCCAAATTAAGACAGGTGAAAAAGTACGAAAGACGCAGATATCTGAAGCAATGATAAACTGAAAAGACGTTAAGGATCCTATGCTCCGTAAGTTTACAGACCTCAACCGAGCTCTGATACCAACTTTGTCACGACCCAAAATTACAATCAGGATGGCGCATAATTTAAGTATTCTTAAATCATGCAAGCCTTATCAGAGTATATTGAATGAATATATTGTCACTTACTAATCCCAAAAATAGACAAAATCCAAATAAACAAAATGCTGAATAAACATCTTAAATATCCCATAGGTAAACTGCGGAGTCTCTACAGATTTAAATAAAAACTTAAACTGTTCAATAAACTAAACTAATTATTAGCCCGAGAAAACATGAATTCGGGCATACCATGAGAATAAATCGAAGTTGTCCCTCTCCAGAAAATGGACTGAATATTTGGATCAGCTGCAGAATTCTACTGATCTGAAACAGATAACAGATAGAGAAAACGTGGTTTGAGCTAGATGCTCAGTGAATGATAATTATAGCACACAACGAAATAGGAACAGGCAGACGCTTGATTAATTTTACAATAAATTTTCTATTCAATAAAATCATGCTCATGCTGTCAAAAATCATTAATAAAATAACTTCATAAAACATAAATATAAAAAAAATTTATTCAATAAAAATTTTATGGTATTAAGGCACTGTGGTGATGATACCCCACATCACCAAAGGCCAGATGGTAAGCGCGCTACCAGATATCAGATACTTTCCTCCTCCTTCACAGATATCAATGCATATGATACTAATGCAAACCATAAACTGCAATGATGCATGACTCAACAATGCAATCTAATACCGTGATAGTCCACACGCGGCCGATAATGTAAATGTGACATCGGGCATGTACCAACTCAAAACAGAAAACCAATTTTGTACAAATCAATCAAAATCAATAATAACTGATAGTGCAATTCCAATAGTATATTTCAATAGTTTCAGAGAGTCAATAAAATCAAATCAATCTCAAATCAATTCAATAAAATCAAATCAATCTCAAATCACTTCAATAAAATCAAATCAATCTCAAATCAATTTAGTAATACATCGATAAATTTTATAGTCAAATATCAATCAATAATAATACATTAAAGTCCTGTTCCCGGAATCATAATGGGTCTAATGCAGAAATAGTTGACAAAATTAATTATTTAATCAAAATCGAAATAAAATTCAATAATAAAATAAAATTTTAGAAAATCACATATAAAATCATTGTTAAAATATTGATTTAAAATTTCATTTAATAACAAACTTAATGCTAAGAAATTTTTAAAGGGACAAAAACAGTGCTATGTACTATAATTACCACTCACCTGGAACCTCCAAGACAATAGTTATTTTCAATGGAAGAGAGACAATTTCAAATGACTGATTGAATATTCGAATCTCCTACACACCCAAAATATTAAAGAGAAATATCAAATAACAATAAAATAAAATGATTTTAATATATATATATATATATATATATATATATATATATATATATATATATATATATATATATATATACACGCGCAGGAATGAACAGGGACGCAGGACGCAGGGACGCAGGACGCACGCTTCAAGCATAGAAGCCAACTATATATATATATTTAAAGTTATTGTCTCACATTAATTATTATTAAACCAATTCAGTACCAATAGTCAAAGAAAAGAAAATAAATTTATAGAGTAGTTGTAAGGAGAGAATAAAATCAAATTCACCCATTATTGATCAAAGAACGATAATTTTTATTTTGAAAATATAATCAAAGGTAATAAATTGAGAAATAAAAATTTAAGAATTATCTGCGCACATCAAATTATTTTATATATGTACGTATAACAATAATTAAAAGATTATGAAAGTACTTGTTGAGAGTATTTGGTAGGAAAAGGAGGTGACAAACAGGTTTTGAGAGCAAAGTTTAGCAGAAAAGATGATTAGGGTATATATATATTTCAAGAGTTCTATTAGGTGTAGAATAGAAATAGAGTTATTATTGAACTGGGTTGTTCAGATTGTAGATATATATTTAATTTTAAAAATAATATATATATCTAAAAATAAATAAGTAGACCATCTAATAAAATATATATATTTTTTTATAAATATATTAAATTATTGTTAACTAATTAAAATAAAATAATAATAAATAATAATTGTATATGGGTTTTCACACATCTAATGTGTTGGTGATTTCTGAAATATCATAATAGATCATATGTAAGATGTCAATTCCTAATCTGAGCGATGGATTATTTTTAAGCATCTTTGCTGGACATGGATAGTAATGCTTAGAATTTCTTTGTTTTCTTTGCTTCATCGCAAAAATCCAGCTCAGTTTCTGATTGTTATTTGCTTGTTAGATGTCAATAATTGTGGTTTTAGTTTCATTACTGGTTAAACTTGGGCCTGTTGGAGATAACACCCATGCATACACTAGAGTCATGGGCGCCTATGGATACTGTGCTCCATAATATGCAATGACAGGTCAGCTGTCTCTTAAATCAGATATTTATAACTATGGGGTTGTTCTTTTGGAAATCAATACTGGCCGGAAGGCAATTGACAGTTCAGAAGCTACAGGGGAGCATAATCTTGCTGCTTGGGTAAGAAACCCCTGCAGTTGTTAAAGCTTCCGCATTATTCTTGAGAAATAAGTTTTAAGAATCCTCCTTGTTTTTGTTGGGTTCTTTGCCCGCATATACATGAGTCAGCGTAGACAGCGAAATGCTCACAGTGAGTGGCGTAACATATAGCCTTCCCTTGAGCTAAAAATCCAATATGTGTAGAGTGTGCAAGTGCCTTTGAATGGGATAATTAGGAGAATTCACATTCTCACCATGTCAATCTAAAGCTGAGCATGAGCTCCATGAATAGTCCGATAGGCTATCATACCAAATCTAGGAATTGGGCTTGGTAGAATAAGAGAAAAAAACATCAAAGGCCCAACTTAGGCATTGCAGTTTAAACTGAAAGCTTGAGCCGGTGGGTTGTGAGTCAACCATGTATTTATCTTCCTCTCTTGCTTCATATCACACTTTAAAACAAACTTCCACCATACATTTAGTTAATGTGATGGCCATAATTGAGGCTAGCTCATTGTAGTAAAGTTGGACCTCATACTCTTTAGAACTGTATAAATGAAAGAGAGAGATTGTAGTTGTTCTTAGGATTTTTATTTTTTATTTTTATTTTTTTTTTTTTTCTGTTTCTGTAATTCTTTCTTTGTTCTTGTTTAATCACTGAAGCTGTTTGTGTTATCCCACATCTGCAATTTTTTAATCTTCCAGGAATATCAGACATGCTTCCCACCCAATAAGCTTGTCAGTCATTTCTTTTTCATCTAATAATGTAATGCAAATATATATAGGAACTGAAAGAAAGACTTGGAATCGTTTCTAAAATAGGAACTGTTATACGATGCAGAAAAATGACATCCAACATTTCGTTGTTGAACATTTTAAGAAGCTCAAATACAAAGTTCAATGGCTAGCTAGTAATAGCATTCATAGGTTGCTCTTTTGTGCAACGGTTCAAGAGCTTAGAATATATACTTCAGTGCCACTACGAAAAGCATTTTTGTCACTATAATGGCCATGATGCTTCCATCAACGATCGACGGAATCATACATATACTCATATTCTCAATGCTCCTAAACTAAAGATTCTTGAATAACAAACATGAAAGATTAATAGTTTAATTACTGAAAGTAACTCAAACAAGTAAGATTAACACATAAACACATCACTAAATTAGTTTGATTTTTATTCATTCAATCAAGAGTCGAGACACATACTGGCACTGTTCATCAATACATTACTAACACGAGTTTGATCCTTACAAAACTAATACACGAAATGTTTTATTCAAGCAAGATAAATTATGTAGGAGACATCAAGTCCCTTATTCAGTCTATAAGTAAAACCACCACTATCTAGCACATTACCGAGCCTGCAAATGAGCAAACACATTGAAGATGTCAGCTCTTTTGTTGCAACTGCAATGAATTTAAGCAAATTACTACTATGTCATGATCATATTGAGATTAGGTGTTCACCAGAAAGCGCTTCTTGAATGCTTCAACATTCTCTTTAGGATCTATTTTCGTCTGCTTGTAAGCCTCAATCTTGTTTATCTCCTGCACACAGATTTTGTGAAAAGGAAAGTTATGGATTAGCAATTAAACTTCAGGCCCAATAACCATCACCAGTTTATTTCCCAAATCCTTGTTCAAGATAAAAATAAAGGAATACTTTCAGTTTTAGCTCTAACAATAAGTTGCGCAATAGCGAATGCTTGCTCAAAAGCTTAAGAGTTGGACTTGATTAAACTCAGATAAGAAAATGGGCCAAAATACTTAGTTACGAGTAAAGGGTGTCTTGAACCAGAGAAGGTGGATGATTATGTGCGCATGTGAGGGGGAAGCTTGCCAAGGAAGAGGAAATGTAAGAGCGAAAGAATTAGAACACTAGAAGAAGATCTCAAAATATAATTATTCTAATAGGGAATGAATACCTTTTAAACAGAGTATCTTAAGCATGAATAGAAATAAATCAATCATACCTCAATCCAAGCTTCAAGTTTAGGCCTGCCTGCGATGATATCATATTTGAATACCTCTAATAAGAAGACGTGGAATCTTTCAACAAAGGGAATATAGGCTATATCTACCTGAAGAACACACAAATTTATCCAAAGTCAAAAGAAGAACAATCAAATAATGTTATGACAATAATTTAACAATGACACTCATTTCCAAATTGCAAATTAAAAATGATCAATATTTAATACGTTAGTTAGGAAAAAATATCAACAAAAAATTGAGAATGCAGCTTACCAAACTGAATTGGCCAAGCAAGAATGGCCCATCATCAAATTTGTGAAGAGCATTTTCCAAGTAATCAAAAGCAGGACCTAGAGCAAGTTAGTGACTTCAGTTAGACATTTTACACATGGAAAGGTACCTAAAAAAAAAAAAAAAACACTGCAAGTTCCACAGCTAACCAGCTTCTTTGGTTGGATCGCCCTTAAATGAAGTAAACACAATTTTGTTGAATGTATCAGAATAGGCAAGTAACTCTTCAGCGAATTCCCTTTTAGCAGGATCCTGCAGTAATTTAGAGCATTAATTTAGTCCTTCCACACAAACATACACAGACACAGAATGCGGCTTTTCATCATAATTCTGCACATCTTACTTCAGGAAGAAGAGATTGCCCTTCAAAGTTGCTATCAAGGTATTTAATCAAATCAAGACTCTCCCCAATGATTTTTCCATTGTGTTCCAAAGATGGCACCTACAAGGAAGATTCCAATATCAACCAAGAAAACTAGGAACAGCTTCTCATCCTCATCAACAATAATATGCAATTAGCATAAGTAGATAAAGTTGAAGAAAATTGCAGTTTACTGAATTAGCACAAATTTTTTAACTGATACAAAATCTTTTTAAGTCCAAAAACAATGGCAGATTCCAGGAATGCAGCTAAGCCAAACTAAACATGGCCTTAATGCTTCTCAAGAGTCATAGATCATAATAAAGCAGAATCGATGGTTCTTTTATTTAAACGCCTCATGAATACTTACATTTTCCACAGGAGAAATATAACAACAACAGGTCAATTGCAGCTAAACTTAAATGATTCATGAAAAAGAAAATGTATGATTTATACAGATTATTCAGACCTTATTGGGAGGGTAAACTTTCTCTCCATACCAAGCAGGCCTACTTTGA
This sequence comes from Hevea brasiliensis, assembly GCF_030052815.1. Lineage (NCBI taxonomy): Eukaryota > Viridiplantae > Streptophyta > Magnoliopsida > Malpighiales > Euphorbiaceae > Hevea > Hevea brasiliensis. The sequence continues at coordinate 444,842 of NC_079495.1, read as the reverse complement.
AGATTGAGAGGAATCAGCTTGATCTTGTCTTGTAATCCCTGCTCCACACAGACACACTTAAAAATTTAAGAAGCCTTTAAAAAGCGGACAACCCAATGGAGAAAAAAGATTAACCAACCTTATAGTTCCTGATGATCCACACTCGCTGTGCATATGGACATATGTAGGCGACATACAACCTTCACGTGTAGAGGGGGGAAAAGCAGTAAATACAGCCAAAAACAAATCCCTATTTCCATGTGACTTATAAAGAATAAAAAATTGAGATTAGCAGCAAAGGCAGATTATTTTAATAAAAAAATAAAACCTTATGGTTCCATCGAAGAGTGGAGGTTGCTCTGCAGTAGGATCCAGCACCGGAGGTAATTTCTCCGGCACGCTCTTGTCCAAACTGTAAAGAAAGAAAGAAAGAAAAAAAATTAGAGAAATCAGCAAAGAAGAGGAATTGGAGAGAAAGTAGAGATTCTTACGCAATAGCAGCCATTGGTTGGTGTGAGTTCTTGTGTGGAGAACTGGCAAAGGGTTATTGTGTTGGGAGAGCGATGAGATGGTAAGTGGATAAGCTCTAGAGTGATCATTATATAGAGTTGCTGAGAGTGATAGTGATCTTAGCAGTGACGAAATAACATGCGAGACATGAGAGAGAAGAGGTTGAATTTATCTCAAAAACGGGGCAGGTACAGATGAGTAACTCTTTTTTTTTTTTGCCAGCTAGAAATAGGTTAGCCAAAGTCAGTTAGCTTTCTAAATTTGACAGTTGATGGCTGAAAATTCATGTCCAAATAATGAGTTTTTTTTCTTCTTCATTTATTTTATACGAGATATTTTTAAAAAAATATATATATTTTAATATCTTATAATATTTAAAATATTAAAAAAAATAAATTAATAAAAAATATTTTTTTAATTAAAAATAAAACTAAATTCTCATTTTGATTGAAATGTAAAAATATTTATATATTATAATTAAATAATAAAAAATATTTTTATGAAAATTAATTTTTAAAAAAATATTATTTAAGTTATTTTTTGCAAAAGAAGCATTAATATCCAAATTGTATTAAAAAGCCCATGGGCGCACATACAAACTTACAGAGTCTTAAAAATGAAAAAAATAAAAGGAAAGCCAACAACAGAGATGACAATAGGTCCAACCCATATTCACAACCCAAGCCAACTCACAGAACAATCATTTCCGACCTAAATGTCGGAGTCAGCATCTTTTGCCAGCAGCGCAAGAAACACAAAGTCGCACATCAAACACATAAGCTAAACTTGACTATGACAATTAAGCCTACTGCAAGGCTCGCTGACACGTAAAGTCAAATGGAAAGACCTTCCCAATTTTGATGTGGAAGTAGATTCCAGATATGAATTATAGTCAAAGCAAAGAGACCCACTCATTGTAGAGAGCATGCCCATCCTTCCACCAAGGCCATTCTAACCTTCACTAGCAAGAGTAGGTCATTAAACATGCTCTCTCACTAAAGATCATATGCATGCAAAGAGATCAACCCAAACTACACTAAACCCATATACAAATTGATCCATTTGGATGAGGTTGTCCCTCGATCAGGCCAAAACTAGAAAAAACCAGCATCTAGAGACCTTCCTTACCCAAAGGCAGGGGAAGCTGATGAAAAAGCATTGAAACTCGCTTAGTCCGAGAAGAATAGCGATCCTTACAGTTAAGAGAAAATATCCCTCTCTTGGGAGAATATTCTTGTTTCAATTATTATGGATTATCTATTAATACAATGTCATATATATGATTTGAGAGATTTTATTTATCTAAAAAAAAAATTCATTTTTGTTTCAATAAAAAATTCATTTATTGAGTTACGATAGAGTTTAATTAGATGAAAATAGTGGAAATAGCGTTTCTTTTGTGTTTGGATGGGGAGATTGGATTTGGCACTCATACATTATTTGGATATCCCAAAAGGAAATTGATTTGAATTTAGCTTAAATTCTTTCTGTTATGTTACCGCTTAAAAATTAGATTTTTAAAATAATAATATTAATCTTTTAAGTTTTATCATTCTCCCTAACTAATTGAGAGAGTTTTTTACTTACAGTATTTATAAATTAATTTAAATTTATAAGTATTTAAAAGTGATTATATATTTAGTTTAAAATATTTATAAATAACTGATAAGTTATTTATGTGTTTAAGTAAAGAATTAGATATAAATATATTTATTATTAAAATTATTAAAAAGATATTGAATGAATTTTATAATAAAATTTTAAAAATTAAATGAGAATAATATAATAAAATAAAATATTTATTTAAACTTACATAAATATTATACTTATAAGTACTAAAATAAAAAATTAATCCCCTCTAATTTTTCTTTTAATTTAATAAGTTCAAAAAATATTATAAACAAATAAATAAATTTATTTCTAAAACCTGTAATTTGATTTAAGCAGTCTGTAAAGTAAAACATACACCCTCTAACATCATCATGTGCACTTGAACTATACTAGTTCGCGTCCGTGCACGTTGAAAACTGGTGGCCGTTCCATGGTAGATCTCTGCAGACGGAAGCACGAGCACCCTGCACCGACTGCTGTTCTTCCTTCTCATGTTTGTACAGTTCATTTACAGAGGACTTGGGTTCCCATCAAATAAAATCGAATTCGAATAAGTGAAGATTAAATTCTCAATACTAAATTTATTATAAATTCAAATACATGGTTATTTAACCATTCAAATAACAAATTTCAAATTCAAAATTTGAAATTTTTTATACTAGTTAAATAAAAAAATTTTAAATTTAAATTTAAATTTTAAATTTCAAATCCAAATTTTGAAATTCATATGCATACATCTAAATACAACTTAATGATAACAAAGTTGAATATTTAATCTGATTTGTATATAAGAAATTCAGATAGTATGTAATTGAATCTAAAATAGCTTTAAGTTGTGATTCATTTACTGTTTACTTTCCTGTTAAGAGGAACGATGATAATTATACTAATCCAATAAATGAACAACACTTTCTGTCATAATTAAAATGCAATAAGATGTTCGCAATCATCCCTTTACTTCCAAAGTATAACAAATTCAAACACCAATATTTACAGAAAAGAGTTGAACGTGGTCACAATCACACGTTGCCATTTCATTCAACAGTTTGAAGAGCTTATAAGTACACTTCAGCGCACGCCACCACCAGAAGCGTTTCTCTAACTATAGTTGTCTAGGTGGAGGAACCCTTACAAATTTTATTCTCAATGCTCTTACCCTTGAAAGAATCTTGGACAAACAACATGGAATATTAATATAGTTCCCCTTAAAGTAACTGAAACAGGAAAAAAGAGTTAACACATATACAGTAACTGCAGATTTTTCATCTTTATTTATGCACTCAACACATATATAGGTAGACCATTCATCAACACAATAATATCACGAGTTTGATCCTTACAGAACTAAGACCAAACTTGATAGTTCAAATATTAACAAGCACACATATATTATCCCTAACAAAATAACACCAAAAAAAAGAAAAAAAAAATTCAACCAAAGCGACATTCCTTAGGAGATATGAAGGCTCTTATTCAGTCTTATACGTAAAACAAACACCGGCAAGACAATTACTGACCCTGCAAGGAGAAAACATTGAAGATATCAATTCTTTTGTCACAACTACCATGATTTAAAGCAAATAATTAAAATTTGATGTTCATATTAAAATGAGGTCTAATAGCTCACCAGAATTCGCTTCTTGTAAAATTCAACAAGCTCTTTAGGATCTGTTTTTGTCTGCTTGTAAGCCCCAAGCTTGTTTATCTCCTGCACATGGATTTTGTGAAAAGAAAAGTTAACAACCAACAAATTAGCACTCTTGCCCAACAACCACTCACTCTTTTACAAGATCCTTGTTTAATATTAGAATTAAGCAGTACTTCAAAATTTGTTCCAATGTTGAGCTGTGCAGCAGCAAATGATTGTTCACAAGCTCAGGACAACAAGAAGATGCTAAGAATGAGCCTTGATGAAACTCAAACATAGAGAAGGTCTAGAACACTGAGTTGCAGATAACGGATGTCTTTGTACTGGAGGAAGAAGAAAGGTGGTTTCGTGCATATGCAAGGAGAAGCTCACCAACGGGTGTCTCTGTACTGGAGGAAGAAGAAAGGTGGTTGTGTGCATATGCAAAGAGAAGCTCACCAAGGGTGAAGAAAATGGATAACTGAGAGAAGAGAACAAATTTTGACCCAAAAAAATAAAATAAAATAAAAGAGAGAAGAGAGCAAATTAAGAAAAGCAGTAGACCTCTAGAAGAAGAAGATTTGAAGGTGCCATTATTATAAATTATAGCCAGAGATGGATGCAATTCAAGAAAAGAGGGGTCAATTGACTCGTATTTTTTTTTTCCCTGAAATTACTACTATATATTTATTGAATTGAATTCTCATAAATTTAAGAATTAAACTCTCTTTCTTAATGGAAAATGTATTTCTACTAATAGGAAATCAATAGATATTGAGCAAACTATGAATTTTATCTTCTTAAATTTAATAAACTGTTTTTATATGAGTATTAAGTGTACTATTTTTTAGTGCACCAAATATATTATTTAATTTACTTATATATTGACCCCAGAAAATTTTTTTTTCTAGATCTGCCACTAATTATAGCACTAATTGGAGAGGGGAATAAGTATCTTTTAAACAGAATAAAGCCGAGTTACATAGGAACCGAAATATAACTTACCTCAATCCAAGCAGCAAGTTTAGGCCTGCCTGCAGTGATATCATATTTGAATACCTCTGACAAGAAGATTTGGAATCTTTCAACAAATGGTATATAGGCTATATCCACCTGAAGAACACACAATTTTATCCATAGTCAAAGGAATCATACTAAAATAATGTGCTATGACAATAATTTAATAACAACACTAATTTCCAGATTGCAAAATAGAGAATCCATATCTAATATTATAGATGTGGAGAAATATCAACACAAAACTGAGAATACATCTTACCAAACTGAATTGGCCAAGCAAGAATGGGCCATCATCAAATTTGTGAAGAGCATTTTCCAAGTAATCAAAAGCAGGACCTAAAGCAAGTTAATGACTTTAGTTAGCAGATTTTATACAGAGAAAGTTATCGTAATAATCACAGCAAGTTCCACAACTGACCAGCTTCTTTTGCCACATCTCCCTTAAATGAAGTAAACACAGTTTTGTTAAATGTATCAGTATAGGAAAATGACTCTTCAGCAAACTCCTTTTTAGCAGGATCCTACAGCAATTTACAGCATTAATTTAGTCCAACTCCCCACACAAAGATACACAAATCAGAATTGGCCTTTCATAATGGACGCAAACAAAATTCTGCACATCTTACATCAGGAAGAAGAGATTGTCCTTCAAAGTTGCTATCAAGGTATTTAATCAAATCAAGACTCTCCCCAATGATTTTGCCATTGTGTTCCAAAGCTGGCACCTGTAAACAAGGAATATTTCAATATCAACGAAGAAAAATTAAACAGCTTCTTATCCTCATCAATAATAATAAAAATTAAAGTAGATAAAGTTGAAAAACAATGCAGTTTACTGAAATAGCTCAAAATTTTAAACTGACAGAGAAGCTTTAGAAGTCCAAAAATAATGAGAAATTCCAAGACAATTATCTTTTAGGGCATGTTTGGTTTGCTTCTGAAAAAGAATTGGAGATTTTGGATGTTCAAATATAGTTTGATGGCATCCATATTTTCACCAAAATTCAAGCAAATCAAACACAAAGAAATTTGCATTCTCTGGGTACCAAAAAAGAAAAAGAATCCATGATCCTATCATAAGAATTACATTCCAAAGCAAAGTAAACATGGGCCTTATGCGTCCCAAGAGCCAAAGAGCATAATAAAGAAGAAATCGCAGTTTCTTTAATTTAAATATCTCATAAAGAATTCCAGCTTCTGAAGATAAAAAAAGGAAATGCATGATATGCACTGACCCTATTAACAGAGTAAACTTTCTCCCCATACCAAGAAGGCCTACTTTGAAGGTTTAAAGGAACAAGGTGGATTTTGTCTTGTAATCCCTGCAACTCTCTCAAAATCACACAAATTAAAAGCAGTTGAAGGAGGAAAACAGGAAAGACAAAGGAGAGAAAAGATTAAACAACCTTATAGTTCCTAGTGATCCACACACGCTGTGCAAATGGACATGTGTATGCAGTGTACAGCCTTCAAGTAATTTCCAAAATCAAATCATCAATTCCATCATTCCATGCGATTTCAATTAAACTAATAAAAGAAAAAAAGAAGACCTTGTGGTTCCGTCGAAGAGTGGAGGTTGGTCTGCAGTGGCATCCAACACCGGAGGCAAATTCTCTGGCACGCTCTTATCTAATAAACTTAAATTTCCACAAAAGAAAAAAGAGAGAGAGAGAAATTAGAAAGAAATCTGCAGAAGAAGGAAAATTGTAAGAGAAAAATGAGAGATTCTTACGCCATTTGCTTCTTTGATCAGCGAAGACTTGAGACTGAAATGTGTCTTCTGTGCAACGCGGGAGGGTTAGTGATATGGTACTGCCCAACGTCAAAATGAATGAGCACAGCAGTGACGAAATCTAAGCCAGATTGGAATGAGAAATTATTTATTAATTAAAATATTATTATATTTTATAAAATTTAATTTTCTTATTATAATTAAATTATTTTATTTTAAATATTTATATTATTTAATATCTGTAAAGTAATTCGCTGATTAAAGTTAAAATAAGTGAATTAATGTTTTCTTTCATAAAAATGTAAAATAAATTTAGCGAGTTTAATTTCATAAAATATAAAGATATTTTAATTAAATTTAAAAATAAAAACAAAATAATTAATTTTATAAAATAGTGATGGTAAGTTATCATTTTCACTGTACAGCTCTAATTTTGCTCGACTTCATGTAACCTCAACTGCAGGAAGATTCCAGAGACAGGCTAAATATACAACATTTGTTTGTCTTTATACTAACATTGAATTATAAAAAGCAAATTGAGTTTTTTTTTTTTTCTTTTATTGAGTATAATAATTGAATGGATTAAATTTATTACGGTGATTTATATTTTTTTATTATATTTTTTATTAATAAAATATTTTTTATTTTAAAATTATTATTTAATTTTTATATTTTAATAAATTTAATTATTTAATCTTTATATTTTAAAAAATATATTATTTAACTTATATATTTTATTTTCATTAAATTATTTGATTTATTCATTAATTTTAAATTATTATTTAATTTTCCTATTCTAATAAAATTAATTAATTAATCTTCATATTTTAAAAAAATATATTAATTAATTTTTATAATTTAATTTCATTAATTTTTATAAATTACCCTATTCTCTTCTTCTTATTTTTCTCTTATCTTTTATTATTTTTCTTTTTATATTTCTTCTACTCTACCATCGTACCCTTCTCTATTCATTTTCTTTCATTATTTCTCTCTTTATATTTATTCTTTCTCTTTATATTTCTTCTACTCTACCATCCCACCCTTCTCTATTTATTTTATTTTTGTTTTCATTTGTTAATAAAAACGATGCAAGTTATAAACAACAATCAAAGAAAATTATTTTTCAATAAAAAAATATAAAAATAATATTCAAGAAATTAAAATTTTAAAAAAATATATAAATTTAAATTTAGTATCACATAATAAAATTTTTATTTTTATTCAATAATATATTTTTTAAAATATTATATTTTTCAAAATATATAAATCAAATAATAAATTTTATTAAAATAGAGAGATTAAATAATAATATTTTTTAAAATATAGAAATCAATTAATTAGTTTCTAGAATAGAGAGACTAAATAGTAATTTGAATATCATAAATAATAACAAATTTAATTAAGAGACTCAATAGTTTAACAAAAATAAAATACATTTACTAAGTAAATAATTTTATTAAAATATTAAAACTAAATAATAATTTTTTCTTAAAATTACTATTTTAATTCCCAAAATTAATTCAAAAATTAAATATTACTAGATAAGTCGAGAGAAGAGAGATTGAGGTGGTTTGGTCATATAAAGCGTAGATATATGGAGGCTCCAGTTAAATAAGTAGAGCACATTAGGTTAGGTTAGAGGATAGAAAGAAAAAAAGGGATAGAGTTAAATTGACTTTGAGGAGAGTAGTACAACATGACCTAAAAGTATTACACATTTCTAAGGATTTAACCTAAAATCGTTCAGAGTGAATAAAGCGAATCCATATAGCCGACCCTAAATTTTTGGAATAAAGGCTTAGTTAAGTTGAGTATAAAACTACATAACTTTTAATTTTAAATCAAATCGGCTCCATTCCAATCCAATAAAAAAAAAGTTTAACTTAACTTAACTAAACATTTATTTCAAAAATTTAACCTCAATTATATGAATTCGTTTTCTTCACTCTAAATGATTTTGAGTTAAATTTTTAAAAATATATAATAAATATAGGTCATATTATACTACTCTCCCGGTAAAAAAAAGTTCAATTTAATTTAAATTTGTAAAACTCTGATTCAGTTGGAATGCAAATTAAATCATGCCCGGTCTACAGTGGTATTACAAAGCAGTGTTATTAAATTTGAGCCAACGGTGAATAGGACCCTTAATCGCTATAAATTTATAGTTAAACCAGATTAAGACCAATCAATCAATAAGACCAAAAAATTTTTTTAATCAGAGTGAAAGGGTTGAGCCCGAGACCTCATAGGAGGTCTTTTAAACAGCTAACATGATAATTATATATTTATTATTTAAAAAAAAAATATATATATATATATAAGGTAATAAATTTTATAAAATAATATATTTATTTATATTTTAACATATAATTAATATTTCATAAATATTAAGATAAAATTACACATTTATAAAAAAATTTTATTTATTACTCATAAATAGTAAAAAATAATTATAATATTTAAAATAAAATATTTTATAAAATTTAAAAATATTATTAAAATTTATAAAAATATAATTTAATAAATATTAAAATTTTTATTTATTAAAATTTAATTAATTAAATTTATTTATTTATATTAATATATGTGATATTTAATTAATTTTTAATTATTAGATATATATATTTAATTAATTTTTAGTGACTAAGCCTTGGCTTTCCAAGCATAGCTTTCTTTTTTATTTAATAATATATAATTATTCAATTAATTATTTTTAAAAACAATTTTTTTAATAATAGTTAAATTTGCTTTATAAGTTTTAATATTTAATTTTAAAAATTAATTTCCTTTTATGGACTAACTATTTAAATAAATAAATTGTAAAATAATAATAATAATAAAATAATGTTTTATAAGTAAAAAAAAAAATTCACTATGATAAATCTTTTAATTTACATTCAATACTATTAATTTGTAAAATAGAATTTTACTTTAATCTTTACATATATTCATAATGAACTTGTGTACAATACAAATTTTTATAAATATTGTAATTTAATAAAAATATATTTAAACAATTTTTAATGTGACGTTATATATAAAAACAAATTCTTTATCAATTATGCACTATATATTATATTAATAGCAAATAGATTTAAATAGACGTTAAAATTATAAATTAAAGAAACAATTTTTTAAAATTCTGCAAATAAATTTTTAATTAAATTAATATCTACATCAAATTACTAACAGTTTTTATAATATTAATAGCTTCTTTTGGCCCCTCAAGATAGCTCGGGTCTAATTGCTTGTATAAAATCATGAAATTTATAATGAAAATTTAACAAATATAAGTGGGTAATTAACAAACATGGCTATGATCTTTTCTTTTAATTAATTCCAAACATTGCATTACTGACTTCACATCTTGGATAAAATCGCATTATTGAGCTAGGCGATAAGAGCCTGCTTAACATTGAAATTAAAACACATAATTTTTTCAGAAAGCCGCTGATTTTAATATTAAAATATGTGGAAATTCATATAAAAATAAAATTTAAGACTTTAAAAAAAGAACAAATATTGGCATGCTCATTGTTGGGCCTGCAGCCAAAATAAATAGGAGGGAAAAGAAACCAGCAAAAATCATATTCGCAGTGTGTGTGGACATATATATATATATGGTTGTTTGTGTAAAAGAGGTATGGTACCAGGAAGCGCTTCTTGTAAAATTCAATGATCTCTTTTGGATCAATCTTTGTTTGCTTACAAGCATCAATTTTGTTCATTTCCTGTAAATTAATGGATGAGAGGAAGATTAATTTCAACTAATATCTGATCACCAACAAAAACTATAAACTTTGTTTGTCACTGAAATTAATATATACCTCAATCCATGATGCTTGTTTTATGCCTGCCCTTGGTGATATCATACTTCCACACTTGAGGTAAGAATATGTGGGCTCTTTCAACCAAATGGGATATATGCCATATACACCTAAAAGGCCATAAAATAATAGAATTAGTGCATCAGTATACGTATGATCTAAAAAAAAAAAAATTATATTAAAGTAAAGGCATCAATCGCTAAGGAAAAATGCCCCATCATCAAATTTGTTGAAGGCAGCTTCTAATACATCAAAAGCAGGATCTGATATTATAGAACGAGTAATCAATCGAGCTAGTTTCCATAAATCAATAATATTGAAAATAAAACGTTATTAATCTTACCAGCTTCTCTAACTACTACTCCTTTAAATGATCGAGTTATAGACCATATTATTAAATGTTTCAGAGTAAGATGGCAATTCCTCTCCAAATTCTCTTCTTGCAGGATCCTACATTATTAATTAGTGATTATTTGCAAAACAACTTTACTCTGAACTTAATCTCTACTTGCTCTGAAAATACACATGATTGAAAGTAAAAGCATAGGCATATATAGACTAAATTACATCAGGGAATAATAGAGAAGGCCTTTCTAAGTTGCTCTCAATGTATTTAATTATATCGAGACTCTCAACTATAACTTTGTTATCGTGTTCCAATGCTGGCACCTGTAGCAACCAATAATAGAATATCACTTCTTGCAGATTATCTTCAAATTAATTTTATAAATGCCCTGTAAAGTTATCACCTTTTTTGCAGAATACACTTCTTTGCACCAAAGAGGCTTATTTTCTAGGTCGATAGCAACTAATACAATCTTTTCTTTTCTTGTTGTCCCTACACAAAAGAAAAACACGTCAAAAACACGAAAAGAAAAATTTTTAAAAAGTAAAATAGAATCACAAATCAAAACCTTGTGTAATTCCTTGTAATCCAAGCCCGTTGAGCGAATGGACTTCTGTAGCTTTATGTTCAACCTTGCAAAAAAACAGATGAAGATGAAAATGATTTTAGCAACAACAAACACTCTACTCAGAAAATGGCAAGTGAGAATATAAACTCAAAAGAAATATAAAAGAGGAGTTAAAAATAGATTAACAACATGGTAGTTCCATCAAAAAGAGGAGGGCGGGTGGAAGTAGAATTGAGTGATGGAGGAAGAACCTCTTGAGCGTTCCTGTTCCTGTATAAGCAACTTTACAATAAGAGAGAAATTTTGAATAATATAATAACAACATGGAGAGTATCTATCTCTGATAATTAAGTAGTGTGTTGCAATCTTTACTCGGTTGCCATAGCCAAACTTGACCAAGAGCGACTATCAAAGTGAAACGGTGGGAGTTTGGGCAAGTGAGGGTGAAAGATTATAAACGGTAGCTAAGGTCATATCATTATCATATATCGCGAGTTGGAACCTGTTCTTGCGAGGTGTCACCTTTTTAAGTTGCAAATGCATTAACCTTTGGAGCTGGCCAAGCCCAGATCAGTGGTGTACGCGTCTCATTTCGAGCCCTCGTAAATTTTTCTGAGCGAGACTCGACTCGACTCGACTCGGGTTAGGGTGCGGTTCCTTGTGGGGTTAAACCGTGACCATGACTCGGAAAAAGAAGCCCAATCAATCGTTTTAGGCCGCTAATCACTTGACTTGGTTTTGTTATAGTCTGAAGTCCCCTTTTTCTTGCCTCGCGATAAAGTCCCCAAATCACCCACGCATTCCCAGCCAACCTCTCTCGCACTCTCCATTATCATCTTCTCTCTCGAAATGACAACCGGCACGGAGAATCTCGCCACCGGCACCACTCTTCTCCAAGACAATCCTAGCAAAACCCTAGACGCGACAGCTCCTGCGCTCGCCAAGCCAGATCGTCTCGAGGATTCCACCATCATCTCCCCATCCATCGTTAATTCAGATGCGGACGCTCTTAAGAAGGACGGCGAGGATTCAAAGAGCGGCAAGGGCACGGCGGTTAGCTCGCGTTCAGGAGATACAGCCCCAGTCACTGACACAGAGAAGAAGATCCGCCGCGCTGAGCGTTTTGGGATCACTGTTCAGTTGTCTGAGGAAGAGAAACGCAATTCTCGAGCTGAAAGGTATCTGAGATATTTTTCGTGTTTTTATTCTTAGTTATTTTTGTTTATGCGAGATTTGAGTTTTTTTTTTATTATTTTTTTTATAGTTAGGTTTAAGTTTAAGCTAATCAAAGTAATTCACCTTATTCACACGCACGTATTAATTACTGAGGCATCAGAATTCCAGTAGCTCTGCAATGGTGGGTGTTCTTGTTATTTGTTGAATGATGCTGTTTTTGTTAATTGTGCTTCTGCGGTAGGTGATACTAATGGCGGAATTACTTATAGCAACTTAATCCGCTACTTGCTGTTTGTATTTGTTAATTGAACTGTAATTTTGCTTCTACAATTGCTTGGGCATTAATCTGGAGGTTTTTAGGGTAGCAAGTGTGCAAATGGTTTCTCATTATTATATTTTTAGGTTCTGCAAAGTAATAACAAGAGTCTTTAGCTAGCTTGGCACATGAATCTTTTTATATCATTTGATCAGTGTAATATATGGGTGTGTTTTTGACTGTATGTTTGTGTACTGTGGCTTTTATCAAATTCTTTTCCAAGTACGCCTCACCTAACTTCACACCCTCCTGGCCTCCTCCTTAAAATATTCATATAGAGCCTGAATTCATTGGCTAAACTTGTTGTATGCAAAACTTACGTGTTGCAGGTTTGGCACTGGGGTTGAATTAAAGACTTCAGAGCAGCTGAAGAAGAAGGCTAGAGCAGAGAGGTCATTGATTACATGCTTCTAGAAGTTGAATTGCAGCACCTTTGCTAATTACTTTTCAAGCAGGTTGTTACTAATCTTTTTCTGTTGTTTTTTAGGTTTGGACTTCCTGTGACTGCTGATGAGGAAGCAAAGAAAAAAGCTCGACTTGAGAGATTTGCACCAACTTCTAAAACAGATACACTGGAAGAAGAGAAAAGGAAAGCAAGGGATATCAGGTTTTTATGAACTGTATACTCCATTTTTCATTGCTTTATGACATTTCATCATTAAATGCTTTATATAGCTTACAATCTGATATGCTTTACAGTCGGAGCTAACATATTACTCTCTTATCTCCTAGATTTTCACAACCTTCGTCAAATTCTCTGTCAACGAATGGAAAAGGAAATATTGAGTCTGTAAGGTCCTTTTTTCCAGGAGATTCCTATTGCATATCATATGGATAGGCAAAATTACTATTTGTAAATATACTATTTTGTAACCAAACTTTTCTCTTGTTCCTTAAATCAGAAGGTAGCTATTGCAGGCAAGGCTGTTGGAGGGTCCTGAAAAGAGATAGCCTCCATAAATGTTAGGTATTGTTTACTTTATGCTTTCCATTGACAATTTTTGCACCAATTATATTCAGTTGAGTTGGAATAATTCTTATACATTGGACTGTCGCGTTTGATAAAAATATTGTCTGGGCTGCTTTATCCTTTTGTTTATTTACTCTGCTGTTATTTGGGCAGGTCTAGTGTTCTAACTTGTGATTCTCTCAGTGGTTTCCGTCCATATCTTTATTTTCCAACGTGAATTCCCAGATGCAGCAGTGTTCATTATTAGACAGATAATTCTCTACAGGGTGTAGGACAAGATTTTTCTTGGTAGGAGGAATTTTTCTTGGTTTCAGATGCACCTGAGGCCTAAAGTAATCAACAACCACCTTATTTTGTTAACTTATCTTAAAATATACTAGACATATCAGAAATTCTGAGTTTTGAATCTATTAATTACATCTCTCTTGAAGCGCTATAATTTGCACAAAGTATTTAATGGTTGCCCGTTCCCATTTTTCAACTACTGTTACAGTGACACGTGACCTGTGTCTCATTCTTATATATAGTTGCACTCTCATGATCCATCAGCAAACAGCAGTATTAAGTAGTATTATCAATTTTTGAGATTTCAAAGTGTTGTTTTTTTTTTTCCTCATTAGGAAATAGGGGATTACTTGTAACTTTCCTATTGAATTTTAGAATGGCTAATTAAGCTTGCAAATTACTTGGTAGCAAGTCTCATTTTGGTTGATCATTCATAGGTCTATGGTTGTATGGGCATTTGGAGTTGTAGGTTGTAGAAGTTGAAATATAAGACCAATGGCCATCTTAGAAGCCTACAACTGCAGCAAACATTAGGAAATTCATTCATGAGATCTGCAAAGCATGCATGTATTTTTAGTCATAGATCAACTTGTCTTCAGCCTTAAATTTATTTTGTTAGTCTCTTTTGTTTTATATTTTTTTTCCATCTCATAGTTTGGTGCTGTAGGAGAAGATATTTTATTACTAATCATGAATTGGGTGACATTAGTTCAGGTCTTGTAGGTGCTCCTTTGTTTTCATGGAACTAGAAGAATAGTATTGTGTTAGATCGGGACATAAATACATATGTACTTAATAGTGTTTTTAGAAGTTTGATCATGAGATACTTGTTTGGAAATGGCGTGTTGACATGGGTTAAATATACATGAAGGTATCAATGAACTTTTGGTGGTAATTATTGATCATCAAATTGATAAATGGGATCCAAAATTGAAGATGTCTAATTTATTGCTTCAGAATTTCTGATATTCCTGGTCTGTATTTTGAGAGTAGTGAACATTACAAAGGTGGTGTTGATTTCGTTTTGGCCTCAACAGTAAATTGCCTAGCTGCAAGGGAACAGATGATATTTTGGTATTCAGGATTGTTATTTAACCGTGTAATTTTTTAGTATTTTTGTTTGAAGTGTTCTGTTATAAAATGTTAAACACTATATCTGGGTTCATGGTCATATATTTTGGGAAGGAAGAACTGGGGGTTTTGATTGGTAGAACATGTATTTTTAAGTAGTTGTTTTGTGCGTGTGTGTGTGTGTGTGTGTGTATATATATATATTTATATGTATATTTGGTGATAATTTATTTTTCCATCTCTTGATAGGCTGCGCAGTTGGGAAATTTATATTGGATGTTATCATGTTATGTTTTAATATTTTATTAATAGTGGCAGACTAGCATTTATGTATCACCTTGCATTTGATGAGCAGATATCTGAGACAAGACAAATATTGTTCTAGTCTTTAGAATTCCTTGCAGGGATCTAATTAAAGTCTGAGTGAGAAACAGGAGAGGGAGAGTCGGTGTGAGGTTGTGGAGTATGTGGGAGTACGAGGAATATGGGGAATGAGCACTTCATTAAAATTGCTATAATTTTAATGGTCATCAATTCTTGTCATTAAATGGTGTGTTTGACAAAAAAAAAAAGCTTTTGTAGTTACAGTTAGGCAATGCTATTCGATCTTATAGTTGTTTTGTGATGGTTTATTTCAAAAGTTCATGTTAAATATATTATATCAGCATTGTCACGTGGCATTTTCTTTTGTAACATTTTAGGTATTATCTATGTAAGTTGTAATTTATTTAATAGTTATCCTTTTAATATTATAATACGTAGTCATTATTATAAGGTAAGTTGTAATATATTAATATATATTAATTAAATATATTTATGTATTTATACTTATTAAATATATTATATTATATATAGATATATTTTAATTATTTATATTATGAAATTTTTATTAAAAAGTTTTAAAAAAATAAAAATAAAGATATTATATTATTTTATATATTTAAATTAAAAAATATATAAATTAAAATTATTAATAGTTACTCGTATTAGTTCGGATAATTTTCTAGTTTATTTATATGGTTTATAAATGTATTGATCTGCGTTCTGCATTATATAAGCAATCAGATGGGTGGGTTTCAGGGTGGGTATGGTTATGAAAACACTTGATTTTACTTTTATCATTAGGGTGGGATTGGATACAGCGCAGAGGCTTGCGAGTCATGAAAAATGTTATGAGCATTTGTTAATGCAATCTTTGTTTTGCACTTCACATGATTACAAAACTATCAGCATGCCATCATTGAAGATTGAAGCAATTACAATGTAAAGGTGAAAAATAACAATATGGGTTATAGAAAATGGGGGAAAAAAATCAAGTCTTCCCAAAAGTTGGGTGCTGTGTTTGGGATGAAAATGTAGGAACTCAGCTTTGTTTTGTATGGTCTAATGTGCATTAGTCACCAGTTTGCTGTTGAGGAAACTCAAGCTTTGTTTTACTGGCCAAATCCTTGAATCACGGTTCATGGAGGACCATTCCTGTAGTTATGGGAGATTATTTGAAAATCCGGCAGAGAAAGGCATTTGTAGGCTCTGCCATTGTTGAAGCAGTAGATCAGCAATTTGGTTAACTTTTAGTTCTAAAGACTGCAATACTGCACCAATCTTTACATCAATGAAGCATATATGATCGATTATTTCTACTTGACATCAACAATTTTGATTGGTACGGTAAACAAGCTACTACTGGT
Organism: Hevea brasiliensis; assembly: GCF_030052815.1. NCBI lineage: Eukaryota > Viridiplantae > Streptophyta > Magnoliopsida > Malpighiales > Euphorbiaceae > Hevea > Hevea brasiliensis. The sequence goes on along the minus strand of NC_079495.1, from coordinate 428,110 downwards.
TGCTCGGTTTAATATCTATACAATAACATGTATTTTAACTTTGTTTTCACATCCAATTTTCTGCGCCCAAATCAACCAGAGCCAATCTTGGCTCTCTAAATGGAGTTTCAGGTAAAGCTCAAAGAAAATCAATCTTTGTTAAGTGAACATTTTAGCAATTGTAGTTCTAGGTAATGCACTGAATCTTGCTGACTGTAACTCAGTTGGGCTGGGGACCCCTCTTCGAATTGAAAATGGATAACTATTAGACAAGCTTCTGTTGATTATGTGAGAATCTACGAACACAACCACGACTGTGATATCATCATGAAAATGTCTTCTCAACCCTGGTTTAATTTTTTCCAAATCTGAATACCTCATTTCCCTTTTTTTGGCTGCTTCCTTAAGTGCAGCTTTAGCGAGTCTTTTGGTTATTCCCTGCATTGAAATCAAAACATGCTTTGGTTAATGGTTTGAGGCAACATATGCTCCATACTATTTTTTTTTTCTCTTTCCCGAAGCCATACCATTATTTGTATTATAATGGATTAGTTAATTTCAGATTTTTCTTGCAGGATAAAAACTAACGTCGTTTAGCCATAAAAACCAGCAAAGAAAAATCCATGGTAGTGGAGATCTTGAGGTGATTACAATTGATGCTAATAATCTGGGTAGTGTTGTATATGTACTATAATAATATTCACGCAACAGTGGTTAAGGTAATAAAATCTATTTTGCAAAACATGGAAGTGAGGATTGAACTTACATGGCGAGGGAAATTTTGCACAATTTCAACAGCCTCTTGGTTGCTAAGATGCTCCCATAAACCATCAGAAGCAAATATGAGGAACTGATCTTCTGATTGGAGTTTATGGACTAAGATTGATGGCTCTGAACTGAGGATTGGCTTGTGGAATGGTTCAGCCGATCTGTACTTGGACTGTAGAGGATCTTTGTTGAATTCTGCCCTTTTAAGATAGGCATCCCCAATGGATCTTGAAACCTGCAATGATAACTCATCAAGAAATCCAAAATGGTTGATCAATTTAGTACAAACAACATTTATGGTATACAGATAGTTTTTGTGCTCTAGGAATGGAAATTACCTGTATGATGCCTTTGACACACCACACTTTGTGCTTCAAGACAACAATCTGGGAATCATCAGGATGTAAAGATCGAAGTTCATTTCTAACAGATTCTATATTTGCATTGTGCTCCCTAGATAATTGCATGGCTTTAACTCTCAGTTTTCCTGTTTCTGCTCTCCCCAAGACTGCCCGAGAGTCTGCAGCATTCGCAATATACAACTGTCCATAGCATACAACTCCCACTAAACAGCAAGATCCTACCGATGCTATTTGGGGTCTATTGAGCCACTGTTTTCTCACAAGAGAAACAAAGTCCTCTTCTGTTGCTGAAAAAGCTCTCTTAATAACGTTTCCTGATACGTCCTGCTGCTTAGACACCAATGCTGCATCATAAAGTAACTGCAAGGATTTAGCTTTCTGATGGTAAAGTTACATCCTGAATAGATACGCAAGCTCTTAGAATTTGGAAACAATGCCTGCACTTGTACATGAGAACCATCTAAACTCAAGCGACTGAGTGCATAGGATCTTTTTATTGCTATTTGTCGCAACGTGTTTTGCGGTTGTCAGGCAATTCACACTGAAGTGTGAAAATGTAAGAAGTCGCCATTCTAATTTTTGCAGGAAAAATAGAGAAAACCTTTTATTATATTTTCGAAACTTCTTCTATTCCAGAGATTCAAGGTTCGGGGTCTTTATACGTGTGGGGGAAGGTGTTAAGCACCCCTAAGAGATGGATGAATTTAAGGATGTGCTCAAATGAATTAATGTCAATAATTTGAAATAGAGCTTAATATTGGTTCCTTGCATTTGATAGGATATATAAATGTAGAAACGCTTAAATATCTCACTATTAGGGTAAGTCAAATACACAAGTAAGTCAAGCGACCCTAAAAATGAATTTTGACTTAATTTGATTTTTGTTTTATGTTTATTTTTAAAAACTTTTTATTTTAAAGAGGCTTCTAAATTTCTAAATTTGACGAATAATCTAATGAAATTTTATTTGAAAATTAAATTTGGTTTGAAAATTAAATTGGGCTTTAAAAATTAAATTTGTTGAAATAAAATCTTGCCTAAAATGAAATTATCTTAAAAAATTGACTTATAAATTAAAATTTTTAGAAATTAGATTAACTTGAAAATTAAAATATGTTTGAAATTGAAAATGGATTTTAAAATAGATAATTGGTTTTAAGATTTTTAATTTTATTTTTTTTTAATTCACATTATTAAAAAAATAGAAGCCAATTATTTTTAAGAAATTAAATTTTAGTTTTATTTTAAAAAGTTTCAGTTATTTTATTAAATATAAATATTGTTAAAAGGAGTCAAACATAGATGTGATGCAAGTGATGCCTACTTAACATTTTATTAATTTCCTCCTTTTTTCTTAATTAAAACTTTAATACCAAGAAATGTGTCATTTAGTTCTTAGGAATTCCAATAGATTGTGAAAACTTTCAACTCTTCATTATTGATCCCATCATCGGTGTCTAAATAACTGATGGTGTTATGTGTGTGGTGCGCTTAATTATTAATGAAATGTAATTTATAAATTGAACACATATGTTACTTACAAGTTGATCGAAAGATTTAACAAGATGCCCCCAAAGTCAAATTTTCTTTCTATTTGCAGCTCTCAATCAGCCAAATAATTCATATCACAAGAATAATGTTATCTATTACATCTATCGCTACTTTTAATTATTTTGATTTATTGGGTATTATCATCACACCTAATAAACTATTACTTATTAATTTTAGGTTCAAGATGCAATTATCATCGAACCTAAAATTTTCATTTTATTTCATTTTATGGGATTTAAGATGAAATTATCATTAAATTTCTCAAAGATTTTATTATTTTAATTTTATTTGATTTATAGAGTTTAAGATGAAATTATCATTAAACTCTAAAAAAGTCTTAACTATTTGACTTATAGGATTTAAAATAAAGTTATCACTAAACCCTAACAAATTTTATATGCTTCATTTTTAAATTCGTAGGATTTAAAATGAAATTATCATTAAATCCTAACAACCCTGAGATTTTAAAATCATGAGGTTTAAGATACAATTATCATTAGACTTAAAATATTTATTTCTAATTTTGTAATTAATAAGGTCTAAAATGAAACTATCATTAGACCTCCAATTATTTTTAATTTTTTATTTTAGTTTATTGTTATGGAGTTCAAGATTATATCTTATATTTAGGTGATGAAACTATCAACCAACCCAACAAATTTTAATTAACGATTGATTTCTTTTTAAAAATATGTTTAAGTTGAAATTACCATCAAATACTAATTAAGGTCTACGATGAAATTATCAATAAACTCAAAGATTTAATTAATTCATTTCCATTGGACTTTAATAGGGCTTAAGAAGAATTTCCCATTAAAACTCACAATTTAGATTAATTATTTTATTTTAATAGGTATAGGGTAACATTACCATTAAACCTAAAACATTAATTATAATTTTTTTAAATAGGATTTAAAGTAGTGAAATTACAATTAAACCCCAAAGTTTTAATTTAGATTTTTATCTTTAGAATTTATGATAAAATTATCAATAAGCCTAATAAATTAATATGATTTTGTGAGGTCTATGATACAATTATCATTAGACCGAAGATCTTGTTCCATTAATCCAATTTGCTCATTTTTATTTTATTTTTTTGTTTTTAGGATTTATAATCAAATTATCAATAAATTCCAATCAATCTTTTAATTAATATTTTTAATTACAAAGTCTAAGATGCACTTATCAATAAACCTAGAATAATTAATTTTAAATTCATGACAAACAGGGTATAAGATGAAATTATCATTAGACCTCCGATATTTAAATTTTACTTTAATTTAATTTGTTTATTTACTTTGTTTTTCAAGATTTATGATGAAAATATTAGTAAATTTAAAATTTTAATTAATTTTAATTTCATTTATTTAATATTTATTTTTAGTATTTACAATGGAACTCTTACTATTTTTTTAAATAAATTATCTATCCAAACCATAACCCGGATGTAAAAGAGCCTTATATTTGGACTCAACAAAAAAGAAAAGAAAAAAAAATAATAAAAGTAAATAAATAAAAATTAATTGATGAGATCTAAAATGAATTAACAAGTTTTTCACACTCTGTAAATTACACATAATCCGAACACGTACATTTCATTTCAACATGATAGATAATTTTTAAACTCATAGAAAATTGAATAGTCAATTCATATATCAATAAATCATTTAGCAAAGTACATTTTCAATTTACCCAGCATTATAATTGATTACCAATAAATAACAATCAATGTTTCATTTTCTCAATCACTATCAAAGTAAAAAGAAATCAACTCAACAACTAAAACAACCTGAATTTTAAAGCTACAAATTTCAAATATCATCTTATTAAAGCCATAAATTTATTTATTTTAACAAAACCCATTAAAATTGAATGAAAATTAATCTAATAGAGTTGTTTGAGATCAAGAAAGAGACCTTAATCTTTGGAGCAAAACTGAGAATTGGACAGAAGAAAGCTGATGCAAGAATGAAATCTTGGAGGAGACAACATTTTTTTTTTTGGAGATGATTCGTTCTCCCATTTTAAAGAGAAGCTTCTGTTTTTTCGAGAGAGTCAAAGGGAGTGAAAATGTTTCTCTTTTCACATGGAGCTAAGTTGTTTTCAAGAGAGCAATCAAAGGAAAAATGAAGAGTTTCCTTATACAGGTAGATAAAAAGTTTAGGAAATTTAATAAAATTAATTCATCATTAATTGATTTTATTTTCTTTTGTTTCTTCAAAACAAAATTGTATAACTAAAATTTAATGTCAACAAATTAAAACCCAATAGAATATTTCTTTTCCCTATAATAAATAAATAAAATTTAGGATAAATTGAAAATGTAAAATGAATTTCAAGATTGAAATTAAAATCAAAATTGAATTCAAACAAACCTTTTAATTTGCACTTTTAATTAAATAATAAAAATAAAATTACTATTTGAGAACCAAAACTAAAAAAAGAAAATAAAATAAAAAAAGGAAAGATTGAAATAAAAAATGTCAATTAATAGATTGATTGTTTTTTCTTTACTTTTCTATTTTATTTTATTTTTATTTTTTTAAAAAATTATTTTCGGTCGGACAAAATATTATGTCAACACTATTAACTGATTTTGAACAGATCAGACAACAGAACTAGCTTTACCAGTAACATTATCAGAACAATTAAGGCTGAAACATACCCTTGAAATTGGAGAAAAGATTGTGACTGATAAACCTTGAAGCCTCAATTCCAGCATGTCCATCATATACCCCAATGAAAGTTCCCTGAGGACCTGAATTGCAAGAGCTCAAAGGCCCTGATTCAAGCTGGCTTTGGTCCTCCAATAAATTGTTGGCTTGAATAACAGCCATTGAGAACTTTCCATAAAGATGGTTCCCCAAGTCCTTGTACCACACCAATCCATCAACCTTTCCGCTGGCATCATCGTCAACACGAGGTCTCCAACACGGTTTAACCATTTTTAAGAGATCGCAACCGATGACTACAAGATTAGGATACAACGTATATATTTATATTTATGCAAAAGACCCAGCAATGGATATGTTCATAGAAGCCAATCTAAGAAAACAATGAATTGAAAAGTGAAGCTATATAGTCATTTAAACCGGACAGCGTCAATAAGTACAATTCATAAATAAAGACCAAAAGCGTATGGGCTAAGTGAACTGATAAGTGGACATTGAGACAAGAAGGCAATGGCTTTTATGTGAGTTTAGAGAAAGTGCTATGCACCTTGAATCTGGTTAGTGCACGTTTGGTCCTTCCATGTGTGCCATATTTCAAAAAAACATATAGAAGAAAACATGGATTTGGTATTGGCAGAGTCTGGTCTGAGATCAGAGAGATAAATGGGAGGAATGGATAAGAGAAGGCTTTGGAGTTTTTAGGTACAAGATCTTTATTTCTGATGAGATCCAAGGATTGGAAAATAAAGAGATTTTAAATTAAAATGCTTGACATTGTTGTTCTCATGTTGCTTTGTCTTCTGTGTTTTAAGTTTCTGTGGCCTAGTGGGGTTTCTATGGCTTCCCTTCTCTTCTTCAATTGCATTGAAAAAAAAAAAAAAGAAGTTAAATCATAATCCATTTCTTGGCTTTAGGATAGATTGCATCCTCAGTCGTCAGACGGTTGTAAAATATGAATTCTAAGTAAGCACATGCACTTGGAAAAATTAATAAAACCAAAGAAACCCTCATCGTTAAAATTATAGTGTATACATTAATAAGTTTTACTCAATGGAGTAATTTTTATAATTATGTTACGATGTCTCGAGTTCAAGTCGGAATTAAAGCCAGATGAAAAACCAAAAACTTGCTTATGCATGCGTGTTCTAAGTAGCTAGGTACCTCGAAGCAGGATCCATATTGTCCCACATTTTTGTACGTTCTTGTTGCATGGAACAAAGATGGATGGGTCTTCCTTTCCTTCATCATTATTACAGGGAAAAGAGAAAAGGAAAAGGGGAAAAAAAAAAGATCAATGGGTCTAATCTCCATAACAGGGCCAGGATAGACAAACAGGGTACAGCAGAGAAACTGAAGAGAGGTACATGCACTAGAACATCACCAAACAGCTAATGCATATGATTCCACCAACTTGGTCTGCAACTGGGAAACTTCCTTGTCAGTAAAAATAGGCTCATTTCATATGTCATCTGCCACAACCCACCATCAAAATACAACCCCCCCACCACCACCACCCACCGAATGGCGTAAACTAACGTATAATTTATTGGATGGTTACAAGAAGACAATGGATGTCAGTTCGTGCTGCCTGATATTCTCAGTCAATGGATATCATCAGCAGGCAATGGGGCAACGCTATATTATATGGAGAGGCTTGTATGATACATGTATGTGCACGTGCATATATACTGGTGATTTGGGATTTTTTTAGAATATATCCTATATAATTCTTTAATTTTATGACTTCCATACGTATTTTAAGTAATTAAGATTCACACATATCTCGTTGAAATGGGAGGAACAAGATTAATGCTTTGATTTTTCTCCCTTTTTCATTTTGTAAGGAGCATTGGGAGCTTAATAAGTAGGCAATACTTGCGTCTTTTGAGTAAACAAAAACAAATGTTGAAGGTTTAGTTGTGGACCGAGCTCTCCACTGCTTCTGAAGCATAAGAAATAAACACCTATACTTGTTTTAAAGGTTTTTCTGTTATTGGATCTTATAGTTTTTAAAGGAATAAATATAATATCATTGAATTAAAATTCATCTATTATTACCGGTGGTTTACCTCAGTCAATTTAACGGCAAAAAATGTTCCCATGATAAACAGCTTCTGGATGGACAGAGCCTCCCAGGTTCCAATCCATAACCCACGACCTGTTATTCATGGCCATCTGGTTTGATTTGGTTTCAGCCCAAATGAATAGAACAAGGGCCTTGTACTGTGGGCATCATTAATATGTATATTCAAGGGGGAAGAAAAAAAAAAACGAAGGTGCTCAGTCAACTGACTGCACTCGACCATAAAGATTCAATCAAATTTTTTTTTTTTTTAAGTCAATCAAAAAGTAGGAACAGAGTTGGGACCCAGATTAAAGCATCCTGATCTTGACAGAAAATGTCCAAGAATTTACATGCTCACAATTACATAGCTTTACGGTCTCCATTAAATGCAATAGTAAATTTGGCCAGCACTCGGCCCCTAATCTTTGTTTTGGCCATTTTCTTTCAGAGCAAAAAGAGCATTAATTAAGGATCATTACCCTAGTGTCCCTTTCTGCTCTATGTGTTTTATATAACTAACATCATTACTATTAACACACATGCATCATTCAAATTGGCCCAACTCTAATCATGTTTCTTCTGTCCATTGAGCTTTGTATATTTTCTCTTGCACTTCACTAATGCTTTTGTTCACTACCTTCAACTCACTGATCTTGGTGGGTTCTGCCATAGTACTCAAAAGCCACAGGAACTAATGCCAATGAGTTATCCACATAGTCCTCATTATCACTCTCACTTCTTCTTTCATTACTCTCCATAGGAGCTTCTAACTTTGAATAGCTGAATGCATTATTATTATTACTATTACCATACATAATCAGAATTCATCAATACTTAGCTTAAACAAATCCCATCATGCAAATATGAGTTAGTATACATAAGGACATTTTAAGAAAATATAAATAAAAAAGGACATTGCTTTACCTCTGAGTTTCTGCCTTTGAATCTTGACAACTTGGAGTGCACTGGTATCTAGATTTGGGTAGCAGAGAATCTTTGAGGTTAGAATCATAGTTGGTATCTAAAGTATCTCGAGTGCTTGAACTGCTTTCAGTGGGAAGACTAGAATGATTTTGAATAGATGCAGCTGTGTCTTGGACATTCTCCTTCATATCTTCAAAGTCTTGGGCCTTTGTCACGGATTCTTGGTCTTTGGGGCCTGAAGTAGTAGCAGATGATGTGCAAGAAGACCCACAATTCTCATATGAATCTGACTGATCTAATTCCTCTAATGCGGGAGAAATTTTCAGGGACTCGAGCTTCTTCTTCAAAAATTTAAGCTTCTTTTCAGCTTTTTGCCTCAGTTTGGTCTCTTCTCTGAGTTTGTTCTCCAGCTCTATCAACTGTAATAAAGAAACCAGAGATATCAGAATGAGTACCCTGTAGATAATATACTTCATGCGGTAACATGGATCAATAAGTACCCAACAAAGGAAAAGAGCAGACCTTATTACCCATGAGCTGTGCTTCCTCTTTAGCAACCCTTGAAGCTTGTCTCTCTGCAAGCAATCTTCCTCTTAGACATTCTAAAGTCCTCAAGCTATCCTCTACTTCCATTTTCTTCTTTTCACTGAGAGATGGCCCATATCACAATGTGAGAAACGAGAAGAAGAAGAAGAAGAGAGATTTAGCATGAACCCACCTCAATCTTTTGTCTTCCTTTGCAGCAGTCATTTTCTTTTCCTCTGGTAGCAGCTTAATGAGTTTAATCCTAAGCAAGGGCCAAAACTACAGGAGAAAGAAAGAGAAGAGAAGAGCCATCTCCACCTTACCACTGTTTCTGATTTTTAGAGCCTAAAATTGTACAATTTTTATGAAGAAAAAAGAAGGGACAAGTGAATAATTAAGTTGCTGCAAATACAAGATTGTAGGACATCAATGTAAATCATGGCTTCTTACTTTTATATAAAAATATTTATTATTCTAACAACTTTATTTAATATAAAGAAAACAATAATTCTTTTTGGTGACTCTACACTGAACAAACCAATGCGATTGTTTTAGATTCAACATTTTTTTTTAAGCATAAATGAAATCTAATCTTCAATGTAAGTAGAATGCAAGTTGCGTTTATATTGGTGGGCATTGGGCAACGACACAAAAGAAGGTGACCAATGTGAGAGTACATTCAAGTTTTGAAATTGAAAGATATCACAAGAACACTTATTTTGATTGGAGCTTGTTTTTCACATGAGGTCTGACCCCAAATCGTCTTCTTCTTCCACTGTATCCTTCTTTTTAAAATGTGGTTTGTTTTGCAGTTAATGGATTGTGTATTTGTGATATTGAAAGTAAAGAAGCAGCTTGCATTAGACTCAAAGAAAAGAAACTAGTTATTAGCACTTGAAACTTTTTTTTTAAATACAGACTAGAATAGAAACAGTGGGAAAGCCAAGAAACAAGGCCAACAGGTTGGTCACTAAGAACATGAAAACCCAAAAGATAAGAAGCAGCTGAAGTATGTAGCCAATCTGCAGCAAAATTACCCTCCCTGTACACGTGCAGAACCCGAGCTTGAGAGAAACTTTGCAAAAGCAGCTGAATGGATTTAACTAAAGATACACAATTGCCAATGCCAATGGGACTAATCGAACCAGAAAGCATATTGACTACACACAAGTTTATCACATTCAGCAATTATATTAGAAATTCCCAAGCCTTCGGCTAACTGCAATCCATGAAACATTGCCCATAGCTCAGCTTTGACAATCTAGCATTTATCCAAGTTAGAAACAAAACCGCTGACCCAATTGCCGACCAATTTCGAATCCACCAAACGCCTGCCCAGAAAAATTATGAAAATATCCATTTGTGTTGATCTTAAAGAAATGAGCTGGTGGGAGCTTCCAACTAACAGAGAGAGGTTCTCGAGGACAACCGAACAAATTAACTGAAACTTTGTTAAAAGCTATTTTAAAAGGTCGCAATAAGAAGGATCTCATTCACCAAACCATCTACTCCCAGAAATTTATTATTAAACATAAAATCATTTCGAGAATGCCACAAGTGCCACCAGCCTACACCTATTAAGAGATTCTATGGCAATCGTTGGACAAACAGAACGAAATTGCTCAAATTAGAAGAAATCCAATCCTCAACAGATAAACTTGGACCACAAAAGAAATCCCAATTCATGGGCGGCCGGAGTCTCCGCCAGACATTCGCAGTCATTGGACAATCCCTCAAGATGTGTACAAGTAAAGAAAAGAGTCATACATATGCATGGTGTAAGTATGGCATTAGTTTAGAAAAGAAAGCAATATTTTCCTATAAAAAGGAAGAGGTTGCTGCTGGAAGAAGGAGAGAGTGCAGAGAGTTAAAGAAGAGTTTTGAGAGAACTAACAAAATGAGAAAGAAAATAAAGAAAAAATCTTCGAATGTATGTATGTAAATCCTCTGTTTTAGTAATGAAATTGTGTTTTCTTCTCTTCTACTTGTTCTAATATAAATCTCTCTTAACTTTCTTAGTTTTTTCTTCCTTCAAATCCAAGAGACTCAACATCAGCAGAACACAAAGAACATAAAAGGAAACACCCAAAATGCCTTCTGCATTTCTCCAAATTGGTTAACAAACCATTATTCAGAATCAGCCATAGAACATCCTTGCCCTTTGGGGCCTAATCCACCTCCAAATTTTCCCCAAATTGGGGAAGAGATATTACCATTTCCGTGAAACAAATGAAGATACGCAGTTTTGAAGGAAAAACGACCTAAAGAAGAAGGTGCCCAGAAAATAGCATCTTCGTCAAAACAATTAAACGGTGGCAGACCTGCTGCAATATGACAAATAACATCTTGGGGAAGTCTATTGCTAAAGCTGGTCCACCGCCAGTCGCCTCCCTGGTCCATAAAATTGTTAAATTTTTATCAATCAAAACTCTCCACCATTAATTTCCAGTTGTACATTTATACATTCTTTTCATGTTTAATTGTAGGGCTACAATTCCATTCTGGGTGGAGCCAGCTTTCGTTGTCTTCTCTACATTATCAATTATCTTTTTCTTTTAAAATAAAATTGAAAATTTCAATTTCATGAAGCCATCTTCTGCTTTTTTTTTTTTTTATTATTTTTGGCCAAAATTATATATATATATATATATATATATATATTTCATAAATATATAAAATTTTCTATATTTACTATGCCATAAAATTTTAATAGATCAAAATTTAAAATTTCAATTAAAAATTTTAGAATACTTTTAAAAATATTATATATATTATAATTTAGTAAAAATACCAATGAGCCTGTACTGAAGATCTCTCCAAACCAAAACTGTGAAGAATGTATAAATCTTAAATTATCAAACCCTAATTTGATGTGGATTAAATCTTAAACTCTTTTAACCTTTTCCCGTACCAGTTCAATTACCAGACTGATTTTGAAAATATTGGCATCAGCGGATGGCATTGGATGCCAAAGTTAGTTGTGAAGCCTAACTTATGGTCTCCAACCTGAACCTAATAACGCAGACCACCCATACAAAAAGCCCAGTTCACTCTCATATGGCCTCCAATGATCATCTGCAGGTAATAGTATGCGCAAACAGATCGAGTTTTTATGAGTATCTGATTCGATCAAATTTTAATAGAATAAATTTGAGTAGTGTATAATTAAATTTAAAATTTAATATCCGTGATGGGTTTAGATAGGATTCGGATTTTATATGTTGGGTATCAATTACCCTAATCCGTTTATATAAATATTTAATTAAATATATAATATATATTTTTTAATAATATTTATAAATTTTTATATATTTTATTTTATATAAAATAAAATTAAAATATTTTTTAAAATTATTAAATTTTTAAAATATAAATTATTAATGAAAATAATTTTTTGTATAGATTATTAATTAAATATATAAAATTAAACTGGTTCAGGTATTTTTCGAGTAATAATAATCGGGTTTGGGACGAGTTCGGATAGTTGAGAATAAATTTTAATCGGGTTTAGGATGGATTCGAGTTTTGAGAATATTAATCGGGTTTGGATTCGGGTTCATATAGGACGATTTCGCGGGTACCCTAATCGTTCCCATCCCTAAGTATGCAGTTTTAGTTCCGATTTAGTTTTCTGCAGAGATAAAAATTGAAATTAAAGTTCAGTTCTTTTAGTTGTTTAATATTTTCAATTTTAATTCGGTTATAATTTTGTTTCTAATTTTATTTATGATTTTGATTTCAATTTCGATTCCTACACTCAAAATTGAAATATTATTATATTTTATTTGAAAAAAATATATATTTTTAAAATTAAAATATTAATAAAAATAATATTACTAATATTAAAATAAAATATCAATAAAAGTAACATAAAATCAAACTAACTATTCTCACATGAAAATATAAAATAAAATCAAATATCTATAATAAATCACATAATATTTTTGCATTTCAAATTATAAAATAAGAGCATATCAACGAAAAAAAATTATAATTTAACAATCATTCATCTATTTGTAAGATAGTTATAAGATAAAAATTATTAAAGATAGTTATTACACAGTTTTAAACATAACAGATAGAAAGAATAATAATACATGAAATGAAATAGATATATATAAATAGGAAGAGGAGAGAGAGGATTCATATAGAAAATTTCCATATACTATCATTGAACTTTTAACTTTGTTGGAAAATATATAATTTTGATTTGTTCAAATTTTGATCCACAATAATAAAAATATTAAAAATAAATTTAATTTTAATATAGTAGATATTATTTATAAAAATTTTATAGATTGTTATTAAAACTTTTTAAAATTAAAAATAAGATAATCAATGTAATTTTAAGTTACTTTATAACGTATATCTTAATAAATAATAACTATTTTCTACCGTCTTATTTGTAATTTTTAATTATATAATTTTCAATTAGAAAGTGTACTACATGATTAAAAGTTAATTTTGTCATATAATAAATTACTATAAAATGATTTAATGTATTTATAAATTAAATAATAAAAATTAATATCATTTTACATATTAACAAATGTATAATTAAGGACAAATAAGTTTATATATATATATATATATATATATATATATATATATATATATATATATATATATATAATCTTAATTGTATATAAAAATATATAATTTTGTTGAAATTCTATAATATATCTTAAAGCTCATATTTATAAAATTGGTTTTCTATTCAGTTTCGGTTTGATTCTTTATGAAAAATTAGAATCGAACTAAAATAGTAAAATAAGTTTGGTTTGATATGGCTCGATTTCTATAGTACTAGTTCTTTTTTTTATTTTGATTCTATTCGATATAATTTTTTAGTTTGATTCGGAGCTTAAAAACTATGCGATAGCCCTAATTTTAGGTATGGAAAGATTTGATTTTAAATTAAAATTGAAATCAAATTAATAATTCTATTCCAAGGGTAGAGAATTTGTAATTGGACCGGTAACACCCCAAATTTTTAAATTTATTATTTTGTGAGTAATATTAATGTTTTAATTTTATTTAAATTTTATGAAATTATTTGAAATTTTTTGGATTTTACAAATCGGGTTTGATTTTCTGAAAATATAAAACTTTGATAATTTTTAAAAATTAATTTAAAGACTACGTGACAAAACTAAAAATATATTTAGATTCTATGGATTTTTCTGAGTTTTCTGAATTTTTTTTTCAGAATCTTTGGATCTCGTTTTTAGTCCCAAGGCAAAGTAAAAATTCAATTTCGGGTACCCTGAATCGAACCAGCCGAATCGAATCGGATCGAATCGGACCAGTCGAATCGGGCCAGCTCCTTCTTCTTCTTCTTTTTCTTCCCGCACGCATTTCCTCTTCTCCTCTCTCTGTCGTTTTCTCTCTCCTCCCTCACCCCCAAGCTGCGCCGCCGCCTCCCCAGCCTCCCCCCCTCGCCGGCGCGCCGCCCAGTGCCTCCCCACTACCGGCCGTCGCCCCAGGTGGGCGGAAAATGCGCGTAAACTCCTCCCCTGAGCGCACGATGCTTCAGCTTCCTGGCCGAAATTCGGTCGATCCGGCCACCAATTGGGCCGGGTCTTGTGTCAAACACCATCTACACCTCGAGAGCTTTCCATAGACACCAAGAACACCAAAATCCATTGAGCAGTTTGTCCAATTTTTGTCCGGAAAGTTTTAGCCCATTTTGATTTTTGTGCTAGATTTCTCGCAAACCGCGAACCCCACGAGGAACCCGAGAGTACCAGAGCGCTCCACTCGTCAAGAGCTTCGCGGCAATATAAATTTTGAAATTTTCTGACACCATTTTTCGGTGGATCCCATGAAACTTCGCAGTATTTTTCCGAGTATTAAATGAGCTTAGAAAATTTCAGAAAAATTTTATACTAACCCCCATGTTGTGGGCTTCGTATAAGTACCTTCAATTAGCTGAAATTCGACAGTTGTCCAGATCTGTGAATTTCTGGTCAGACAGATCGGCTATTGAAAAAGTCTTGAAATTGGATCGAGATTTTGGCTACCCCACCGTTGTTAGACGCATCGAGTGCGTTCCCAAGATCGGAATCGGCATAGGTAAAGCCGAACCTTGCTTTTCGTAATTTTCTTGTACTTAAATGGGATTAAAAATCCATAAAATATTCATGGTAGCTCAGAAAATTATGATTCTTTTTGCATTAGCCTAGTAATATTGCTAAAGACCGCGGGGCAAAGTTTTAGAATTTTTAGAGTTTATTTGGGTAGTTTTTGCAAAAAGGGTCAATTATAAGGACTAAACTGTAATTTTACATATTGTGATTAATGACTGTTTGGATGGGCCCAGGAGGGCCTGTGTGATATGATTGCGTTGTGGGTGTATGGTTGGTGGATATAGAAGTGTGTTTTAAACCCATTTGCAGGTTGGGTAGGTCCTAGGTATAGAGGAGACTCTGCCGGATTTTTGATACGACTTAGGACGTCTTTGGTCTTTTTCTTAGTTTATATTGAGTCAAATTTATTAAATGATTGCAATAAAATTATCAGATGAGTTGGGACAGCCTTCTTACTCCGCTCAGCCGCCACAGTGACTGCTGTCAAGTTTGTGAGTAAAATATTAATTTTAATTGTAATTTCGATATTATTATATGTTCAAGCATGCCCATGCATCACTTATATATATATATATATATATATATATATATATATATATATATATATATATATATATATATATATATCTATGTAGTTAAACTCTAGGCACATTTTATGTTGCATTCACAACTGTTAAAGTGCCATGGATATTGTTGTGGTAATTTGGAGCAGTGTGCGTGCGTGTGATGTGGTGTTGGCTATGGATAGGACGGGTAGACACGGCTTGAGATCTTCGTTGGGACCCGGTTCTTCGGGGTAGACACGGCTTGAGTTCTTCGCTGGGACCCCGATTTGGTTTATTAAGCGAAAGTCCAGCTTGAGTTCTTCACTGGCACAGGTTGGATTAAAGAGAGCTGTATAGGGGATCAACTCCCATATAATTGTGATTTCACATTACTGGGTGTGTGAGTGCTCCAAATTACCTTTTTGCTGTTATGATGTGAAAATATTGCTGATGTTGCATTTCACTCTACAGGGTGCATTAGCTTTAGATAGTTATAGAGATTATGGTTAAAATTGATATTTTACTCTCTGAGTCGAACGCCCACTCCTGTTCATTATTTTTCAGGTTACAGGAGGATTTTTGTTGTGGTTAACCTGCTTTTCTCCTTCGCAGGTGTTTATTAATGTTTGTGTAATTCTGTTAACTCCTAGAATTTCCACATGTGTTAGAAATATTTATTAATTTGGGGACTGTAATATAATTGTCATGTCGGACCTGTAAACTTATTATAATATGCATGTTTATTGGACTGGATGAGGGAGCTGAGCTCCCATTTATTATTATGATATTTGAGTATGTGGAGGGTGAGCTGAGCTCTCCAATTGATTATATATTGTGTTTACAGGTCGGGTAAGTCAAAAACTCCCCGTTGAAATGTCCACTTTATGGCCAGACTTTGTCCGGTTGAATTTTTGAAATTGGGCTCAAATGGGCCTTAGAGTTGGGTTAAGAAATAGTTAGGCTTACTACGGGCCTCGGAGATTTTAGGCTAGCCCAGGTCCTAGTGCCGGTCCAACCTTAGGCTCCAGATTCATAGGGAAAAATTGTCTAAAGTGTTGGCAAGAGTCTAATAGGAGTCACATGCAAAAAATAGGGTCCACATTCGTCTTGCATTATCATCTTTGCTTCTAGTTTCTGCTTCATATAATTATGTATAAATATGAGTCTATAGAGCTGTGTAACATGCTGTTTTGAACATTGTGGGCCAATGCTACTGAATTTTAGGAAAATGCGTAGAAGCTGAAGAGCTGCCACTGCACCAGAATCAGATGTGCCTGACGAGGTGACGGCACAAGATGAGGCGCCTGCCCCAAGGAGGCAGGGTAGGAGGCCTAGAGCTGCTCAAGTAGAGGAGCAGCCACCACCAGTTTAGGAATAGTCTTTTGTGGCACAGGGTCCCATGGACCCAATGGCAGCTACTCTAGCTGGGTTGCAGAGAACCATCGATATGATGGCACAGTATATGGTCCACCCTCCACAGTAGCAGCAGTCCACCGCACCAAGAGGGGAACCTTACAAACAGATAATCAATTTCAAGAAGTTGGTGCCTGGTACTTACGATGTGTCAGATGATGCATATCGGTTCTTGGATTCCTGCAGACAGGCAAGAACAGAGTTGCAGTTGACTGATAGAAGACTTATAGAGTGTATGCAGCATGTCATAGTGCCTATGCCTAGACAATAGATGAACGACTACATATTACCTCGAGTGGAAAGTTTGTCTTGGACCCAGTTTGTGGAACTGTTTATCAATCGGTTTGTACCAGAGAGTTTCAGAGATCAAAAGCAGTGGGCTTTTGAGGCCTTAAAGCAGAATGGCAGGTCTGTAGATGAATATGCTCTGCAATTTACAGGATCGAGCAGAATGCCCCTACTGAGAGCTACAGAAACTATGAAGGTGAAGAGATTCCTAAAGGGGCTTGACAGGAGGTATGCAAACCTGGCCATGATGTCTGATCAGTCTTTTGATGTGGTGGTTAATTGAGCCAGACAGATTGAGATTAGCTATGCTGTGGATGACAGCGGAAGGGCAAAGAAAAATAGAGCAGAGGGTTCTTCAGGTGTTCCCCACATGGGTGCTCCGGATAGCGGAGGCCAGAGTAATTACAAAGGAAGAAGTAGGAACAAAAAGAGTGGTTTTAGACACAAATCTCGAGGATTCAGACCAGGGTACGGATCTAGCAGTGGTCATAGTTCCGGATACAGCAGTTCTGGGTCTGGTTCAGGATCCTCCTTTGAACCTTGTGCACAGTGTGAAAGAAGACATTCAGGACCTTGTATGATGGGTTCAGGAGTATTCTTCAGATGTGGCCAACAAGGTCACTTTGCTAGGGAATGCCCCATGTTCAGCGAGCCACATATGGGGGTCACAGGGTTCTATTGCAAATGTTCCTTGTCAGTTGTATCCTGGTGCTTCCAGCATGGCAGGCAGCCAGTTCAGTGGCCAACAAGGCCGAGGACAAGGGGGACGTGGATTTGGAGGCAGATTAAGGGGTAGAAGTCAGTATCAGGGTTCTGCAACGCAGGGTAGGGGTCAAGCTCGGGTTTTCACCCTAAACGATCAGAATGCTTAGGCTTCCAATGCAGTTGTGGCAGGTATTCTTCTAGTCTGTTCCTATGAGGCTAGTGTTTTGATAGATCCGGGTGCTACGCACTCATTTGTCTCCCTTGTGTTTGCCATGAGATTGGGTAGAAACCCTATAACTTTAGAATGCCCTTTGTCTGTAGCTACCCCACTTAGTGACAATATAGATGTAGACATGGTTTTTTCCGGTAGCCCAGTAGTAGTGGACAGAAAGATCCTCCCAGCAGACTTGGTTCCTCTACTAGTAATAGATTTCGATGTAATTTTGGAGATGGATTGGTTGGCAACTCATTATGCCACTTTAGAATGCAGGAACAAAAAGGTGTATTTCCATATACCTGGTGTGGAAGAGTTTAGCTTTGATGGTGACAGGAGCGTGGCTCCATATAATTTGGTGTCAACAATTAATGCTAGAAAAATATTGAGGCATGGATGTCAAGGGTATTTAGCATTGGTAAGAGATACATCTGTAGAAGGTGTTAACATGGAAAATATTCCTGTTGTCAGAGAATTCATGGATGTCTTCCCTATGGAGCTTCTAGGGTTGCCACCAGGAAGGAAAATAGAGTTTTGCATTGATGTTGTGCCGGGTACAAACCCCATATCAATGCCGCCTTACAGGATGGCACCAGCAGAATTGAAAGAGCTAAAGGAGCAACTACAGGAGCTTTTGGACAAGGGTTTTATACGTTCGAGCACTTCACCTTGGGCCGCTCCTGTTCTATTTGTGAGAAAGAAAGATGGGTCATTTAGGTTGTGTATTGACTATAGACAGCTGAACAAGATGATTGTGAAGAACAAGTATCTACTTCCTCGGATCGATGATCTGTTTGATTAGCTCCAAGGGGCTAGATTCTTTTCCAAGATAGACCTGCGATCAGGCTACCATCAGTTGAGAATCAGGAATGAGGATGTGTCTAAAACAGTATTTAAGACAAGATATGGTCATTATGAGTTCTTGGTGATGTCTTTTGGACTCACTAATGCACCAGCAGCCTTCATGGACTTAATGAACAGGGTGTTTAGGCCATTCCTGGACCGTTTTGTTATCGTATTCATAGATGACATTTTGGTATACTCTCGGACTGAGGAAGAACACGTGTGGCACTTGAGGATGGTGTTGCAGACTTTGAGGGAGCACCAGCTATATGCCAAATTTTCAAAATGTGAATTTTGGCTGGCAAGTATCTCATTCTTGGGACATGTGGTTTCTAGTGAAGGCATTCAAGTAGATCCCAAGAAAATTGAAGCTATAACTGATTGGCTTAGGCCTATAACAGTCACCGAAGTGCAATGTTTTTTGGGTCTAGCTGGCTACTATAGGCGTTTTGTGCAAGATTTTTCCAGGATAGCAGCTCCCCTAACTAAGTTAACTCGGAAGAATATTCCATTCATTTGGACAGATGGCTGTGAGGAGAGTTTCCAGAAGCTTAAGGAGTGTCTAACCACTGCCCCGATGCTGACACAACTGATGAGTGGTGAAGGATATACCGTGTACTATGACACCTCCAGAGTTGGCTTAGGGCGTGTTTTGATGCAGAATGGAAAAGTAGTGGCTTATGCTTCAAGGCAACTGAAGAGGCATGAAGAGAATTACCCCACCCATGATTTGGAAATGGCTACTGTGGTCTTTGCACTAAAAATCTGGAGACACTACCTGTATAGTGAAGTGTGTGAGATATACACCGACTATAAGAGTTTGAAGTACATCTTCCAACAGAGGGATTTAAACTTGAGACAGAGGAGATGGATGGAGCTTCTGAAGGACTATGATTGCACCATCCAGTACCACCCTGGGAAGGCCAATGTAGTAGCAGATGCTTTGAGCAAAAAATCTCCTGGTAGCTTGGCGCAACTATCAGCAAAGAAGAGACCGTTGATTCAAGAAGTATATGAGTTGATGGATCAAGGTCTAATCCTAGATCTTTCAGATGAGGGGGTATTGTTGGCTTATTTTTCAGTGAAACCAGACCTGCGAGATAGAGTCAAAGTTTCCCAGCACAGAGACCAACAATTAATGAAGATCATAAAAAGAGTACAGCAGGGTGAAGGTGGTGAGTTTGGATTTGCCAATGATGACGCCCTAGTGCAAGGTTCTAGGATATGTGTGCCCAATGTGGACAATCTCAGAAATGAAATCATGCAAGAGGCACACTATACACTGTACAATGTCCACCCAGGCTCCACCAAGATGTACCATGATGTGAAAGATAGATATTGGTGGAATGGCATGAAGAGAGACATAGCAGACTTTGTGTCCAAGTGCTTGACTTGTCAGAAGGTGAAGTTTGAACAGCAGAGACCGTCAGGAAAACTGCAAGAGCACCCTATCCCAAAATGGAAGTGGAAGATGATTACTATGGATTTTGTGACTGGGTTGCCACGTACCACGCAAAGATATGATTCGATATGGGTAATTGTAGGTCGCCTGACTAAATCAGCTCACTTCTTACTTGTGAAGACCATATGTTCTATTACACAGTACGCACGGCTCTATATTTGAGAAATAGTCAGATTGCATGGAGTTCCTGCTTCTATAATATCTGACAGAGGGCCCCAATTCACTTCTCGGTTTTGGAGGAAGTTGCAGGAGGCACTTGGCACACAGTTGAACTTTAGTACTGCTTTTCACCCTCAGACAGACGGACAGTCCGAAAGGACAATCCAGACACTGGAAGACATGCTTCGCATGAGTGTTTTGGATTTTGGAGGTCAATGGGATGATCAGCTATCTTTGGTGGAGTTTGCCTACAATAACAGTTACCATTCCAGCATAGAGATGGCACCCTATGAGGCACTATATGAAAAAAAGTGTAGGTTTCCTCTGTGTTGGACAGAAATAGGAGAAGCGAAGGTGCATGATGTAGACCTAGTGCAGTACACTTCAGAGATAGTTCTTTTAATCAGGGAACGATTAAAAACAGCTTTCAGTAAGCAAAAGAGTTATGCAGACCCCAGACGGAGGGATGTGGAGTTTGTAGTAGGCGACTACGTATTCCTGAAGGTTTCTCCTATGAAGGGAGTCATGAGATTTGAAAAGAAGGGCGAGTTGGCACCTCGGTATATTGGACCCTTTGAGGTTATTGATAGAGTTGGAGCAGTTGCCTACCAGTTGGAGCTACCACCCAACCTTTCTCATGTTCATCCTGTATTTCATATCTCCATATTCAGGAAATACATACCTGATCCTTCTCATATGCTATAGCCAGATGTAGTAGAGTTGAAAGAAAACTTGATATTTCAGGAGCAACCTGTAGCCATAGTGGACTTGTGATACCCCTTACCCGTCTACAGTGTAGCCAAGTAGGATATGCCACTCAGTGTGCCGGAGCACCAATTCATGTTTTAATTACAATTTATCCCTTTTAATTCATTTATTTACAATTTTTGATAAATCTGAATTTTTTCGAAATTTTTATAGAAAATTCGAGTCAGTATTGTAAATTGGAAAAACAGTTCTTCTGAACCTGTTTAAAAACACTTCCAATATAATTTCCAAATCCAAACTCCATTATACACATTTCAAATCAATCTCAAAATCTCAATCTCAAATCACAACATTATTTTCAGAATTTTTTTCTTTTCACTTCATTACTGGAAGTACATTCATAAATATTTCTCAACATAATATACAGAAATTTCAATAATATAAAATTTCATATATTTACATCATCAAATAATTTCAAGAGTTTATAGTTACAATCCCAAAACTAATACAAAATACAAAATGCTACCCAAAATCCTAATGTCCTACCATATGTACTGTAGAGGTGAGGTGACTCTAGACTCCGGATGCAGCTCTGAAGGCTCATCCTGTCTGATGTCTGCTGGGCTCCCCAGCTAGGTCTCCAGTACCTACGCATAGCAAAAGCGACGCGCTAAGCAATTCTGCTTAGTAGTGATAATATAAAATAAAATAAAATAAAGATAAGCAGACAGAATGTATTTTTACATTTTTTGGCAGACTTAATTTCTGATATTATTTACAGTATTATTCGATTTAAACTTAGTAAGATTTATTAACATTGCCCGAGTAACCCATACTAGTTGACTGGACTGGATAAACGGGTAAACTGGCACTGGGTACTAAGTACCTCGGACCATCACACCATCGGTCACATTGTGTCAGCTAATAAGCTGTAATAATTATCGGGGATAAAACACAAGTGTAACAACTCAAATAACATAGCCAAAGGCTATTATGTCACAGAATGGCATGGAAAGCCATGAAACACAGAATGGCATGAAGCATATGCAGTATTGCTAACAGAACCCTATTGGCATACCAACCTATCCAAACCAATCTTGCTAGGTATACTATGGCATTTTACACTTTTAAGTTTCACAATTTTTGAAATTTAAGTTTTAGTGTTACTATTCCATTCATTAGTCAACAAAAATGTTGACTTTTGCATAGGCAATTGGTACATTGGTTCTAATATCATCAACATACCACATTTTGCATTTTAAAATTTTTGGTATTGGTTGCCAATACCATTTCTAAGCCTAATGTTAATTGGACAGAATTTTTAGTTTTTATGTTTTTTCTTTACTGTTCTATTAGTTATTTTTACAGTGGGAATTTGGCAAAATAATCAATAAAAGTTGTTCCTTATTTTGTCTAGTTGCATTTCCTTTTTTGAATCACTCCATTTGGAGTTTTGTAGCTCTAGTTATGGCCTAAAAACCACAACTGGCCGGATTAAAATTTTGTCCAGAATTTCTGGATTGACCAAATCTACAGTACTTGGAACAGTGACTACAACTCACTTTTTGAATATGTTCTGGTTATAATTTGAGTTAGGTTTCTTCATGAAAGTTGTAGATCTATATCTCAGCTTATTGCTGGTAAAATTTCAGGTCAATTGGACCTTTCTATACTGAGTTATGGCCAAATGACTAAATACTATTCATTTGGTCATTTTGCCTAAGCAGAATACAGGTCACCCGGATTAGGGCAAACTTTTGGTCAACTTGGTTTGGTTTTCTGGGCATGTTTTCTTCACCAAAGTTGTGCCATTATTTATCTATTTTCATGTCCGATTGGCTTTACATCAATTGAACCTCTACAATTCCATTCATTGCTGCCCAAACCTGCTGGACTCATGTCCAGTCCTGCAGATCACCAAGGGCAGCCACACTAAACTCCAATCCCACTATACAATTCACTTCATTTTTTATTTAAATAGAACCAAATGGTCACTAATTAACCATTAAAACCTACTTTCATCATCACATGATCAAAGTCTCAATTTCCATCCCAAAACCCTAACTCAAATATCACATACCATGCAATATAATTGCATTTCATTAATTCACTTAAGAGATACATATTGTGGGCAGTCATACAAGCATGTTGACTCCATAAAACTCATCACAATCATACCCTAACCAAGGCTGCCGAAATTTAGGGATGGCATACAAATGGTAGTTCATCAATTTCTTTGTCGTTTACACTCATTTTTAGTCCTTACACATGAATTTAAAGTGAAAGAACAATTCATTTTTGAGCCCATTTTATCTCTTTTAAATAAAGTTATGCCATGTGTCAAGATTGGATTGGTTGGGAAGATTTTAATAACATCCTTATGATGTCATAATGCCATTTTCTTTCATTTTCTTTCCTTTTCTTACCTATTTAATTTCAATTAAATTTTTAACAACATTTATTCATATTTTATGTTATATAAATTATTTATTTAACTGAACAAGTTGGTCAAAAATCATCTCTGAAGATAAAATGACCAAAATGCCCTCCGTTTGGCTTAACGAGCCAAAATTGTCTGTACCGATTGAAAATTTTTTTTAAACATTTTCTTCGCATTCTAATGCCATAGGAACCTCAATGACCCTTCTCTGGAGTCCCAAAAATTATTTTATAATTTTTCTCCTGGGTCTAGGGTTGCTAACGGCCTTCACCGTCACTTCCCCTTCGGTTACTCATCTCTCGAGTTTTGGCTCATTTAACCTTAGTGTATTTGGTTTCTAAAATTTTTCCTTGATGTTTATGAGCATTATTTAGTTTCATTATAACTCCTCACCATAGTCTATTTATAATTTCAAATATTCTAGCTGCCCGGACCGATATTGATCACCGGAACAGTAGACTGTATAGATTAGCTAAAGTGAGGATGTTACAGGACTATCAAGTGAGGCAGCTAAGATCAAAATAGATCCCTATGGTTAAGGTTTTGTGGAGGAGCCAATAAGTGGAAGAGTACACCTGAAAGTCAGAGCGGGACATGGGTAGCAAGTACTCTTATCTATTCAATGTATAATTCTGTACCTTATTCTGCCTTGTGTAAAAATTCGAGGACGAATTTTCTGTAAGGGGGAAAGAATGTAACACCCCAAATTTTTAAATTTATTATTTTGTGAGTAATATTAATGTTTTAATTTTATTTAAATATTAGGAAAATATTTGATATTTTTTAGATTTTAGAAATTGGGTTTGATTTTCCGAAAATATAAAATTTTGATGATTTTTAAAAATTAATTTAAAGACTACGTGGCAAAACTAAAAATATATTTGGATTCTATGGATTTTTCTGAGTTTTTTAGAATTTTTTTTTCGGAATTTTTGGACCTCATTTTTTGTCCCAAGGCAGAGTAAAAATTCAATTTCGAGTACCCTGAATCGAATCAGTCGAATTGAACCGGCCGGATCGGACCAGCTCCTTCTCCTTCTTCTTCTTCTTTTTCTTCCCGCGCGCGTTTCCTCTTCTCCTCTCTCTCATATTTTCTCTCTCCTCCCTCACCCCCAGGCCGCGTCGCCGCTTCCCCAGCCTCCCCACCTTGCCGGTGCGCCACTCCAGTGCCTCCCCACGGCCGGCCGTCGTCCCAGGTGGCCGGAAAACAGGCGCGAAGTCCTTACCTGCGCGGGCGCGACGCTTTAGCTTCCCGGCTGAAATCCAGCCGATCCGGCCAGCAATTGGGCCGGGTCTTGTGTCAAACACCATCTACACCTCGAGAGCTTTCCATAGACACCAAGAACATCAAAATCCATTGAGTGGTTTGTCCAATTTTTATCCGGGAAGTTTTAGCCCATTTCGACTTTTAAGCTAGATTTCTCGCAAACCGTGAACCCCACGAGAAAACCGAGAGTACCAGAGCGCTCCACTCGTCGAGAGCTTCGCGGCAATATAAATTTCAAAATTTTTTGACATCGTTTTTCGGTGGGTCCCACGAAATTTGGCAGTATTTTTTCGAGCATTAAATGAGCTTAGAAAATTCTGTAAAAATTTTATACTAACCCCCGTGTTGTGGGCTTCGTGTAGGTACCTTCAATTCACGGAAATTCGACAGTTGTCCGGGTTTGTGAATTTTCGGCCAGACAGACCGGCTACCGAAAAAGTCTTAGAATTGGATCGAGATTTTGGCTACCCCATTGTTGTCAGACGCTTCGAGCGCGTTCCCGAGATTGGAATCGACATAGGTAAACCCGAACCTTGCTTTTTCGTAATTTTCTAGTGCTTAAATGGGATTAAAAATCCGTAAAATATTCGTGGTAGCTCAAAAAATTATGATTCTTTTTGCATTAGCCTAGTAATATTGCTAAGGACCGTGGGTCAAAGTTTTAGAATTTTTAGAGTTTATTTGGGTAGTTTTTGCAAAAATGGTCAATTATAAGGACTAAACTGTAATTTTACATATTGTGATTAATGACTGTTTGGATGGGCTCAGAAGGGGCTGTGTGATATGATTGCATTGTGGGTGTATGGTTGGTGGCTATAAAAGTGTGTTTTAAACCCATTTACAGGTTGGGTAGGTCTTAGGTATAGAGGAGACTCTGCCGGATTTTCGGCATGACTTAGGACGTCTTTGGTCTTTTTCTTAGTTTGTATTGAGTCAAATTTATTAAATGATTATAATAAAAATGTCAGGTGAGCCGGGACAGCCTTCTTCCTCCGCCCAGCCGCCACAGTGACTGTTGTCAAGTCTGTGAGTAAAATATTAATTTTAATTGTAATTTCAATATTATTATATGTTCAAGCATGCCCATGCATCACTTATATGTATATATCTATGTAGTTAAACTCTAGGCACGTTTTATGTCACATTCACAACTGTTAAAGTGCCATGGATGTTGTTGTTGTAATTTGGAGCAATGTGTGTACGTGTAATGTGGTGTTGGCTATGGATAGGACGGGTAGACACGGCTTGAGATCTTCGCTGGGACCCGGTCCTTCGGGGTAGACACGGCTTGAGTTCTTTACTGGGACCCCGATTTGGTTTATTAAGCGAAAGTCCGGCTTGAGTTCTTCGCTGGCACAGGTTGGATTAAAAAGAGCTGTATAGGGGATCAACTCCCATATATTTATGATTTGACATTACTGGGTGTGTGAGTGCTCCAAATTACCTTTTTGCTGTTATGATGTGAAAATATTGCTGATGTTGCATTTCACTCTATAGGGTGCATTAGCTTTAGATAGTTATAGAGATTATGGTTAAAATTGATATTTTATTCTCTGAGTTGAACGCTCACTTCTGTTCATTATTTTTCAGGCTACAGGAGGATTTTTGTTGTGGTTAACCTATTTTTCTCCTTCGCAGGTGTTTATTAATGTTTGTGTAATTCTGTTAACTCCTAGAATTTCCGCATGTGTTAGAAATATTTATTAATTTGGGGACTGTAATAAAATTGTCATGTTGGGCCTGTAAACTTATTATTATATGTATGTTTATTGGACTGGATGAGGGAGCTAAGCTCTCATTTATTATTATGACATTTGAGTATATGGAGGGTGAGCTGAACTCCCCAATTGATTATATATTGTGTTTACAGGTCGGGTGAGTAAAAAACTCTCCATTGAAAGGTCCACTTTATGGTCGGACTCTGTCCGGTTGAATTCTTAAAATTGGGCCCAAATGGGCCTTAGAGTTGGGTTAAGAAATAGTTAGGCTTACTACGGGTCTCGGGGGCTTTAGGCTGATCCAGGTCCTAGTGCCAGTCCGACCCATAGGTTGGGTCGTGACAGGACCCAAGAGTTTCTATCACTTTTGATTTAATTTCAGTTTGATTTTTGTCTGATTAAATTTAATTTGATCAAATCTAGCAATTAAATTTTTTACATATTTTATTTTCTAAAAAATTGAAAATTTCAGCTTTTGATTTCAAATTGAACGAAATAGATCAGAACAAGCTATAAAACTGCGCCATGCTGCAGCAATAAGTAAAATTTACATGCACATATATATTAAAAAAAATTATTATTTATAATTTATTATAAAAAATTATTTAACTACTTTCGTTTTTCACATGAGTAAAATATATCAACATATAGTTTAGCCTAAAAAATTATAATTTTATGAATTAATAAGTTAAAGTATTGTCTTAATTCATATATTCATAATAATTATAGTATGATTGTTAATTTTTTTTTAGAAATAATCTATAATGATTAGGATAAATGTAATTATTTAAAAGTTAAAAATAATTAAAATTAAATTAAATTTTAAAATTAAATATTGAAAAAATATAAAGGTAGAAATTGGTAGGATTTAACCAATTAAAATAAGAAGAAAAAAAAAAGAAAAAACATTTAATGAAAATTTTACAATACTGCTGTTTCTTCAAATAATAATATAAAATTGGGTTTTGATATATATAAATAGCTAGGATTGGTTGCCTAATATATATATATATATAATTTAATTATATTTTTTCAATTATTTAAAAAAATTTAAATAATATTTTTTTTTATGTAAATGTTGAATAAGTTTAATTATATAAAAAAAAAGCAAAAGGAAAGAAAAAAAATATATTAAAGTTAACACAAAAAGGATAAAGGCTAAAATAATAATACTTTCACTATTTAATTTATAATTTAATTAAATTTTATTTATATTATATAAATAAAAAGTGAGGGGTAAAAATATCCTTTTACTGTTTTTTAAGAACAGTAAAAGTGTTGACTGATTTGGTAATATATAATATTAGTAAGACCAATGGTTCAGGCCTTGGGGGTGCAATGCCCAAGTGAGTCGTTGTAGCTGGGGGCCTAGTCACAATACAATAGAAAGAAAGAGCAACTAAAATAGAAATTAAAAAGAAAAAGAAAATTAAGAATAAAAATATAATTTTTTTATTCTTAAAAACAGTAAAAAAAAAAAAAATTGTCGTATTCTTCCAGCTTTGTGTTCACTGGGAATATTTTATAATATTCCCTTGCCGAATATATTGATGAAGTATCGTTATAAATTTCTAATTACTAAAAAAATAAACGATTAAAATAATTTATATATTAATTTATTTTAAATCTGTTTAAAATAAACTCTGGACTGATGATGCAAAAAAATTTGTGAAGGGCTCATGTTTTTCCTTTCTTAATAATATTTTAGTTTAAAATTATTTTTATCATTTTTCTCTTCTTATCCATTGATGCTAACAATTTCATATATATTAGAGTATATGAACAAAGTATACTGCAACAGATAATTGAAAAGTTGATAAAATACAGTTAACAACCGGCTCACCATATTTATCTATTTATTTTAAAATTATTTATTTTTATAATAAAAAATAAATAATTACTTCTCATTAAATGGTCCACCTTCAATTATTATTTATGTTTTTATTGAAAAAAAACGAGTATTCTAATATATATTTAAATAATAATTAATGTATTTTACATTAAGAAATAATTATTTTTTTAATTTTATCATAAAAATAATTAATTTTAAAATAAATGAAGCGAGGAATCAATATCTGATATCTCCCCCCATTTTTTATACTTTTCAAAATATAAAATAATTCTAAAAATAAAAATCTCAATCATCCTCCTCATTTATTTTTATTTCTAATCCATACATGCACTTGCCTCTGTACTAACCACACGTGTCACTATCATCAACGTGTGACTCTACTTTCAGCGCTTACACGTTCTCCATTAAGGGACCCACCTCCTTTCTTGATCAGAACACTCCACAGCCGTTGGATCTCTCCCAACGCGTCTTCGGAGGGAAGCTGAAACCTGCAACACGGGCAAGTATTCCTCTTCTTCAACCATGGCAAAATGCACATCCAATGAAACAAGTGTTCGCATGGCAACTCACACACGTCTCTCCCTTCTCTCATCTCTTCTCTACATACAACACACTCCCCACCACCACCTCTTCTCACCTCCACCGTCGGTAGTGCCACCACAGCTGATGGTGCTGCTGCCACCTCTCTCCCCTCCTTCCTTCCACAACCACCCATTAAAGCCACTAACCTCCAACACCTTATTATCATCTCAACGAAAGGTAAAACGACGCCTCCATAATGCACCCCAATGCCAGACTGCATTAACATGGCATCAGAGTAGCGTTTGCTTAAAATTCCCATCCATTCAGTACGTGGGCTTTTGAGTATTTCAGGGTTATATTGATGGACGTCACAAAGGAGTAGGAGGAGTAGTGCTGCGTCAAGGTCTCTGTGTTTGATGGTGGCGGAGGGATGCGGAGGAAGTGGAGGTGGGTGGAAGTGACGGGTGAGTTGGTGGAGGGAGGAGAGGAGATGCTTGGCAATGAGGAGGGTTTTGTGAGGGAGGGAAAGGGAGCGGAGAAGGTGGAGGGTGAGGGAGAAGGAGGAGGGAGAGGAGAGGAGAGAGGAGAGACGGTGGTGATGGTAGAGAGATTGAGAGAGGATGGAGTGGGTGAGATCTGAAAGCTGGGGAGGAGTGAGAGTAGAGAGAGCAGCTATGATGGTGGTTTCTTCTTGCAGTTCCATGATGGGATCGTGTGCCTGTGACTTCCACCGCAGTGGGTAAAGATCGAGAGAATGTGTGCCTTTTTATGTGAATTTGACTCACTCATTTGTACGTTCTAATGACAAAACTATCCCTTTCACTGTTACTTCAGTTTTATATATTTAAAAAGAAAAAAGATCAGTAAGACTCAACCAACCAAAAATTAGTACAAATTTAGAGGTAAGGACTATCATAGTTCTTATAAGTGAGGGTATATATTGAAGTGCTTCTTCACTTCTTGTACATAGTTCTTAGCTCTGATTCCACAATTGCTTGATTCCTAGCTAACCCATTTACAGGGGTGAAAGTTGTTTGTTTCAAGGAAACTCTGCGTGATTGTAAGGTGTCTGTTTCTAGCCTTGCATAGTCCTCTGAGCTTCCCTGTGTTGTGCTTCATGAATGCTGCTCGTAGTCCCCCTATGGTGGCTCCCATGCTGCTGGCGGTGGTGATTTGCTTTGCAATGTTGAGCTGAGTCTTAGGATTCGAGTCAAACACTCATTAGTACAAGGGTTCTGTTGTAAGGGTCTTGGGCCTTCTTTATATGGGCTTGGGCGTTAATCTTGAGCTAGCTTTGTTATAGTTGGGCTTTGGTCATGTACATTTACTTTCATCAATGAGGTCTTACAAATATGGTACGGACAATAGACCTAACTAGTGCAGCACAAATTAAGCTTGGACGAAACAGTCTTTCTATAGTCTAATTTAGCTAAAAAATAAGCTATGGACATACACTGTGTTTTTGCATTAGGTGATGAATTGATGAATGGGTTGGTAAATTGAAAAACATAGTGGACAAGAGATAGAGGGAG
Organism: Hevea brasiliensis; assembly: GCF_030052815.1. Taxonomy (NCBI): domain Eukaryota; kingdom Viridiplantae; phylum Streptophyta; class Magnoliopsida; order Malpighiales; family Euphorbiaceae; genus Hevea; species Hevea brasiliensis. The sequence continues at coordinate 397,507 of NC_079495.1, read as the reverse complement.
GGACAGGGGAATGTGGGTTTTTTTGTTCACATGTACGTGTCTAGTTCAAGAACTTTTGTCGATCCTTTTTCTTATTATTGTATTTGCCTTAACCAAACAATCAGAAGAAGAAGGAAAAAAAATAACCATTTGGCCCATCCATGGCTACTTTCTTTTGTCTGCTACAACTCCATTATTGATCATCATGAAACAACTTAGTGGAATTTGGCAACCACGTTAGCTAGCAAAATTCTCATGCGCCACCTCCTCTTGGATTATTTATTTGTTTTTGAAGTTTGGGCAAACGCGTAGAGTCCTCATGGTAAGTGACTCCAATTACCATTCTCCAATGCCTGATAGGGACTTTTGGAACAAGTTTTTTGGGGTAAACCCAATCTTGTTATCGCCTATCCAAACAATGGATTGTGAGGATCTTTTGGTAAACTCAACCCATCATCATTTCTTCAACTAATAGTTCAGGACTAAAATGCAAATGACCATTGAATTGGGTCATTTTAGTTCATGCATAGTTGGTAAGAATATCTATTCCCTTCAAATTTATTATTATATTTAATTTTCACACACGAAAACTAAATTCTCTATTCTAATGATACTAACAATACATCCCTTATATTGATATGATATATTCCAAATTTATAAATAGTCTTAAAATATTTTTTAACAGAGTTAAAAAAAAAAAAAAGGATTTTCATTCTTATTAATTCTTATAGACTAAATTTGTTCTAATAAAAATTCTATTAGAATTTTATTAAATTTTATAGGTGCCAAAACACCAATTTTAATTGTAAAAATGAGTTTAACATTATTATTAAAACTGTATCTTTTCATAAATTAATTAGAGGTATTAAAATTAATTTATAATTAAAATCAGTATATTTTAATAATAAAAATTTCAAAATAATTAAATAATTTTAATAAAATAATATTCTAAAAATATATATATATATATATATTTTTTTATCTTGTAACCACAATAACAAATGGAGCCCTAGAGAGCCATTAGAATAAAAGGCAAGTTGTATACTGCGAGGGGGACAAAATGATAAGTTTATGGACGCTATATATCTCTAACCAGTTAATATTAAGCAGTGTAGCGATTCACTATACCATTGGATGCTTTAACTACAAGTAATGGTTTCCGCTAGAATCAAAGTCAAGAAAGATCTTAAAAAGCTTTTCCACCAATGCATTAAAAATGACTTATGATGCTTGTAAGTGATGATGAAAAGTTAAAACAATCAAAAGAAGAGCAAGTCCACTATATTCCAAAAGCTTTTCGCCACTGACCGCAGAAAGCTTAGAGGCTAAAGAATATTAGAAAGAGAAAATGTGCCTTCCCTAAATGTATCAATCTGAACTCCTCCCCAATCTTTTCTTTTTCCCTTTCAAAACCGTCCTCTGCTGTGCCTTCCCTAAATGTATTTGATGAAGTACAATATGGCAAACCAATTCCTCTCATGTATGATAAATAAGATGACAAATCTGGCAACTAAATGTTCAATTACGATCTCTGAATGATTTGAGAAGGGTCAGACGTTATAAGCACTGTGGCCAGATTGCACAACTCAATTCAATAAATAAAATTCAAGAAAAAGCGAATCTTTTGCCACAGGTATTCTAATTTCTAAGCATTAGATATATGGCATGCGAATAAAAAAAAAAAAAAAGCCTCTTCCTATTGCTTAACCATAAATACTCTCCTCATCAAGCTCATACTGCAAAACTTTCCCTTCTTCTCTCATCATCCCAAGCAACCCTTCCAATATTATATATATTTTTTCAGCATCTTCGCTAGATCTGTCCATAGCAATAAAACCTTGTATTCCTTTACTAGTTTCTATCCAACTACTGCCTGCTATCTTCTTTAAGCCAACTTTATTCATCCTTTCTCTGACCTCATCAGCTTCTTTCCATTTCCCTGCCTGGGAATACAAATTGGCCATGATGACATAAGTGCCGGTATTTTCTGGTTCAATTTCAAGCAAATGATCACAAATGAACTTGCCAAGTTCAACATCACCAGAAACAGAAGCTCCATGCAGTAATGCGCCCCAAACTTTCGCATTTGGCTCTATTGGCATTTTAGAAACAAACTCCTTAGCTTCAGAGAGCCTCCCTGCCCTGCTTAGAGCAACTACCACGCAAGCATAATGCTCTGCCAAAGGCTGAATGCCATATTTCTTAAACATAGCCTCAAAGATCTCGAAAGCTCCATCCACCATTCCGCAATGAGCACAAGCTGTCAACACTGCAGTAAATGTGACTAGATCAGGGTGAATTCCACCATTCAACATCTCATGAAAAAGACCAAGAGCCAAATTAGCATCTCCATGGACAGCATATGCTGAGATTATTGCAGTCCAAATAATCAAGCTCCTACTTTTTGATTGATCAAACATCCTCTGTGCCCCACCAAGATATCCTAACTTTGCATACATATCAACAATTGCAGTTGCAACATAGATATTGTCGTCATAACCATTTTTAACAGCATAAGCGTGCATCTCTTTCCCTCCTTTCAAACTTGAAGAACATGATAAGGCAGGAAGTATGCTCGAAAGTGTTACAGCATTTGGTTGAAAACCAAGTACCTGCATTTCTCTAACCAAATCTAATGCCTTCTCATACTGCTTATTTTGTACCAAACCTGAAATAACTACGTTCCATGTACTTAACAGTTGAGTTTTCATTCCTCTAAAAAAATCCAGACTTTGATCAACATGCCCATGAAGCATGAATCCGGATATAATAGCACCATAAGTAACTTCATCCTTTTCACTCATCAATTCAAACAATTCTCTAGCATAATCCAAGCTCCCACATTTTGCATAAAATCCAATCAAAGCATTACAAACGGAAATATCCATTTCAACCTGATTATCAACAAGATACCTATGAACTTCCATTCCAAAAACAAGGTCCATTGTTTGCCCGCATGCTTGCAAGACACTGACCACAGTGATCCCGTTAGGCCTAAAACCCGAAAAATCAACCATTTCCCTATACAATCTTTTACATTCCTCATAGAGCCCTCCCTGAGAATAACCCGCAATCATCGAATTCCACGTCACCACATCTCTCTCCCTCACATTATCAAACACCCTTCTCGCTAAAACCAATTCATCACAAGTCGAATAAAACGTAACCAAAGCATTCTCGACGAAAACATCAGCATCGAACCCCTGTCTCAGAACAAAACCATGAACCTCCTTACCCAATTTAACATCAATAAACAACAAACCAGACAGTGACTTTAACAAAGTAGTAATGGAGACATTGTCAGGCCTCGCATTCAATGAACTCGAACAGGCTAACGACGAGAAAAGCTTCAATGCGTCTGCGTGGCGGTTATGGAGGGAATAAGATATGAGCATGGCATTATAAGAAAAGGTGTTCTTATGGGGAATTCGATCGAACACGGAACGGGCGTCGGTTAGGTCGTTGGTTTTGGCGTATAGAGTAACAAGTTTGGAAGCAAGGTAGTTTCTTGGCGTGACGGAGAAGAGGATGAGCCGCGCGTGTAGTTGCTTCGCTTGAAGAGGAAGACGGTGTTCGGTGAAGTGCTGGAGGAGACGACCGAACAAGGCACAGTCGAGCACAGCGGAAGAGCTCAGAAAACGGTGGACTTGGCTGTCCAAGGTGTTTGATATAATCTTCATTCATTTGTCCGATGGGCCTTGAGCAAGTATTCGGCGTTTAATGGGGGAGAGTTTTTGGTGAACGATGTCGTTTAGTTGGTTAAGCAGAAACGGAGCGTTTTTACCGGGGAGTTAATTTAATTCAGGTGGAATGGAAAGCAGGGCAATGAAACAAGCTTTGGGAACTGCAACTGTTTCAACTTCCTGCAAAGCAGCGATTCCGATTTCTTTCTTTGCAACTCAGGCAGTTAGTTTGGGTTGCTATTCGGAGATCTCAGAGAGGTGAAGATCAACTCCAGAATGTTGCCAATTACAGTGCTGAAGCATCGGTTTTCTTCTCTCAATCATTTCACTTCCCACTGGTATGCATGTTCCTAGCTTCTTATTTCTCTCTCTTTTTGATTTTCTTCTCCTGATTGGTGATATTTTAGGAACCGTAGAATCAGTTTTCAGAAAGTTTTTTGACTTGCTGTTTGTTTTTTAGAATTCTTGAAGACTAAACTGCAAATTGTTGTCTATAGAATTACTAGTGGTTGTGGTTGATCAAATTAGGGTTTTCTTGGACTTCTGTTTTTGCAAGGTGTTTGTGCATATGGAGAATGGGAGTTATTTTACTAAACTTGGTTCAGAAGAAGAACCTGAGCTGAATTATTGTTTTCTTTTTCTTGTCCACGTACAAAAGATGTCTTTGAAATTTGTGGTTGAAAAGCAAAATAATAAAATCTGTAGGGTGGAAGAAAGAATATCAATGGCTCCAGATCAAATCAATCTCAAGGATTATTCTTGAGATTATGGTGAACCTTACCCAACTTGAAATTTGGAGAATTTAGGGAATTTATGTTTACTCTCAGCAGCTGGTATTTGAGCAATCTGCAGAGTTCTCTCTCTCTTTCTCTCGTGTTTCCATGCGCACTTCATCTTTGATTTGTAGCTTAAGTAATGTTTAGGCTTTATTGCAGATTAGCCATCTCCAAAGTCTTCTTTTGGACTGAATGAACATTTATCAAAATTAAAAAAGAGAAATATGGAGAATGCAAAAGGAGAAAGATTGAATATTAAAAGGCTATATAGCCTGTTCTGGAGCAAAGCTCAATGAGCTCAAAGAAACTATTAGCTCTCCTTGTCAACTTGAGAAAAATATGGAAGACTGATTGATAACATCTGCATTTTTAGGACTTACTAGGGTTCGAAGATCTCAAGGTTAGGTTAGGTTAAGTAAGATTGAAATTGGGATTGCGAAAAACTTTATGGTTTAGCTGTTGTGCTGCAGCTTTTTCGAAAATGGGAGTGCATCATATCTGCACTCAAAGAATATCTTTTATCAAAGGCGTGGTAAACTTATTTTTCATAATAAATCACCTGTGCCTAATTGCCTAGAGCAATAGAAAAAGCTTACTAATGAAAAAGGGCTTTCTGGCAATCAGAAATAAATTGACTGGCTGACATTTAACTTGGGAAAGAGAGCATACTTGAGACTATGTATTCAGTATCCACATTTTATGTGCTGGCCAAATATTCTATTTTTCTGGTATGATGTATGATTTAATTGTTACTCACATTCTAAAGCTCCCAGCTGTTGAATTATACTTGTTGAAGGATCATTTAGACATTCCTTGCATTTTCAGATTGTTAACTCCTTAAAAAGCTGTTTGACATAGAACTAGAAATGGATAACACCAGCAAAAAGCCAGAATCAGAGTCTTTACCAACCGGTGTTTTTGAGTTGCTAGGGGAACCTGCCATTTTTATCAATGGGTTGCCAGAAATCTGTCCAGATGACAGTTCTGTTGTTCTCTCAAGCACTGTGAGTGATGCAGAATCACAAAGAAACACAAGTCTAGCTGCAGAATTTCTTGAAAATGCTGTTTTTGGTGAATGGTTGGAAGGAAGGGAAGTTCAAAAGTTGTTTGGAGGCCAATACTATACTGGTACTGTGGCTCAGTTTGACAAGGAAACTGGCTGGTACAGAGTGGTGTATGAAGATGGTGACTTCGAAGATCTTGACTGGCATGAGTTGGAAGATGTCCTTTTGCCTCTGGATATTACAGTTCCACTAAAATCATTGGCGCTGAAAATCATAAAGAAGGGCCAGAAAACCATTTACACTCCTGGGCAAAGTGTGACTGGATGCAAAATTGGCAAGACTAAAAGTGCAGGAAGTAAAGGGAACGAAGATAGGGGCGCATAATTAAATTTCAATACCTGAGATTAATAACAGATGGTGAACATGAATATTTGAGTGCACTAAGGTTGTTGAATTTGTAAAATCGAGTTGCAAGATGAATCAAACAGAGAGTGATATACTTTATGTTTCACATTTGTTATTATGTACCATGTAATGTCGACTTGACTTAAGCATGACTGCACAATTGTTGTAGGAGGGGGAAAAACGGAACCGTTTGGCTTCTATGCTTTGAGTGGTTGTTTACTGGTTTTTGAATATTAACAAGTTCATAATCTGTTCCTGCTGCAGGGATGAACAACTGATGGCGGTATTGCTGCTTGAAAGCATCTTAGATATAAATTTTTTATTAAATACATTTCGTCATCATATCCACATTTTCTGTCATGAAAATTGATGAGGCTTACTTGTTAAACATAATGAATGTGGTTAAAAAATGTCTTAGGCTTCAGAATCATTTGATAGAAACCTACCTGGTAAAAACATCGTATTTCCAAATTTTTAACCTGGCAGAACAATTGTTGAATTATGTGACAATGAGGCTGGATGACAGCAATGATGTGAAGCCTAAAATACAAGTTAAGAATTTCCCTCAATTTGATAGGATGTTGTAACTAGTCAATGTGTAAGCATTTGTACCCTGTAATTAATTTCATAAAAATTGAGCAAGGCACAAATCATACGAAAGACAAATTGCAAAGCAATCATAAAGTATCTTCATATTAAACTAAGTGAGCTGGGAGAGATTTCTAGAAAGCTTGCTTATCAAAATAACAATGAAAGTTTAATGTTTACAAGGTACAACCTGATCAAAATGCCAACTTTGTTAAGTTTCCATTTTCTCAGAAGTACATACATTTTTACCTTTTCTTAGATGCTATTCCTCTTGAAATTTTCATGAAGAATCATGATGGTTATACAAAACCAAGTGTCTGTGGCCAGGAGGCCGAACGGTGCCTACAGTAGGCCCAAAATGGGCACCTCGGTTTTTTAAAGGCAGGACCTAAAATAACACCCCACAATTTTGTGTTCTAATATTATACAAGCAACGCAACTGAATAGCTGTTTTAAGCCTTTTCTAACAATTAAACTATAAAAAATTGTTCTTGCCTTATGGAAAAATAAAGCTCTAAAATGTTCTCAGCAAATTTGAGATACCCAAATCTCATGTTATATCAAGACAGATTAAATCTAGTCCCGTTCATATCAAAAGTCGTACCCCAAAAAGTCCTAAACAAAATACCCAAGGGGCTACAGAAGCATTAATGGAGAACACGCACTGTGATTTGATTATTGAGACAGAAGCCTCGGTTCTTTGTAATGAATGCATTCATAGCCTCAGTCCTCGTACTGCACCGTAACCGTGCAATTCTAATGGGATCTGGGAGTCCTTGCCTGCAATAATATTTGAAGGAGTAACCTTTTAAATTTATAAACAGCAGCGTTACAGTTAAACGCAATGCAAACTTTTTGGCACCAACCTAACAGTCAGCTGGATGGAGGATGGATCATATTCACAACCAGACAGGAAGCGTTCTACATCTTCTAGTTGTGCATTTCGAGGGATTCCTTCAAGTAAAAGCTGACAAAAGCATTCAAAGTCAAATTGTATCAGCTTAGAAATGTAAGAAAAAATGTGAATATGATTAAAAAAAGGAATGCATGAACCAGCAGTCTTCAACTTTCAAAAGATCATCTGCAAAATGCTAAACGTAACTTACAGAAAAAAAAAAAAAAAAAAAAAAATCATCATCTCCAAAGCCAAAGCAAACCTCAGCATAAAGCATGAATATTATATATAACCACACTTCAGTGAGAACAAAAGAAATCCTCAGTAATTCAACAGGTTAGCAAATTCTAGCATTCTAAGTAACACCTGAAGAATTCTCTGTAACGTGGTGGACAGGCTTGCAATACAAATATCACAAAACACCAATAGCTTCCAAATCATGTTCAATGAACATCCAGAAAGATGAGTTTCTTAAGCAAGATAAAGAAACAGCTTCTGTTTTAGCTAATAGATAAAGGAATTACTTATCATACAGAAGATGTAGCATCTAATAATTACTTGTGTAGAAGCAAGGTCTTGAAACTTGCCCAAAATAGTATATACTCTCTGGATCTCAACATAATTTCATTTTTATATAACTTCAGAACTGAAAAGGATAAATGATCACAAATCAAAAAACAAATATCTATAGAGCAAATGTTTCGGCAGGCACCTAGAATTGATGTATACAACAATATACAAGTCAACAGAACAACATCTCCAAACCAAAAACTTGCATCCGTTAGCATGTTAATATGATGTTAACTCTATGAGACCACTAAACATTATGCCTGAAGCTTAAGTAACACTAATGAGAAGTTGCTAAATTTGTTAATCCCCGAAACTTTTTAAATAAATATTAAATAAATAAATAAGCGCTTGTTACAATACTCATACACACGGTGATCATACCCTCCCTTTCTTTAGACAATAGAAATATGACCAAAACATATAAATAACTAAATATAGACACCTTACAAGATATTGTAAGTGAGCACAAAAGTAACTTGAATGGTGAAATCACCATATGTGGCTTCTCCTAACTCAATGTCAAATTTCATATATAGATAGTTTTCAAAGTTCCAAGGCCAAGGCATAATTGCTGACAGCTTAAATAGTTATTGAAGCTTTAAGCACTAAGACAAATCACATTATTCGACGTCATATGTTAAAGACAAGCCTAAGAAGCAAGGACCAAAGAGCCAAAGACCCGAGTGCCTCAAAGACTAAAAGGCAAGCAACCTTCATGGGGTGTGTGCCTTATCGTCAAGGTAAGCACCTAGGCATATGAAAGTCTGCACCTTTTTTAGTGTTAGTTGATTATGAAATCTCAACCATTGAAAAGTGACCTTACCATGAGATCATGCATACATATCAAATTGAAACAACAAACACCAAGAAAGACGAATGTTGCTTTAATTATAACTGGACAATAACATTAGACGAAGCAGGACGATGACACTTTTTAGGATTTCTGTGGCACTAAATCACATTTGTACTCTCTATCTCTCTCCTCATCATCCTTCTCCTCCATTCTTTTTCACTCCATGTCCATCTTCTCTATTGTTCTTCACTCTGATTTCCTTTCTTTTCCTTCCAGCCCTCCTTTCCTTGGTCCTATTTTTTCTTTTCCTCATCTATTTACTCCTTCACTCAATTAATCCAAAATGTGATGCCCCCAAAACCAATTTCTTCACTCTCTAATTTTACTGTGTCTTGAAACACAACCCCCTTATTTTTTATCTTAATTGAATAGAAGAATTAGAAGATGATGATGATTATGGAAAAGACTGTTACTGTTACTGATGAATAGTTACATGAAGGTCATTTTAGGGATTATTGCCATTTGGTAGAACGTAGGATTATGGTTTAAGACTTTTTAACAGCTTCAGTTTTATTTCAAAAAAACAATGATGCTAGAATTCAAATGTTTTATCTTATTAATAGTTGTCTTGGGGGAATTATGTGTCTTATTTTATTAATTGTGCACCTCAACTCTCTTAAGAGCACACGATTCCCCTAGGCTCTATGGCTCCTTTGAGTACTTAACAAACATGCTTGACTAACGGTGGACAATTGCACCACCATCAAAACAACCAATCATTTTAAATGTAAAACTCATGACTAAAAAGTTTCAAAAAGGAGAAATTCAACTTACAGTTTTTCCATCATGAGGCATTAGAAAATCCCATTGAGAACGGTCAGCCTGACATCAAAGAAGAAAGACCATTAGTACTAGAAAATTTTCAAATACAATGGAAATAGAGTTTTTGAATCTTATAGGCAAGTTTTATTGCAGCATTACATTCTCCAATCTGTATAAGCGTCCTTTTTTTGCAATCACCTTGAATGCATTATCAAATGCTAGACGAGAAGGGAATTGTATCATCCTGACAAAAAAATAAACAACTGAGAACAGAACCTTCAAGTTTATTAAAAAAAATGTTACAATATAAGCGGGGAAAGAAATAATTAAGGGAAAATAAAAACTCAATTAAGCCTTAATCCCAAACATACCAGAAATAATACATTCCATGAAGCAAGCAGGTCAATTAGGAACAAGTAATTTAGCAACAGATACTCTATTTGTTAGGAAGAGAAATAATTATAGAGACATATCTATTCCATTGAGAGCAAGCAGAACGCAGCGCTCAACTGCAAAAACAGAAAGCCAGAAATTTAAATTTAGAAATTAATGAAGAAAGATTACATTCCAACAGGCAAAAAGTCGCGGTTGTAGTTGACTTTAATGTCATCAAGTGTCAAATTGCACCCCTCAAGCAAATTGATAACGTCAGTCCTCAAAGTCTGCCTTGTGATGCCAAACAACTTCCCATATACCATACCTAACACGCACGAACAAACATCAATTACTCGCAAAAAGAAAGCTTAATCATTCAATTGGGGAAATCCATAAGTTAATCATCAATGGAAAAGCCATAAAACCCTAAACCTCCACTTGCTGGACACAGAAAGAGAAAACTTTGATACAGAAATTTGAAAGACAAAATGAGAACAAAGAGAGTGCCTGTGGCGGTAGTTTGAAGAAATGGATCGATTGAAGAGTCCTCTGAAGCTGGTGGTCGCTCGGCTTCGGTGGAAAAAAGTTTCGGCGATTGGCGGTGACAGAATGCGACGGCATGATTTAGGTTAAAAGCTCTGACAGGGAAGCTCGATCTGACTGCGTTTCTTAGTAGACTCATTTTGGAGGGTTTTGAGGATTGGGGTTTCTTCTAGCTTCGCGGGCAACTGGTGGTGGCAGCTCGATTGTTGGCAGTGGAGGTGAAGGAGGCTTACGATAAAAAAAAAAAATTCAAGGGTGAATTAACGGAGACGTGACAAAGAGATAATGTATATTTTTATTTCGAAAAAAAGAGTGAAAAGGGAGTAAGTAATTATTAAAAGTATAAAAATGTGTTTTTATTATATAAAAATTTATATTTTACAATGAATTATTTGAAAAAAAAAATTAATAATTGAGATATAATAATAGTAGTAAATTATTAAAAGAATAAATAATTTAATAATTAAAATTAAATAAAAAGGTGTTATTAAAAGAGTAAATAATTTAATAATTAAAATTAAATAGAAAGGTAAGATCAACTTGTAAGAATTAGAAATTTATGAGAGAGTGTGAAGGGATTAGGTATGATAATTTAAGAAAAGATATTTATTTATATTGTTGAATTAAGTTTATTTTTAATGGATATAATTAAATACTTAATAAAAAATTAAGTGTATAATAAAAAAATAAAAAATAAAATAATTTTCTTTTATTTGCTTAGACTCTAATTTAAAGTGTAAGAAAAATTAAGATTTAAGAGGTAAGGGAGGATAAGTCTCATCTTTTATTTTCCCTTACTTTTCATTAATTCACTTAGGGATAGTCACGGTTCAGGCACTGTCGATTACAGTTACTGAATTGTCTGTTTCAGGTTCAACGAAATTATGAATTTACACAAAATCGTTATGAGACAGTTTGGAAGATAATTCCTGAACCGCTAGTTTCAGTTTGAGCCCCGACTTAAAACGGTTTAAAGGACGGTTAGAAAAATAACGGCTCAAGATGATTTTGAGGATGGTTTAGAAGCGTTTTAGGGGCGACTTAAACTAAAAATTTAGAGAAAAATTTTATTAATTTAGAATTTAAGTTGTATTTGTTAAAATATTTTTATTTTTTAAATCTTTCACTCAAAATAATATAAGAAAAAAAAAGAATATAATAACTTATTTTTAAGAAAAATTTAATAAGTAAAAACTTGAACTTATTAAAAAACTAGAGATGAAATTAATTTTATTTTCAAAAAATTAGAGAAAATGTACATAAACTTAACTTTGTATATGTATCTCTTTAGGATTTAAATGAATCAAAATTTTCAATTACATTACGTGTTTCTTTTTTTAAAATTATATGATAATTGATAATTAAAAAAAATTATAAAAAAATAAATAAAATAGAGAGTATTAGAAATTTTATTAAAGATATAAAATAATAACAGAGTATAATATTAAAAATTTCAGTATAAAATAATAAAGTATGATAATTATGAGAGTATTAAAAATTAAAATGAGTATAAAAAATAATTATTTAAAAAATTTAAGAGAAATTAAAAGAGTATTAAGAATTAAAAATAATGTAGAGAATAATTATATAAATAATTAATAATATATATAAATAAATTAAAAATACAATGAGATATTTATCAAATTATTTTACATTTAAATCATTAATTTAATTTTATTCAAAATCATCAATTCAATTCAATTTAAATATAATAATTATTTATCTCTCTTTACTCTTATTTACACTTTTCTCATTCTATCCAAACAGAGCATTTGCTGCATATACGGGTAGAAATAGGCGGTGTTGTTTTTACCAGATGAGTAATTTTTTTAGAACTGAACTGATTTTCATGTAATTAGAGATACCCTATCTACGCTCCCAAGTCCTAATTTCGTGGGCTTCACACTGGGCCTCAAATTTCCCAGGAATTTCTACAACGATGAGAAATGGCAAATTTTGACGTAATTAATCCCTCAATGCAATACAAACCTGTTGAATTCAAAACGGCTCATAATTTATTTTAAATTACATAAAATTTAAAATTATATGTATATCGAATTACATAATTGGCCTTTGAAGTTAGACTATTATGCGCCGCTCCGTTGCAGGATCTATTAGCAAAGATGAAATTGCATTCATACAACTCAGCTGCTAATTGAGCATGCGAAATTAGCAAGATATTTCAAATGCAATGGACTTTGTTCATGAATTCAATGAGTGATTTTGATTAATATATTGCAATGATTGATTGAGGGCGAGATAGGGCCGGACTAGTTGCCACCTCCCCATTCAAATCCTGCACACAACTCACTTAATTAGGCATTCTCCTAAAATGACCGATAAGATTTTAGAATATATGTCTTCTTTGATGAAAATACTCCAACTCATTATTTTATAATTTTTTATTTTTAAAATTAAAAAACTAAAACTATTTATTAGTAATATATTAAATTATATTTTAATGACCTTATTAATATACAAACAAAATATAACTCCAAAATAAGATCTATTATTTATTTAAAAAATTACAAAAAATACAAGTACATAAATGTAAATAATTTTAAGTTTTCTTTCTTTGCATTAATTAAAAGATTAAGATTTTTTTTTTTACAAAAACATTAAGAATGAAGTGAAATTGAAAATGAATTATTTATAATAAAATTTTTATAATAATAAATGTAAATAAATATAAAAATACTTTTTTCTAATTAATTACAAAAGATGTGGGAGCCACCAATTAATTCGACAAAACCGAGAATCTGAATTCGTGTCAAGCCCATACAGTGGAGAGCGCGTAAAGACAAACCATCTTTTCTTACAATTTCGTATCAAATCGTACGTACGTTCTGTTACTTTCGAGTTAAGTTAATATAAAAATAATAGTTGAGCAAAAGACATGCCCAGTTGTCCACTACCCGAGCTTAGAAAATTTTTCTATTCTCTTTCTCTTCCATCATCCTCAAATGGTGACTCCACGAGATGTCTCAGATCTATTAGGGGAAGGTCGTTTCTTCATCTAACCACCACCTAAATCCACCGTTAAGTCGTTAACTCTTCTTAAGACCAAACCCTTGTTTTTTTTTTTTTTCCTACAAAACAAGAGGAACCATAAGTCAGTTGCTACATTTGGTAGTTTAATTTTCAAGTTTAAACAATGGATGTTGGATGGCTACTCGATTTTCTTAGGGGGATGATAAAGCCGGTGGCCGCACTTGCTGTGGTGCTCATGGCTGTGCTGTTATCCTTTATGCAAAAGTTGGGTTTGGAGGGAGAGATGATCTATTCCATATTTAGGTCATTTCTTCAGTTATCTATTATTGGGTTTGTTTTGCAGTTCATTTTCAGTCAGGAACGTAGCGTTTGGATCATTCTCGCTTACCTTTTTATGGTTAGTTGTTTCTTTTTTCTACTTGATACTTTAGGCTTTTTCTTGTTTTTCAATTTAAATGTCTATATGTTCTGTTGGTGAAAGGAACACAGAGACAGCGTTGAACCTTAATAAGTTTAATGTATTCTCTCTTTCTATGAAATCCACATGAAATTATAGACTTGTATATTGAACCTGATTGCATGGTGGATTGGTTTTCCTGGCTACCATCACATAAAAGATCAAGAATTGAGATTTTTGTTCGATATCTTTTTTCGCCTGGGTTATTTTTTTCAGCAGTAGGAAGAGATTAACTGAGAGAGGAAGGAAAATAAAAGAGGCAAAATATTTTTTATTTTTTTTTTATTTTTTCTTCTTATATTTGGATGTGTAAAAAGTAAAAAAGAGAAAATAAAAGTTAATATAAAAAATACAGAGTAGATAGTGTAAATTTAATTTTTTTTTCTTGATTTCTCAATTTCTTTTTAATTTGGAAAAAAAATAATTAAAATACATAATTTATTTTCTTCCTCTCTCTTATTTTTTCTCAGAAAAAATATTTTTTAAAATTATTTTTTTCTAATTATTTTCTTTTCTCTCTTTTTCGCCTATTCAAATATAGTGTAAATAGTTCTGTTTAAATGCATGAGTTTTTGCTCTGCTACCTTTTTTTTTATTTATTTAATGAAAAAAGTACTGGTGTTGCAAAAAGGAAAAGGGAGTGGGGTGGCTATCTTTTCAAATCCGTTTGCAGACTGTACTATTGTCCATATGTCGCAGGTTAGGCTCAGGATTGAGCTCGGAATTCCATGATATGGAAACATCCTGTTCTTGTTCTACCTCAGCCTACCCCACATGACGTAAGAAAACACAGAGAGAGAGAGAGAGAGAGAGAGAGAGAGAGAGTGTTTTATTTATTCCTAGCTAGTTTTGTTGACCATGGATGATTTTCTGCTCAGCCATCAGTAATGACCCAGAGGCTTATAGTTGCTGCAGCCTCTGCGATTAAATTAGGTACCGGACAGCAGATGGTAGTTGTTTGTTATTCTGTTATTTTCACTTAGTTCTAAGAAGAAATCCCGCAAAGACTTGACCTTTTCTTCTGTTTTTCTTTAGCCTTAGCATAATTGTTTTGCAATATTGAAATTAGCATTACAAATTAAAAATTTATCGGCTTCGTTTTGGTGAGTCCTTGACAATATTTTGAAATTCCCCTGTAGGTCTCTGTTGCAGGTTATACAGCTGGTCAACGAGCCAAGCATGTTCCTCGAGGAAAGTATGTGGCTGGAGCTTCTATCCTGGCAGGAACTGCGGTGACAATGTTCTTGCTTGTTATTCTGAATGTCTTCCCCTTCACTCCCAGATACATCATCCCTGTTGCAGGAATGATGGTTGGGAATGCAATGACAGTCACTGGGGTTACAATGAAACGACTCCGAGATGATATCAAAGTGCAAATGAGCCTGGTATGTATATCTTCTAATTAAACACACTTATGTGGAGAATTTGATGAGTTTATTATATCCATCTTTCACAATTCACAAGTTACGATAACAAATTCCAAATCACAGGTAGAGACGGCATTGGCACTTGGTGCAACTCCTCGCCAAGCCACACTTCAACAAGTGAAAAGGGCTCTAGTCATCGCTCTTTCTCCAGTGCTGGACAATGCCAAAACGGTGGGTCTGATTTCGCTTCCTGGAGCAATGACTGGCCTTATAATGGGAGGAGCTTCTCCATTGGAGGCCATTCAACTGCAAATTGTGGTAATGAACATGCTCATCGGCGCATCAACTGTTAGCAGTATCATGTCTACGTACCTTTGTTGGCCTGCATTCTTCACACCTGCTTATCAATTAGAAACTAAGGTCTTCAGCTCCGATTGAGATTTGGCGTAGGTTTGTTGTCCCAAAATAGTCTAAGAGGGAGGTAAATTGGACTTAAACAATTTTTCAATCATTGCTTGTAGCCTAATGAAAAATTGTAGCTTTGTTCAACTAGGTACTCCTTTATATATAGTGAAAGTGATATGTGTTTCAATAATGTGTTCCTAAATTACAATTCTAGCTTCAATCAATATTTATAGCAATTTTTGACATAACATGCATTACAAAATATTCAATTAATTTCTCAACCTACTAAATATATCTTCAAGTATATCAACTCAATCTATTCAATCAACATTCAATATCATGTATAGAAATTAAATTACACAAAAGTAAAGAGATTAAGGTTAGAGAAATCAAATACAATGATTTTTATAGTGGTTCGGCTTAACTAGCCTACATCCACTCTCTCAAAGAACACTCTTTGAATCTTCTCTCCACTATTTGCTCTTTTAAAGTCAAGAGATCAAAGCCCTTTACAACTTTTTCAACATCAAGCTTTTACCAAGGTAGCTTGAACCCTTAGACAAGTGCTATCTCAATTACTCACACTCTCAAGCTTCAATAAGTGCTTGTACAATCTCTCTTGAATGCAATTTAATATTTTAACACTCACTCTCACTCAATACAAATCAAACTATAAAGAAGAGATGAGTTGATTTGCCAATGGTAGCTCAAACACTTTAAAGCTCTTGAATGAAAGCAATAAATAAAAAATCAAGATTTGAGTGTAATTGTAAGCTTTCATCTAAATGTAAAATGAAGTAAAGAAGGTGTATTTATAGTCCCAAATCATTTTAAATTATTTGAAACCTTTTTAAAACATTATACACTCTATTCTAGGCAAAATAGCCATTATTTTGTCTTTTTGTGCGAAGTAGAGCAACTCTGATCATTTAGCAAACTAATGAAATTTTTTGCGACAGTAGTAAACTAGTTAGCAAACTATAATTTTAGCAAATATATTAACAAATTAATATTTTAGCAAACAAGTTAGCAAACTAATTTACCAGATGCCTGTTTTAAATTGTAATATTTAAAAATCTAATTTAGACTTTAAGAAAAATATATATTCCAATAGCAATATCCAAGGTCATGATGAGAGAAAATTTTATAAAATAATTAAAAAAAAATTTTAATTTTGAGCTCTATTTGACTAAACTTTTATCTATTCTTTTTACACAAGTCCTAAGACTCAATTCCTAATTCTATGACTTTCATACATTTACTTTGAGTTTTAGCTTTCATAATCTTGTTCTTTCTCAACTTTGATTCATCTTGAGATGCCTTTGAGTGTTCTTACTCCTTAGATGCAACCTCAAAGATTCTTCATGAATAAGAGAAAGAATCTACACATCACTTAACATTAAGTTAGATAGATTCTATTTGAGTTTTATTATCATAAAAATCAATGCTCATTTTGAGCTACACGGGGTCAACAATCTCTCCCTTTTTGATGATGACAAAAATCAATTGAATCATCAATCTAGAATAAATAAAAGTGCGCGTAAGTTTATGTATAACCAAGCATGTTAGTATGCGAGAATTGCTCCCCCCTAAATGTATGCACACAAGTTTAAAAAGTAAAAGTATTAATAGCTATACAAAACTCCTCCTGAATTTATGCTACAAGAAATATTCATGAGATATCTATAGTTTCAATATGCAAAATATTAAACTTAATAGTTTGCACACATAAGCCACAATAGTTTGCATACACACTTCTAAAACATAAGCATACTTCCATTTTCAAAATATAAGCACACATCCATTTTTCCAAAACAAAAGCACACATCCATTCCATTCTCCCCCTTTTTGTCATCATCCAAAAAGGAAACAGGAGATATTAATCCAAAAAGAATCAAGTAAGCACAAACTGAAAAGCAGTAAACATATTAGTAAACTAAAAAAAATCATTTTCTAAACATTAAGTCTTTTGCTCCTTCGAATAGCTTTGGAAGGCACCATCATCTTCTTGGAGGGTTTAGCAACAGGTGGCTGAGAAACTTGGTCAGCCAAAGGTTCATGCTCTTGTGACTCATCCTCATCAGATGGGCTTTGAAGGGCAACAGCCAGAGTCTGATATGGATTGGACACCGTAGACTTAACTCTTTTCTTACTCTTCTTAGCCTAAGAAGCTTTAGCTACAGAAGGTTTAGGTGGAGCACTCTCCTGTTGATCCTTTAGAGAGTCTTTCTTCTTCTGTGTATACTCAACTACAGGTTCTACAATTTGTTCACTCTCAATTTCAAAAGTAGGCTCAACTACAGGTTCTACAACCTGTTCACTAACATGCTCAACAACAGGTTCAACTGCAGGTTCTATAACCTGTTCACTTTCATGTTCTACAGCAGCAGTAGACTCACCAAGCCCAGTACCTCCACACTCAACATTACCATGATAAAAAACATGATCATCATGAGTAGAAGAGTCACTTGCAGGAACATCAGTCTCAACATTGATTGCAAAATCAGTTTCCTATGCCTGCTTAAGATTTGCAATTTGTTTCTTTAACTCGTCATTTTGAGTAAGTAAATGACTTACTTTGTAATCAACAATATCCACAAATTTTCTCAGAAGTTCAATAGACTGATTTGATGTACTGAATTTCTCATTAATAAATGTTCTTAGCCCTTGAAGCTCACTCATAATCTCACTTTGGGAATCTGAATCAACTTTAGCTTTAGAAGATCCACCTTTTTCAAAACATTTCTTTCTTCCATCAGTATCATAATGAATTTCTCTAAGCACAATTAAATCTGCCCTAGAACTCTCCTTAGAGACATTTATATCCAACTCTCTAAATAAGGCAGTTAAGAGGTGTGCATAGGGTAATTTACCAATCTCATAAGCTTTACACATATTCTTGAAAATCAGATATGCCAAATTCATTCTTACACTGTTAATAATATGCCACATGATGCACATATCCAAGTAACTCAAATATCCATAGCTACCAGATTTAGGACAAAATATATAATTCACCATACTATGAATAATCTTAATGTGCTTAAAGGCTTTAGTGCTAGTAGATTTTTCACTAGTGTCAGTGTTGGCAGGAAAAACTTCACTTTCAAATTCAGTCAAATTAAAATCTGAAACTCTAGCAACATCTCTATGAGTAGAGATTCTATTTCCATCATTCAGCAATTTTAAGGCTTTAGCAATCAACTCAACAGAAATGTCATATGCTCTATCATTCAAAGAAACCTTAAATCTGTCTTCTTCATCAACTACTTTTAAAGTTCTATAGAATTCTTAGACTAGTCTAGGGTAGCAACCATCAGTGCATTCACAAACATTCATCCATTCTTGAAATTCAAAGAGTTCCTTAAATTGAAAATCAACCTGATCAAAATTGTCCCATTTTATGAACTTACAGTTTAGAAGCGCTTTGTCAACAAGAGAGCCCGATGATTTTGAAGCTCCCTTTTCGCGCTGAATGTCAATCCCACGCACTTTCCTTCCCTTTTTCTTTTCTGGTGCCGTCACCGCAGGTTCGACTTCCTTAAATGGGTCAAAGGATACACTGTTGGACTCAGTTACTAGTGTTTTTCTCTTTTCTTTCAATTTCTTTTTTAATGCGGCAACAAGGAGTTCTTCAGATTAAGAAGAGGACGGTGAGGCAGCAGCAAAAGGGGCTTTTCGTTTGGTGCGAGCCATAGATGGTGAACTAGAGGCGATGAAGTACTGGGAATTTAAAATGGGTTCTAGCGCAGTGAGGAATGAATGAGGGATTAGAGTTTTAAGTGATCATTAGAGAGTGAGATAGGCGCTTTGATGAAAATGGGTCAGTGTTAATGACAAAAAAAATTGGTAAGAGTAGTACCATGAATCAATGCAGAGGAGAGAGAGAGTCGGGTATGGTGAGAGAGAGAGAGAAAAAAAATAGAGTGTTGATAGGTAAAAGTTTCGTGTAGCAGTGGGCAAGATTGATTTTTCTTGAGTCTTGCGCTTTCCCTCTTCTAATTTGTTTTATTTGAATTTTATTTTTATTTTGAATATATATATATATGACACAGCGAAGAAAATGTGAATGGGTAAGTGCATTGATTGGCGGGCAAAGTTCAAAGCACTATCACTTTTTGGCTTAAAATTTGAACAGTACACGATACAGCAAACTAATTTTAGGCACGCAACAGTAGCATACAACTTAGTAAACTAATTTCACGAGTACAAAAATAAGTTAGCTACTGTTGTTTAGATTTTTCTTAGCAAATTACTCACACATTAGATAATATGCAGATATATTAAATCTATATGAATTGAATTTCAAGCAAGTGGTTCACTCATGCCAATTTCCCTTCTAATTTTACAAAAAGTTTCCTCATTAAGTAGTTTTGTAAAAATATCTGCAAGTTGATTTTCAGAGGTAACAAATTCAATTTTGATATCTCCATTTTGAACATGATCTCTAATAAAATAATGTTTGATCTCAATATGTTTTGTTCTTGAATGTTAGACTGAATTTTTGATCAAGTTTATGGCACTGGTGTTGTCACACATAATTGGAACAAGATTATATTTTAAACCAAAATCTTTCAATTGTTGTTTCATCCATAAAATTTGAGCAACACAACTACCAGCAACTATATATTCAGTCTCAGCTGTAGACAGACACTGAAGTTTGTTTCTTACTATGCCAAGAAACTAGTGCAAAACCAAGAAATTGACAGGCACCTGAAGTACTTTTTCTATCCAATCTACTTCCTGCAAAATCTGAATCGCTATAACCTACAAGATTGAATGATTTACATTTTGGATACCATAAACCAATTGAGTGTGTGCCAATAAGGTATTTGAAGATTCTTTTAACTACACTTAGATGGGATTCTTTTGGACATGATTGAAATCTTGCACACAAGCAAATACTAAAATGTATGTCTGGTCTAGATGCAGTAAGATACAAGATAGAGCCAATCATACCTCTATAAAGCTTTGTATCTACTTCTTTACCTTTTTTATCATTGTCCATTTTAATTGTTGAACTCATAGGAGTGCCCATGCTCTTCAAATCTTCCATTTTAAATTTCTTCAACATATCCTTGATGTACTTTGATTGAATTATGAAGATGCCATCTTTCCTTTGCTTAATTTGAAGTCCAAGGAAGAATGTGAGCTCCCCCATCATGCTCATCTCAAATTTATTCTGCATAATCTTAAAAAATTTCTTGCAAAGAAATTCTTTAGTAGCCCCAAAAATTATATCATCAATATATATTTGCACAATAAGCATATCATGATGATTCTTTTTGACAAAAAGTGTTGTATCCACTTTGCCTCTTTGAAAATCATTTTATAAAAGGAATTTACTAAGTCTCTCGTACCATGCTTTAAGAGCTTATTTTAAACTATATAAAGCTTTAGTAAGTTTATAAACATGATTTGGATGCTCATGATTTTCAAAGCCTGGAGGTTGTGCAACATACACTTCCTCGTCAATATAACCATTTAAAAATGCACTATTGACATCCATTTGATAAAGCATAAAATCCTTGTAACATGCAAAGGCACACAACATTCTTATAGCTTCAATTCTAGCAACCGGAGCAAAGGTTTCATCAAAATCAATACCTTCCTCTTGGTTGTAGCCTTGAGCCACTAGTCTAGTTTTGTTTCTAACAACATTGCATTTTTCATCCATTTTGTTTCTGAAAACCCATTTAGTACCAATAATTGAATGATTTTTGGGTTTAGGCACCAAATTCTAAACTTTGTTTCTCTCAAATTGATTGAGTTCTTATTGCATGGAAAGAATCCAACTTTCATCATTTTGAGCTTCTTCAAAACATTTAGGTTCAATTTGTGAAACAAATGCAACATTACCAAAATATTTTCTCAATTGTGCTCTAGTCATCATCCTTTGAGATGGATCATCAATGATGTCTTCTTGGGGATGATTTCTATGGAATCTCCATTCTTTAGGTAAATCTTAATGTTGGGGTTCATTCACTTGTAATTCTTTCAAATTTGGCATTTCTTCATTGATTTGATCATTGTTGGCATTATGGACATCTATTGTGGTATCTCCTTGAGTTTCTTCATCTTTGTCATCAATTTGTTCAATTTCTTGACTTGATTTTCCTGCTCATTATTATCATAAAAAACATCTTTCCTTCTAATAGAAGGGTTAGCCTCATCAAACAAAACATCAATAGTTTCCTCAATAACTAACGTTCTTCTATTAAACACCCTATATGCTTTACTCTTTGTTGAATACCCAAGAAAGATTTCTTCATCGGATTTAGCATCAAATTTCTTTAAGTTATCCTTCCTGTTATTTAAGATATAGCACTTACATCCAAATGCTCTAAAATATGAAATATTTGATTTTCTTTCTTTCCAAAGCTCATAGGGGGTCTTTTTCAAAATTGATCTAATCAAAATTCTATTCAACACATAGCAAGAAGTATTAATAGCTTCAGCCCAAAAATACTTTGGCAAATTATTTTCATTCAGCATAGTTCTAGTCATTTCTTGCAAAGTCCTATTTTTCCTTTCTACAACCCCATATTGTGATGTTCTATGAGCTGAAAAATTATGGTTGATTCCATGTTTATCACAATATTTCTCAAATAAATGATTTTTAAATTTAGTTCCATGATCACTCCTTATAGATGTGATGCAAAAACCTTTTTCATTTTGAACCATTTTACTAAAAGAGGTAAATTTCTCAAAAGTTTCATCTTTGTGAGCAAGGAAGAATGTCCATGTATATCTTGAATAGTCATCAACAATAACTGACCAAGATTAGCAGGAGACACGGGTCCAAACAATCAAGATGAAGCAATTCTAATGGCCTAGTAGTAGAAACAATATCTTTAGATTTAAAAGATGCTCTAGTATGCTTTCCTAGTGCACATGTCCTACATTGAAATTCATTTTCATCGTTAATCTTTGGAAGACCTTTAACAAGTTCTTTCTTGGACAATTTTGAGAGTGTATGCATGCTTGCATTTCCTAATCTTTTTTGCCATAAATAACTAAAATTATCAAAAGATACTAGATGTGTACCATGATTAGTTTTAAAGTTATTCATGTCAAGCAAGTAAATATTATTAGATCTATTGGCAATGAACAATATGTCATTATCTAAGTTATTGATTGTATAAAGAGAAAAAGTGAACTTTACCTCAAAACTTTTATCACAAAGTTGGCTTACACTTAGCAAGTTGTATTTCAAACCTTCAACAAGTGACACATCTTCAATGCAAGGTTTGGTTTCAATTGTGCCATTTCTAATTATTTTTCCTTTTCCTTTATCTCCAAATTTCACATGTCCTCCATCTTCCATTGTGATTTTTGAGAACTTGTCCTTTTCACCGGTCATGTGCTTTGAACAACCACTATTTATATACTATTTTTCACTTTCCTTCATCCCTTTGAAACAAACCTGAAATTCAATCATTTAGCTTTAGGTACCCAAGCAACTTTGGGTCCTTGGGGTTAGTGACTTTAGGTAAGGTTCCCTTTGGCACCCATACCTTCTTTACCTTAAGAAGAGTCTTCCTAAGTGCACAAGAACTAATCATATGACCTCTTTTATTGTAATAATAACATGTGACATTAGGCAAGGAGGATGTAGATGCTTTAATGAAATGATTCTTG
Source organism: Hevea brasiliensis (assembly GCF_030052815.1). Lineage (NCBI taxonomy): Eukaryota > Viridiplantae > Streptophyta > Magnoliopsida > Malpighiales > Euphorbiaceae > Hevea > Hevea brasiliensis. The sequence goes on along the minus strand of NC_079495.1, from coordinate 374,213 downwards.
TATTTACCATAGTTCATGAAACCATCAAAAGCAATTCCATATTTTTCATTTGAAATTTTTTGGTTTCCAAGTAGTGCATCTAGAGTTTCTTTTCCTTTTGTAAATTTTGCCAAATCATTTGTCAAATATTCTATTTTAGCTTCAAGAACCTTATTTTTCTTAATGAGCTTTTCACAACTTTCTTTTGAGTTTTTCAACTCCAAATCTAGCTCTTTAAACAAAGCAATTTGTCCTTTGTAAAATTCATTTTCTTCATACACATTGGACATGGCGATATTTTGTGATCTCAATGATTTAATTTCTAAATTCATTTTAGTGCACTTTCTCTTATAGTTTCTATACTCATCATATACTTTAGCAAATGCAAGTTCAAGTTCCTCTACATTAGGAGGTTCAAGAGAGTTTACCTCATTATCACTTTCTTCTTCCTTTTATGAACTTTCGACTTTCTCTTCAAATGCCATCATACAAAGGTGAGCAGTCTCCTTGTCACTTGATTCATTATTTGAAGATTCTTCACTGTTGCTCCATACTACTTTCATAGCTTTCTTACTCCTATCTTCTTTTCCTTTCTTCTTTTTGAGCAATGGACATTTGGGCTTGATATGTCCTGGTTTGTGACACTCATAATATACAATTTATTCTTTTGAATCCTTGAAATGTTTATCCTTGGGAGTATACTTTTTCAAGAATTTCTTGTATTTACTTCCTCCCTTCTTGAAAGCTCTTTTGAATTTCCTTGCAAGCATAGCCATTTCATCATCATCATCATCACTTGAAGCACTTGAGTTGTCACTTGAGTCAACTTTAAGTACAACTCCTTTCTTCTTATCTTCATCCTTATTTGACTTGAGAGTAATGTTTTTCTTCTTCTTTTGCTCATTTTCAACTTCATCTTTCTTATATACCATCTCATGTGCAATGAGAGATCTAATGAGTTCATCATAGGTGAATGTTTTAAAATCCTTGGTATCTTGGATAACTGTAGTCTTTGCTTCTCAAGATTTTGGAAGTGATTTAAGAATTTTCTTCACAACTTCGGCTTCCTCAAATCTTTTACCAAGTGCTTTGAGAAGATTGACAAGATCGGTAAACCTTGTACTCATATCCGCAATTGATTCTCCTGGCTTCATTTTGAATAGCTCATAATCTCAGATAAGGAGGTTTCCTTTGGACTCCTTGATGACATTCGTTCCTTCATAAGTGACCTCAAGCTTATCCCAAATTTCCTTAGCAGATTGACATCCTGAAACACGATTGTATTCATTAAGGTCAAGTGAGCAATGCAAAATATTAATAGCTTTAGCATTTACAGAAATTTTCTTCCAATCATTGTCATCATATTCATCTTCATTTTTAGGAACTTTAGTATTTCCTTGACCATTCTTTTGAGGAACATATGGACCATTTTTAATAATTCTCCATGCATCAATATTTACAGATTGTATGAAATTTCTCATTCTCACTTTCCAAAATGAGTAATTAGTGCCATTGAAGAGTGGTGGTCTAGTAATTGAGTAGCCTTCAGCTAGTGGTGCAGGTATACCGGCAGTGTTGCTAGATGAACCAGCCATTGGGGATCACTCCAAGGTTGTGACACCTTAAGCAAGAGAGACAAGCTCTGATACCAATTTGTTGTCCCAAAATAGTCCAAGAGGGGGGTGAATTGGACTTAAATAATTTTTCGGCTCTTGCTTGTAGCCTAATGAAAAATTATGGCTTTGTTCAACTAGGTGCTCCTTTATATATAGTGAAAGTGATATGTGTTTCAATAATGTGTCCCTAAATTGCAATTCAAGCTTCAATCAATATTTATAGCAATTTTTGACATAACATGCATCACAAAATATTCAACTAATTTCTCAACCTACTCAATATATCTTCAAGTATATCAACTCAATCTATTCAATCAACATTCAATATCATGCATAGAAATTAAATTACACAAAAGTAAAGAGATTAAGGTTAGAGAAATCAAACACAATGATTTTTATAGTGGTTCGGCTTAACTAGCCTACATCCATACTCTCAAAGAACCCTCTTTGAGTTTTCTCTCTACTATTTGCTCTTTTAAAGGCAAGAGACCAAAAGCCCTTTATAAGTTTTTCAACACCAAGCTTTTACCAAGGTAGCTTGAACCCTTAAACAAGTGCTATCTTAAGCACTCACACTCTCAAGCTTCAATAGGTGCTTGTATAACCTCTCTTGAATACAATTTAATGTTTTAACACTCATTCTCACTCAATACAAATCAAACTATAAAGAAGAGATGAGTTGATTTGCCAATGGTAGCTCAAACACTTTAAAGCTCTTGAATGAAAGCAATAAATGAAAAATCAATATTGGAGTGCAATTGTAAGCTTTCATCCAAATGTAAAATGAAGTAAAGAAAGTATATTTATAGTCCCAAATCATTTTAAACTGTTTGAAACCTTTTTGGAACGTTATACACTCTGTTCTAGGCAAAATAGCCATTATTTTATCTTTTTGTACGAAGAAGAGCAACTTTGATCATTTAGCAAAGTAATGAAATTTTTGGTAATAGTAGTAAACTAGTTAGCAAACTATAATTTTAGCAAACATATTAACAAACTAATATTTTAGCAAACAAGTTAGCAAACTAATTTACCAGATGCCTGTTTCAAATTGTAATATTTAAAAATCTAATTTAGATTTTAAGAAAAATATATATTCCAATAGCAATATCCAAGGTCATGATGAGAGAAAATTTTATAAAATAATTAAAAGAAAATTTTAATTTTGAGCTCCATTTGACTAAACTTTTATCTATTCTTTTTACACAAGTCGTAAGACTCAATTCCTAACTCTATGACTTTCATACCTTTACTTTGAGTTTTAGCTTTCATAATCTTGTTCTTTCTCAACTCTGATTCATCTTGAGATGCCTTTGAGTGTTCTTACTCCTTAGATGTAACATCAAAGATTCTTCATGAATGAGAGAAAAAATTTACACATCACTTAATATTGAGTTAGATAGATTCTATTTGAGTTTTGTTATCATCAAAATCAATGCTCATTTTGAACTACACGGGATCAACAAGGTCTAAAAAGACCATTAATATCTTAAAATTTAAGTGCGGAAACTAGAATTTAACTGATCTGTTCTTGGCTCTAGCATTCTCGAGTAACACTTTGATCAAGGAAGAACAATTAATGATCATATACCTTGAGTAAAATCTCAAGATGGGATCAATTAATTTAAGTGCGGAAATTGAATCTCTAAAAATATCATTATTATAAAATTAAGATAGGTAAATCTTGATAGGAATGGATTATTCAAAATAAAATTATAAAATATTTGAAATACAAATTGAAGTTAAAGAATTATGTAATATGACCATCTAACTTGATGGATAGTAGGTAAAATTTATTGAAAAAAAAAAGTACAAAGTAAATTCCAGCAAAGAAAAATGAAAAAACTTGCTAGACGATGAGCCAGCAAGACGCATGGCTGGAATTAAAAGAATCAAAACATAGAAATATATTAATTATATTAATAAGCGATCATATGGAGTTGAATCGCATTTAGGATACACAATAGATTTGGCAAATTTGCCACCGAATGGACCCTCATAGTAATAATTCCCCGGCGGATCATAAGAGCAAATATCGAAATAGCCTTTATTATTCTTGCACTCAACGTGCGCACACCCAAACTGTTGGGTGCTCTTCCATATAAGCTGCGTATAATGGCCGCAAATTTGGCCGTTGATGCATTCATTTGTTTTCTCATCGTAATACACGTATTCATCGGCCCAAACCTTGACGATTTCCGCAGGAGTCCATTGTTTCAAGCTCCAGAAAATGTTCTCGCCGTAGGGACTATGAGGAGAATGGATCAACTCACAATCTTCAATCCGCTGTTCGGCCCAGCGACGAGCGTAATCTTCCAAGGTTTTGTTCCATGTTAGGGGTTTCATGCCCAAGATTAACCTGACTTTGTTGTGGGCAATGGTGTATTCCTTAACCAGCATTGCTCTCGCAAATACTTGAGCCACTGGATGTATTTCAGCTGTTACCAAGTTCTTGAAGTCATCGCAACCAAGAAGTGTGGCGGAGACGGAAACGATGAAAAGGGAGGGGATGAATATGGTTAAGAGGAATCGAAATGGTAGTGACATACTTGATTAGTTCAATTGATAGCAGGACAAGGGGAAAGGACGATTTTCTTTCCCTACCCGGCCCCGCCCCCCTCCCCCCCCCCCCCCTTTTTTTTTTTCTCATCACTTAATTATATATATAATTTCTATTCAATTAATTATATATATAAATTTCTATTCAGCTTTTTTGTCCTATTATTAGATTTTATTTACTATTTTTTGTTGCATTTTATGTGACTTTTCATGGACAAGAAACCTTAATCACCTTGACTAGGTCAGAAGGCGGCATTTTTAGCTTTGAATTCCACGAGGACAGTGGCTTGCCATTCCATTTAACAAAATTACTCGTGTCCACGCTGTGTACCTCTAGCTGCTGGTTTCATTTGTGCTCTGCATTATTAACTGCTCTGTTTAGCATTAAGGGCATGTGGTTTTAATCCCAATGATACTAGAGATTTTTGGCAGTGCCAATAAGGGATAAATCTGGTTTTGCGTTTTGGGCAAGGACTAGTATTTTCATTCATCATGTTTCCAGTTCATCAGTTGCACTTAATACTTTTGCTGAATACCTTAATCAGCCTGTTGTTTTCTTAAATATTGCATATTTAAATCAACCTCTAAGGCCATTAGACTTTGAAATTTTCTGCTTCCAATGTGCTTTGCATGCATTATATATGAATATTAATTAATTCGCGACTTGATGTATAATCTTTTCTTCGTTAGAAGAATGGTTATGGTTTGGATTCTCCATTTGTCTCAGATTCCAACTCTGCCTCAGGTTCGCATAATAAAGGGAACAAGCTAATATTGATGAGTGCTGTGGCTTCGATTGTATTGATTCTTGGGATAGTGATAGCCTTCAGGTGCTGGCAAAAGAAGAAAAAGGAGCAAGAGCAAGCTCGGTTTTTGAAGCTATTTGAAGATGGGGATGATATTGAGTATGAAGTAAGGCTTGGTACTGTAATATGAGGAATGGTATTAAGTCGGCTATCGTCTGTACTGTAAATTTTATACAAATTTTGAATGGTGTTATACTGAAATTCCTTCTACAGTGATTATTTGCATTAAAAGCAGATTAGTTTTGGTTAACAAAGAATATAAGCAATTGCTATGCACATTTTGTTCAATATTGATGTTACCCTAATCATTACTCCACAGTTAATGAAGCAGAAACCATCTTTTTTTGAGCAATTGCTATGAACAATTCCTCCTTGATGGCCTTTATCTCCAACTCTGACTTGAAGATGGTAATAGAATCCTCTTTGACATATCTGTTTGCAAACCTTTTATTCACAATATGCCTGTGGATGTTTTGGTTCAAACAAGGCACTAACAGAAAATATCTTGAACAAGCGCCATTTCATCCGACATATGTGGGCTTTTTCCCACCGTAGTAATAAGAATCCTGCCCATACCATGACTCGTACTCAGACCATGGACTAGCTATCTTCACAAGAAAGCAGGCATTCTTCATTGTCATGATAGCTAATGCAAATGGCTCCATGTTTTTCACTTTGGAACTGCTGAAAACCTACTCAAATGGCTGAACGGCCAAGCAGCCAAACAAAAAGATGAGCTATTTGAATAGAAACATAATATCCTAGGCCTTTTCTTATTCTTTCCTTCATGCCATGGTCGGTGGGCCGCCGAGATACTGGCGTTGTGGGAGGACGGCAGAGTAAGTAGGACACAGGAGGGTGTTTAGTTTAGTTTATGCGACTTATAAATAGAAATAGAAAATTATAATTAGATTAATATTTGATTTGATTTATAAGTTGCTAAGTAAAATATTTTATGATTATAGTAATTTTAAAAAATATAAATACTATCTTTATTTTAACAATCACAACACTCACTCAATGATAATTATTTTGATAAATTAAGTTTCTTTTAAGTACTTTTAATTAAATATTTAAATTATTTAAAGTTAATTTTAAATAATTTTATTAAATAATTAATTATTTATTTTTTAAAATAATTTATAAATTAAAAAATACATTTTAAAGTAAAAGTAAGTAATAAAACCAAACAGATTAAAAAACCAAACAGATTAAAGTTTTCTCTCAGCTAAATGTAAGATGAAGATGAAGGAGTGGGGTTCACAGATGACTTTAACAATTTTAACCCTCTATAATACAATTATTTTTTTATGAGTTTCATGTCATGCAGTGTGGCACAGTTGACAGTTCTCTCCTTTATGTTGTTTCAATTTCTTTTTTCTTCTCACAATTGCTTACTTCAACGCTGCTCCATCTCATGAGACTCTAGCCCCTGTTTCTCATAGCCTAGTTTCTGATGGAAAACTAGATTTGAGACCTTCAATTTGCAAGGGCTTACCTAGTTTCCACCGTCTAGCGTCTCAAGCTTTAAGGCATCGTGTTTCAAATACTCCACTTCTTGAAAAATTATATTTTCAGAAAATTTACTTTACTTTTTTAAAAAGTAAAATAAAAATGTATGACAAAAATGTATTTAGTACATATATTAACTTTTTAAAAAGTAATTTACTTTTAAATTATAAAAGACAATGATAATCATAAAATAATTAAAAATACAATAAATTAAAATATAAATTACTAAATCACATTACACTTGTAGTACAAATCACTCAGTATCACCTAGATAAATCACTTTCTTGCATAAGCTTCTCAGAATGCAAATCAAACAAAACCCATGTCTGCACTTTCTAGATGTTACACTTCCCTGGTCTACTTAACCTCCGACCAGATAAGGCCTAAGACCCTACCCATTTTAATCATATATAGACTGAGCTCTCAACAGAAACTCAAATTTTATGGAGCACCCACCCATAGATGCAGGCCTTATCATTCACCTACACTTGCACCTCTGCAAAAAATGGTTGATTTACGATTTTATTTTTTTCCATCATAATGCGTTACCTGAACACTAAACTAGTCACATCATCAATCCATCATGCACACTGGGTTATATATTCAAAATCCATAAAAAGTAACATTAAACATTACCAAATTAATTAACTATAGCTCCCAATACCAGAAAATTCAAAATATGCTTTCCTCAATCCAGGTCAAAAGCTTTCAAGTATACTTTCCTACTTCCAAAGCATGTCAAATGATTACCATCGTTTAAATAGAACAGGAAAACACAAGGTCTTTCAGATGACATGGATGTGCAACTAAGGCACTTCCAGTCATTGGGACACACTTCTAGGGCGACTCGCTGCCTCTTGGGGTGCGGCGGTTGTCCTCATAATCATCATCAACAGGACTCCTGTCATCCCTAGGACTGGGACTGCGGCTCCGGCCATTAGTTTGAGCTGGACTTTCGTACCTCCCATCACCAGGGCTCTGTCTTTCAGGGCTTCTGCTCCTTGGGCTACCACTATATTCTGATCTCTCTTGCTGGTCATCCAGTTTCCGAGATTTGGGAGAAATGCGTGGGCTGCCATCATCAGGTGTTGGGCTGCGCTTCCTACTCTTGGAGGGCAAGCCATTCTTCAGATCGTGGCTCAGGGACCTCTCCTCATTCTCCACACTTCGCTCTCTCTTTGGTGGAGGTGATCTTGATCGGCTGACAAAAACAGGAAATCCAGTTAATGCAATAAAAAAATATATTTCAATGTAATCTAACAAATCACATACTTTTATTTGCATAGGAAGATCACCGACTAAAGTCAACAAACCTGTAACTTCGACCTCTGCTGTAACTTGGACTGCGGCTTCGGCCACGGCGAGGAGAGTGTGATCTAGCTGGTGATCGGGAATAACTCCGCCCACGCCTGTCATATAGGTAGACCATGCAAAGACAAATAGAAGGCAAGTAAAGCATTGAACATCTAGAGGGAATGATTTCCTTTAAAACAAAATAAATGATCCACAACAGGAGTACAGGATGGTATTGGAGAAAACTAGAGAAAATGAGATCACCTCAGTTTTTTCGGACTGTTTTTGCAGTTTCTCTCTATATGACCTCTTTCTCCACACCGATAACACTTGTTCTTCCAGTCTCCAGCTTTACAATCTCGAGCCCAATGGCCATCTATGCCACAATTAAAGCAACGTCCAGATCCTGGAGGAGGACCTCTGCCCAAATATTCTCGAGAACCACGTGGTACCTAGCCATATACCCCCCCCAAAAAAAAAAAAAAAACACACACACACACACACACACACACTCTTATGTTTTGGTCAATGATTATAACCAAACTTAAGCAATGTTTGATAGATAATATGAACAACAATAAAAATTTTGGAAATTCTTTTATTTTTCCATACAATAATACAAATTCTGGTCGCTCTGAATTTACAATGGATGATTACAAGCCAACAAATACTTTACCTAAAGAAAGATAAGAAATATACCCCCTTCGCAAATTCCACAATGATGCGGCTTCCATCAAACTCCTTACCATCCAAGTGATATCTTGCATCATCAGCATCTCGAGGATCACTAAATTCCTGTATAAAAAAGTAAGAATGCAAACCAAAATGCCACAATATAGTTTGCGCAAGACCTATAAACTATAAGCAAATAAAATTAAAAAGCTCAATCAAAGCTTTTGAAAACTTCATGGGATGGAAACACAAGAAAGAATATCACTTACAACAAATGCGTAGTCACGCTTCATATCCACATCTCGTACTCTGCGAAACGGTTGCCACAAATAGTAAGGCCAACATTACTTAAGTACTGCAAGTGAATGATACTTCACCCCTCATAGACGAACTAAACACCAGTTTGAGATTGTTGCCAATTCCATAAAAACACGCAATAACATAATAGAAAGTATCGCCAAAGTCTCCTATAAATCGGCAAGAATTTCCACCAATTCCACCATGGCAACCCTCTCACCATAGGCCTCCAGGTTAGGCAAAAGCCCAGAAACCTTCAACAAGATCATTCAAGTTAAAAAAAATGACACCTAGGGCCACAAGATTCCCACACAGATAACGTGACAGTTAACACAAAACAAGCTGCTGAGGAGCTATTTGTCCCTATGTATTTGCAGGAGGCAAACTGCATACCCTATGACCAATAATTGATAATCCAAGGATTTATTCAGCTAAACAAATAAGCAGATAGATATAATCAGTGTGCTAAATAGGATAGAAAGACAGACTTAAACTGGGGTTGGCAGCATCATTCAGCGGAACGAGAAAGGCCATGGACCACATTTGGAGGAGAAATTGCAAGCGTTTAAAAATAACTAAAACACTTGCCAATGTTTCATGGAAGAGGCAGAAAACAATATACCCTACTCTGAGCCAATACACCCAAAAATTTTAACACACAACTAGAAGTTACCTTCCATATTTGCTGAAAAGGTATTCAAGATCTCGTGACCGTGTACGAGAAGCCAGATGACCAACATATAGACGTGTATTGGCATATCGATCATCATAACGCGGCATTTTTTTTCAAGCTGCAGCAAATAGAACATTTCAATTAAACGGCTGGCAGATTAAACAATTCAGCAATAATTAAATAAACAAAAAAAATCAATTGAAACCAGGAGTACTCAGAAGAATTGCAAGTACATATATAGTATAAAAAAACATTAACATTGCTAATCAAGTTTTAAAACATGGTGATAAATTTGGCATCTTTTCCGAAGAAAAAAAATTTGTAGACAAAAACCTAGTCATAAATATCAAATTTCAGCTCCATGTAATCACAAAGAATGCACGCGCGCGCGCGCACGCGCACACACACACACACACACACATACACGGTAAGTTACAAAAGTAGCACTTCTCGATATCAATTGCTCAAGCTTTTGGGGAAGAGAAAGGGTAAAGGAACATTTGTGCAAATAGACACCTAAAGTAATCGCGATGGGAGCGAACAGATCTGCATATCGAGATTGAACAATAAATAAATTACAGCAACAGCTTTTACGAATCAAAACATCGATTGAAACCAAACAAATAGGAGAAAAGAAATAATCTTTTTGAAGCACCCACTAAAAAACAAACCCAGAAAAATCGAATCACCAACACGAAACATAATTCAAAAATACAAGTTCAAGCAGCAAAGAGAAAGAATAAGACCTAATTAAACGAGAATCTTAGAAAGAGAGAGGCAATCAGAGGAGTAGTAACCTGAAAAGGTGAAAGCCCCAAATTCAGATTGAAGGCTCAAAAGGCAAAGGTCTTCTTCTCCGCAGGAAGAGGCAAACGAGAGGGGCGTTTTTCAGATTTATGGTAGAGCCAACTAAACCGACAGATTTTATTTCTCTTCAATAAAAGGAATGGAGGGTCACGATACGTTTATGTTCATCCAAGGGCTAACAATCCCCGACGATAATTGATTAACTGACGACAGCTAATTTTTCTTTTGGCAGCGTGTGAATGAACGGGCCGAACAATAGAATTGGTGGGCTTTAGGCCCAACAATAGAATTAAGTGAACATTTAATCCTAAAAAAAAAATCCAAATTAATAATTAATGGGTTATAAAAATTATTGAATTAATGTTAATTTGAAAATTTTGTTTTAGTTTTTTAATTGATATCTCCATCATGTATGTGCTATAATTCAAACTAAATTGATTTTTAAATATACATGTTAATCAGATATAGTTTTTTCCCTTTTTTTATTGTGTATTGTTTTCTCATGCTTGTTTTGCTTTATTTGCTTACTCTCTCTCTCATTGATTATCATATTTTAAGAAAATGCATGAAGAAGAATACATTTTGTTCAAATGAAAGTATAAATGAGCTCATGATATATTTGGACTTAAATTAATTTTAAAATTAAATAAAATTTGAACTAGTATAAGAAGAGGAAAGCTATTCTAAAAAAATAATAATAAGAAGAAGAAGAAGAGGAAGAGGAAAGCAATTAGTATACGTAGATTAATATCTTACACAGAAGCCAAATCCCATTAACTAATAATGATTAGTGAAACCCCACCTCAAGCAAATAATAAACTCAAATCTACAATTGCCAGGAAAATCAGCTTAATTCCCAGAAAAAAAAAAAATCATAAATCTTTATTCACCTCCTCTTGTTCTTGCTTCCCAACAACAAAGTAAAGTAAAACAAGACCCTGAAGAAAAATCCCCAAGCAATGGTGATCCATAGGCAGCTCCATTTGCTTATGTCTGTAATGCCTTGTCCCCTTAGTATATCTGGTCCAGTGACTATGCAAGTGCTGCCTGTAATATTCCTGCCCAAGGTGTTGCTCAGGTTCTGCAACAGTTTGAGTTTTAGCGCCACTGGCACTGCGTTGAGCGGTGTGTTATCAAACATTTGTACGCCCCTTACAAAGCATTTTGTGGGATCTTGAAACTCACTTTGTAGAGCTCCTTCATATGGATATTTCACCAGAGAGAGATAGTGAAACCATATCCAGTAAGGAGGAATTCGATCCCGAGAAATGAAGAATCCGCTGAAGAGAAGAAAGTATGCTAAAATGGCAACCACAATTGTGAAGCCTAGCATTACGTGAGAGACAATGCCTGAGAGGAACGTAACGAATGAACTTCCTGCCCAGAATGCTGATAAGACTGTGAAGAAGAAGAAAAAGAACCCGGAAGCTCCACCCGCAAGCCCTACTGTCCAGTAGGTCGTAGCGGCAAAGGCAATAGAGAGTACAATTAGAGAGGGAATGGAAATTAGAGAGTGAGCAAGAACATAGGATGAGCGGCGATAAGCATTATACGCAGTTTCTCTCATGAAAATGTAACGTTCCTGGACAAAGGCAGGGATGGATTCTGCGCATGTGTAGTAAGTTGTGGACATAGCAAAAGCGAAAAAGCCTAATCTTTCTTGGGCACCTCTTGGAGAGTTGTCCAGATGCCAAAAAATGGAAGCCAAGATCAGTCCTGTAAGGAAAACCGCACCGAAGCGAATTCCGAACAATTCAGGCATTCTTCTCGAGTTGGTAAGTAATCTTTTCGCTAACACTAACATTTCAATCCAAAATGGATTGGCAAATGTTGGGACTGAAGATGACAAGTTGGAATCATTTGTGGCGCCAGAGACAAGTTTGCCTTTGGAAATGCTTGCGCTTATTGCATCTTTAAGGGAAAGCTTTGATGAATTGCAGGCACGGTTTCTTGGATTTTTCATGCTTTGGGCTTGCCATGACCTGTTGAATTCAACTAAGGTCCTGGTTCCGCCTGGAATTTCTTCAAGCTCTCGAAACAAATCTAGAGCAAACTCAGTTCGGTTTTCATTCTCAGGAATTGGATGCCCGAACTCTGCAAAGAATTCTGGAAGAATACCTGGTGGACCAGCATACACCGTTTGACCATGTGAAAGGAAGATCAAGCGGTCAAGTAAGCTCACGATTCGGTAACTTGGCTGGTGAATGGACATGATCACAATGCTACCACTTTGTGCAATTCGCTGCAACACCTTAACAACCATAAAAGCACTGGTGGAGTCAAGTCCAGAGGTTGGCTCATCAAGAAACAAAAGAATTGGGTCGTGAACTATGTCCATCCCAATAGAAACTCGCCTTCTTTCACCTCCAGAAACGCCTCTGTGCCCTTCATCTCCAATCACAGTCTGTGCCGCGTTGCGTAGGCCTAATTGATCGATCAAGGCCTCAACTCTCGCTTTCTTTTTGGACTTGGAGAGGGAACGAGGAAGCCTGAACTCAGCGGAGAACATTAGCGTCTCTTCAACAGTTAACATAGGAAACAAAAGATCATCTTGCATAACATAAGCAGAAATCACTTTCAACAGCCTTGACTCCAATACCTCACCATTCAAAGTCACAGACCCTTTCAAGCTCTCTTTCGAAATCCGGTCTGCAAGGGCATCGATAAACGTTGATTTACCAGATCCACTGGCCCCAAGAACGGCCATGATTTCCCCTTCCCTGGCTTCTCCAGATATATCATTCAACAAAACCTTGATGCCTGTCTCCGGAGAATCAAAGGAATCGTTGGCACAAAATGGAAGAATCATTTTCTGGCCAACTTTGACATTGTATGATAAGTTATTAAAAGAAAGAACAAAAGGATTTGAAGGGGACACAGAGCTACAAGCATAACCGAGGTTCATAGGTTGATGACGGGTAGGAGTGCTGCAATTGGAATGGTCAGTGTGAGCGTCTTCAACACGTTTAAGGAGCTCTGCAAGGGTGAGAGAGACGGAGGTTTTGGAAGTTCTAGGGTACTTTTGGAGCTCCAGTTGGTGGGTAGGGCTAAAGACTGGGATGAGGCTGTCATCGGCGGAGCTTTTTCCTCGCCGTGACATGCTAGAAGGTGCTACGTGAGACATTGTGAATGTTTTATTGTGGGCGTTTAGTTGCAACACTCTTTTGCAAAGGATTTTATAGGAGAGAGAGGGAGAGAGAGAGCTTTAAATTTTAATGTTTAATCATTAAAATTATAGAATATTTGTGATATTGATAAAAATAAAGTTTTCTTTTCTATTAAAAAAGTGAATTCATTTTATAATGTAAAAAATAACCTCATATAATTGTGAAAAGTGATATGAGAGAGAATATATATATATATATATATATACCAAATATATTTAATAATATCTCCTTGAATGTTGCATGTAAAAGTAGTAGGTGGAGGGAGTTTGTGCAGAGTTTGCTCTATCATTACTAAATCTTAATCAGAGAAATGATTTTTTGTTTTTTAACTTGGCTTTTTTATAGGATGGTGCATTTAAAAAAAGAAAAACTCTCCAGGTTGATGATTAAGATAAAATTATTCTTTTTAATGACAAATTTGGTGGGCTGTCAGAATCCAAGGAAGAAAGCCTCATCTCAATTGGTGATTCTCTTAATGCTAAATCCCAATAAATTCCCAAAGTTAATTAAATAATAGAATTTTTTGCTTTAATCAGAATAAATAATAGAATTGTCAATTACTAAGAAACAACAAAGAAAATTAGTAAATTATAAGTAGCCATAGATAGATGCCTCCAAACAGAAGAGAGAATGCAAAAATGGTTCATTTAAAGTCAAAAGGTAAAAGCGAACTTTGGTGGTGTGTTGATTAGCATGCATGAATAGGCAAAGCTCCGTTATTATTACTATTATGTAATTGTTTCGTGTGAGAGTAGTGTTGGGTGGCTGAGTGGTGAACCAACGCTTCCTAATCTATTCATCACACGCCTCCCTTTCTTTACGAAAACCACAAATTAAATTTCTCTCCATTGCCACTGTCACTTATTTTCTGTTTTTATAGCAGCGGTTGGTGGACCGGATATCCATCTAAACATATATGAATTTCAATTTAAATAAATAAAATAATTTTTTTTTTGTTTCCCTTAAATTGGATTACAAGTGAATTAGAATCGCAGTCTGACTTAAATTATCAGTTTCTTTTGAAAAATTTATTATTATATTAATTTAAATTAAATTGAAACAAAATTAAAATATTTTGTGATTTATTTAATCTCAAGTGGTGGGTACCATTTTTTTTTTAATTTTTCTTTTTTTTTTTTATCTTCTGTGTACTCAATCGATCTCAATGGTGGATGGCATGTGGGTGTTGATCTGCTGTGGACTCAAATGTATCTGTTTGCAGCAAGAAAACTTTATTTATTTATTTTGTCGAAGAAACACAACAGACACGTAAACAAACCAAAATTCACATAATTATACATCCCAATAGCAGCATCAACATCAATATGTACATAATTTGCCCACCCATTCATGGGATAAATTTTAACAACATATCTGAAGTTATATAATTGTAATACTATCATTTTTTAACTTAAAAATATAATATAAAACTCTCTCAACTTTTAAATTTTCCATAATAAAATCTCTTTAATATCTAATTATCGATTTTCTAATTAGACACTGACTTAGATAGTTTCAGCATGCTGCTTAGTCAGCATTTTTCTTTACTATTTCAAGCCATGTATAACTTAAATGCTTCTCCTCTTTGCAAATAAAATAATTTTTTACGTGTAGAGAGAATAATTTTACACTTTATATAAGACAATAAAGAGAAATACTGATTAAGCGCTGCGCTAGACCTGTTCACATCAGTATCTAATTAAAAAATCAATAATTGAACGTTTGAGAGATTTTACTGTGTAAAATTCAATAGTTAAGAGATTTTATGTTATATTTTAAAGTTAAAGAACTATAATATTTTAATTATATAAGTTGAAGAACAATTATTAAAATTTATCCGTTAAAATTATATATTTTGTGCTTGACGTCAATCTTTTGGGCATTTGCCAAATCACATAAAACCATTATTAAGTAATTGTTTTTATTGATTAAAATGTTTGTACCATTAAAAAAATTTTATCAGATATTTAAACACACTCAAAAATTATATCTTGCATTTCATAATGTTCTTTTATATCTTTCTATAGCTATGCACGGTTCTTGGGAGAATCGAATCAAAATGAAGAATTATACCAAACCGATAGAAACCGTATTGAACCAAATTTATTTTGATACTTTGCTTCGGTTATAGTTCTTTACTTCATAACTGTACCGAAATTGAATCAGAACTGTACTGAACCGATAACTGAATTTATACATATATTTTTCTATATTTTTTAGATATATTATATACTTTAAATATAATTATATATACATATATATTTGCATATGTATATATAATTGTGAACTAAATATAACTTAATATTATATTTTATTTTTTTATATTTTCTTAAAATTTAGGTATAAATACATTAAATTACCTTATATTTTTAATTATAAATATATATATATATATATTAATTCTTAATTATATTTGTATTTTATAGTTAAATATTATATGATTAATAAATAGTTAAAATGTATATTATATGACATACTTATATTATTATATTATATAATATATTTAATCCTTAATTATATACACACCTTATAGTTAAAGATTATATAATTTAGGTATAGCTAAAAGACATATTATATGATATATTATGTATTAATAATCCAATTCAAAAGTTAAGTGTTAATTCAAGTATGACTTTTAAGAAAATAATTATATAAAATTGTTTTAAGAATCGAGAATCGAATTGAAATAGTACTAAATTGAACCAAAATAGAAAAATCGAAAATCGAATCAAATTGAAACCGAAACAATAAAGAATTAAATTAAAATCATACCAAAATTTCAGTTTGATTTCAATTTTTAGGCAAACTCCAAATCAAACCAGAACCGAACACTTCCATATATTTTACAAGAGATGAGACTAAACTATCCAATACTACATTTCATTTTCTTATAATCATGATTAGGGATATCCTCAAATTACTTTTGACACATTGAAATTAAATCTCATTGAGCACTTTAAGGCACATTCTTCCACATTGATTTTGTATACTTTTTCCATCTTATCTCAGTAGCTTTTTAAGATTTTTACATAAAAATAAAAATTAAGAAAATAATTAAATATTATCATTTTTATAAAAAAAATTAATAATTAATTAAAATATCCTTATAATATCATTAAAATATAATCTCATTCAAATATTTCCAATCATTTTTTTATTAGTCCAAGAAGGCCAGCAAGGGGATTTTGTATTGCTTGGAAAGACTCTTTTGAAATTAATATTATCAACTATGATCTTTTCTATGTTCATACTCGTTTGATTCATTTACAGTTTGATTATGAGTGGGATTTGCTAGTGGCTCATTTGAACTCGGATGACAATGTGCGACAAGAACAATTTGATCACATTGTTAACTATCACAGTAATTTTGTAACACCCCAAGATTTTAAATTTTATTATTTATGAGTATTTTTGATATTTTAATTTTATTTAAATTTTAGGAATTTTTTTGAGATTTTTCGGATTTTAAAAATCGGGTTCGATTTTCCGAAAATATAAACTTTGAGGATTTTTAAAAATTAATTTAAAGACCACGTGGCAAAACTAAAAATATATTTGGAGTCTACGTATTTTTCTGAGTTTTATGAAATTTTTTCGGAATTTTTGGACCTCGTTTTCGGTCCCGAGGCAGAGTAAAAATTCAAAATTTTGTATCTGAATCGAACCGGCCGAATCGAACCGGACCGGATCGGACCGGTCGAATCGGACCGGCCCTTTTTCCTTCTTCCTTTTCTTCTCCCGCGCGCGATGGCTCTCTCCCTTCTCTCCCTCGTTTCTCTCTCCTCTCCGCCCCTAGCCGCAGCTTTGACCAATGACCAGCGCAGCCAGCCAACCACCGGGCCGCCGCGCCGAACAGCCGAAAGCGCTGAACGCCCCTGCGCGCCGCTTCGACTTCCCCGGCCAAATCCGGCCGATCCGGCCACCAATTGGACTGGGTCTTGTGTCCAAAATCATCTACTCGGCGAGAGCTTTCCATAGACACCAAGAACGCCGAAATCCATCGAGCGGATTGTCCGATTTTTGCTCGGGAAGATTTTAGCCCATTTCGATTTTTGGGCTAGATTTCTCGAAAATCGTGAATCCCACGAGAAAACCGAGGCCACCAGCACGCTCCATTCGTCGAGAGCTTCGCAACGACATAAATTTTGAATTTTTCCGACACCGTTTTCGGTGGGTCCCACGGAATTTCGCAGTGTTTTTCCGATCATTTAATGAGCTTAGAAAATTCTGAAAAATTTATGTACTAACCCCCGTGTTATGGGCTTCGTGTAGGTATCCTCGATTCGCGGAAATTCGGCGATTGAAGATTCGCAAATTTCGGGCGCATGCACTGCACGGAAAAGTCCCCGAATTGGATCGAGGTTTTGGCTAGCCCCCCATTGTCAGACGTCCCGAGCGCGTTCCCGAAGTCGGAATCGGCAAAGGTAAACCCGAACCTTGCTTTTTCGTAATTTTCTAGTGCTTAAATAGGATTAAAAATCCATAAAATATTCGTGGTAGCTTAGAAAATTACGATTCTTTTTGCAATAGCTTAGTAATATTGCTAAGGACCGCGGGGCAAAGTTTTATAATTTTTAGAGCTTGTTTGGGCAGTTTTTGCAAAAATGATCAATAATAAGGACTAAA
Organism: Hevea brasiliensis; assembly: GCF_030052815.1. Lineage (NCBI taxonomy): Eukaryota > Viridiplantae > Streptophyta > Magnoliopsida > Malpighiales > Euphorbiaceae > Hevea > Hevea brasiliensis. Next base: position 356,206 of record NC_079495.1, on the reverse strand, counting down.
TTGAAATTTTGCGTATTGTGATGGGTGATTGATTTGATGGGCCCAGGAGGGGCTGTGTGATATGATTGAACTGTTGATATATGGATTGTGAATATAGAAGTGCGTTTTTAGCCCTTTTGCAGGTTGGGTAGGTCCTAGGTATAGGGGAGACTCTGCCGGATTTTCGGCACGACTTAGGACGTAATTGGTCTTTTCTTTGTTTGTATTGAGTCAGATTGTATTAAATAAATGTAATATGATTGTCAGGTGAGCCGGGACAGCCTTCTTCCTCCGCCCAGCCGCCACAGTGATTGTCGTCAAGTCTGTGAGTAGAATATTAATTTTAATTGTAATTTCGATATTATTATATGTTCAGCATGCCCATGCATCACTTATATGCATATATTTATGTAGTTAAACTCTAGGCACGATTTTTGATGCATTGATAAATGTTAAAGTGCCATATATGTTATTGTGGTAATTTGGAGCAGTGTGCGTGCGTTGGCGTGCGTGTGATGTGGTGTGGATTATGGATAGGACGGGTAGACACGGCTTGAGTTCTTCGCTGGGACCCGGTCCTTCGGGGTAGACACGGCTTGAGTTCTTCGCTGGGACCCCGATTTGGTATTTAAGTGGAAGTCCGAGCTGAGTTCTTCACGGCACTGAGTTGGATTTAAGAGAGTCAGATAGGGGATCAGCTCCCATATATTATGATTGATGTTACAGGGTGCGTGAGTGCTCCAAATTACCTTTGTGATGTTATGATGTGAAAATGATGTGGATGTTGCATTTCACTCTACAGGGTGCATTAGATTTAGATAGCTATAGAGATTATGGTTAAAATTGATATTTTACTCTCTGAGTCGAACGCTCACTCCTGTTCAATATTTTTTCAGGTTACAGGAGGATTTTATTTTGGTTAACCTGCTTTTCTCCCTCGCAGGTTGTTTATCAATGTTTGTGTAATTTTATTAACTCCTAGAATTTCCACATGTGTTAGCAGTAATTATTTGAATTTGGTCTGTAATATTATATTCATGTTGGACCTGTAAACTTAATATTTTAAGTCTGTTTTGATGGATTGGATGAGGGAGCTGAGCTCCCATTTATTATTATGTTGATGAGTATGTGGAGGGTGAGCTGAGCTCCCCAATGGATTGTTTATTGTGTTTACAGGTCGGGTGAGTCGAAAACTCCCCGTTGGAAAGTCCATTTTATGGCCGGACTCTGTCCGTTTGTTTTCTTGATATTGGGCCCAAATGGGCCTTAGAGTTGGGTTAATGAACAGTTAGGCTTACTACGGGCCTCGGGGGCTTTAAGCTGGCCCAGGTCCTAGTGCCGGTCCGGCCCATAGGTTGGGTCGTGACAAATTTAAAGGCTAAATTGGTTTTTATTTGGGATTTTAATGCGTTCTTAGATTCTCAAGATAAGAGTGGAGGTGATAGAAACTTTCAACAGAAAATGCAGTCTTTTCGGGCTTTTGTGGATAGTATGAGGATTCTAGATTTGGGATATTTTAGGCCTCGTTTTACATGGAATGACAGGAGAGGAGGTGCTCACAATATTCAAGAGAGAATTGATAGGCGATTCTCTTCTCCTCTGTGGCGTCATCAGTATTGTAATTCAGTTATCAATCACTTGGATGATGTGGGATTCGATCATAAGCCACTTCTGGTTTCTACGGATTCTACTAGCCCCAAACCAAAGATGAGATTCTGTTTTGATGCTAGATGGGTTGGGCATAGGGAGGTGGAAAACATTATAATTTCTTCTTGGCAGCATCAGTTGGAGGGGTCCTCTATGTTCAAACTCTTTTCCAAATTTAAACATTGTAGAAATAGTTTAGTAGAGTGGCAGAGGAATGCTAATCAAAACCCGAGGGTTCAAATTCAAAATCTTCGAAGTCAACTTGCAAGGGTTAAGAATCGCCTTGAGTGGAATGATGAAGAGATTAGAGGTTGACGATACCATATTTTGGTCATTCACCGAAGTTAATGAAATTTGCAAATCGACCTCCAATTGACATTCTTCGGTTACAAGTAACTTGATTAGGAAATAAATCGATCCCGCATCTAGTCGAATGCTTTCCGATCTCCCAACAAAGGAGATCACACTAATATCAAGTCTCTATGCCGTCCAACCTCATTTCCGATCTCTCGTCAAAGGAGATCAAACTAATGTCAGGTCTCCGTGCCATCCAGTCTTATTTTCGATCTTTCCTTTATAAATATTGTGGTTTCAGTCCGACTTAATGGTGTTTCCGATCTTAAGTGTTCAAATCAAGTTTTCAATTTTAATGATCTAAAGTTCTATCCGGTGTTTGGTCTCGGCTTAGGCCGATCTCATGGTTACAGTGTTTTTTCGACCTCTTATACTTAGATTAATGATTGCTTTTAAGTTTGATGTCTTAATACGTTCAAACAATCAAGCACTCATACAATTTGGATACTTTCCGATCTCATCAAGAAATTAAACAAAAGGGATTTCATTTCATCTCAAAATAAAGGTTACAAGTCATTCGGCTGGAGAGTCACCCCCAGCCTGTTCTACATTGACATTTCGCTTAGTCTCCCTCTCTCTCTCGGTTTCCTCCTCGCTCTCCTCTTCGTCTCTAGGAGCAAGATCCACCATCCAGGAAAAGTCTTCTCCAGGATAACGCCTCTCGAGCTCAGCCAGAAGATCGCTGTGTGCATTCACATAAGCACTAGCTTCCCTCGTCACAGCCTCTTCTTCCTTCGCTTTGAGCTCCTCAGTAAGGCGGGTGATGTCGACAGTTCAGAGCGACCAAGCTTCCCCAAGTTCACGAGCCTGCTCGGCCAGCTTATCCTCGTAGGATTTCATCCGACCTTTGATTTCAGCAATGTAGTCTTAGGCGGATGAAAGTTGGGCTCAGGAGGAAGCCGTTTCTTAGACTGCTTTCAGAATCTCCTGCCTCAGAAGATGAGTCTTTTCCCTGATTATGTGCTGATTCACTAGGCTCTCTACACTCAAACTCATCGTTTGAGCCAGGAGATCATCAATGCTACCCTAGGTCAGCCTGTTCCGGTCCTCCTGGAGGCATATGGTAGCACCCAGAACTTTGGCCAAGCCCAAATTCTCCCGAACGGATCGGTTCTTCTCCAGAGAATGAATGAGGACTTGGGCACCACGAGAAAGGGTCCTCACGGTAGGTTGGGAAGACCCCCCCTTCAGCACTCGAAGGAACAGGTGGAGGTGGTGGCTCTTCTTGTTGAGGGGGAGAAGGAGCTACCTCTACTTCAGGGACCGGTTGTACCGAAGGTCGGGATGAGTCTCCCGGCACTTCTCCCAAATCCTGCCTTGGCGTTTGTGATGCCGCAGTGATCTTCATTTCTTATACCTTCCGGGAGACTTCTCTTTTCTGCTTGCGGCTCTCCTTTGCTCCTTCCCCTCCAGCCATTTCTGCACAGAAAAATAGTTAGTGAGATTACCTAAACTGGGAGACTAAAGATTTAGGTTATACCGGTCCCGGGTCCGAGGTCAGAGAGCTACAGTTCATAGTTTTCATTGGCGATCATCCGCATCAGCCACCATCTCAGTTCGGCCATAACAGCATATAGGCACGAATGCTTTTGAGTGGCCGCCTGATCCTTTAATTCCATTACCATGGCACCCTCGTCCCTGCTCAGGGCGATCCTCTTTGGAATTGATGGGCCCCGATGCTGCCAGCTGCGTGGGAAGCCCTCAAAACTGTTTGGAATCTTGCTCCTCAACATAAAGAAGCGATTCTTCCAATTTTTCAGTGAAGAGGGGAGATCGGTAAAAAGCCCACAGTGCGATTTGGCTTGGAAGAACCAATACTCGTCGTCCTTTCAACGAGTAAGTCTATGCAGCTCGGCAAAAACCTTGGCTGTAGGCTTGAGCTTCTTGGCTCGGCATAAGCCTCTGAAAGCCACCAGAATTCGCCATGAGTTCGGATGTACTTGGGCTATACATACGTGGTGGAACTTCAAAACGTCCTTGTAGAAGTCGTCAAGAGGAAATCGGAGCCCGGCTTTTAATTGCTCTTCATATATCATGATCGCATCATTTTTTTCAAAGAAGTGATCGGCTCGGAGATCTCCATGGCATCTGATAAGCTCGTATGAGTCGGTCCGAAGGTTGTACTCTTGACTGATCAACTGCAGATCGGTTTCTTGGAGGATCGACGGCAACTCATCCACGGGAAGATTTTCTCTCCCAGAGGAATGTGTTCGTCTCGATTATGCCGACCACGAGCTGAAACAGAGGTCGTAGGAGGCTCAGGGCGCCCACTCGACCTAATCACCTCGACTTCATTCGATGACCACGATACATGGATGGAAGGAGGGCTCGCCGCTCTCTGACCCTCGGCGCCGCTCATTTTCAAAGAAATGAAAGAAGTTTAACTAAGAGAAAGATCAAAACTCTTACCGGAATGTGATCGGCGTCGGAAAAACTTGAAGAAACGAGAGAATTTTAAAATCGCTCACAAAGTGCTGAAAATGACATAAGGGAGCAACTGACTGACCCTTCCCCTATTTATACCCGTCTGAGCATTCAATGCTCACAGTGTCCCAAGTGACGCATCGGTTAGCGAAATCCACCCGCTTTCCTGACACGTCGTAGGAAGATTCTAGAAACACCATAAATAAATTAAAAGGAGATCGGCTAGCTAAGATCATCGGATTAAGGCGGATGTTCAGAGTTACAGATCGGCTAAGGGTGATTTAGTTAGGAACCAGATCGGATATGCACATGAGAGATCAGAAATTAATCAAGGCAATAATTAAATGATAACTGTCAAATAAAATTTTATTTCATTTCCAAAAGGTCAGATTACATCATTTGGGCGATCTCAAGAGATCGGATTACATCATTAAGAACTTTTAAAGGTCAGATTACATCATTTGGGCGATCTCTAAAGATCGACACTACATCCTACCTAGTAAGGACCTATGTCAAAGCCTAGTCTTGTGGCTGAATCAAAAGATGTGTTTGATCAGAAAGCCAGCCATAGGCACCGGATAGATGTGCAGCTCAGATGGAGTGACTATGACTCTCATGATGGTAAGCGGAGTCATCGTCGATGTCATCGACCAGAACCGAGTTGCAGTCGGAACGCCCGATCTGGTGAAGAGCCAAATGAACTTCAAGAGGCGGTCACCGATTTTAAAAAGGGAAATTAGCAGTCCTCTCGCCAGAAATCAGTTCACCGATTATATTAGTAGACTGATTCGAGATCGGTACGATCGACATTTTTTATCTTGATCGATAAATTAGTCCAGTTCTCTCACTGTCATCAAATGTGGTTCTCATGATTATCCGATCACCGGGATCATAAATTTTCAGTCGAGGAACAAAGAGGACAATCATAAAAAGATAAAAAGCGGTCACTATGGCCAGAATTGTTACCGGAGAAACTAGGACAGGAGAAGTGGAAAATGGGAAGAGAAGAAATGGAATATGGGAGAAATTCCATGCCGATGCGTATATATAGGGGGTCTGAGCATTTATTACTTGCGGAAACTGAAGCAGATGCATCGGTAACCGAAGAATTAAATGCTTTGACTGAGGCAGATCGGATAGAAGGGAAGGTTCTAGAATGGGAGAGATCGGGAGAGGGGCCCGATATGAGAGATTGGAAAAGGGGTCATAATAGAGAGATCGGAAGGAATAGGAGATCGGAAAGCAAGAAGAGGATGAGACGACTTCCAATAACTCTCTACATAATCAGAGCCGAGGTAGTTAAAGCGTTGCAGGCGTGATCAAATCTTCAATGCACGCCTCATTTGCAGAATCGCCCACATTGCTGATAGACGCCAAAAATAGTTATGACAGTTCTGTACATCACAATCCTCACCGTTGATCATACTTGCAAGGATAAACTCGGAGCCCTTGGATCAAAAACAGATGACAGGTCCGGCGCCTTTTATTCCCAGCCCTCTGATCCATCTTGTAAGGAAGGATCCTGAACCGTTGGATTAGGAAGAAAAAGGACGGACGTTCTGGATGGGATCCTAGCCATCCATTTTAATTCTCTTTAATTCTCAAACATTGGATTATGTCCTTTTAGATCCAAACCTTCCATCTCCCTAAGGGGAGATCCTGACCCTTCATTAGTAGCACCCGTTCCCTATAAATATCTGCATGCAATACTATAGAAGGGACGGATGAAAAGGTGGTGGTGATTATAGTGGAAAGGCTTTGAAATTTAATTCAGTCTTGCTACTTTGCCATTCTAAGCTTGCATGAAAATTGAGAAACTTTAGAAACTAGTTTTCTCGAGTATCTCCGGTGATAGAGAGTTTTCGAACCCTGAAATCCTTCATTTTCAGTTTGTTCATTACTCTACTACACCATTTCCGTTCAGTCTGGTCTTCATCACCCCAACATCAGCACATTATTCTTTCAACCTGATCATTTTGACTCAGTTTTCGTCGCTTCGGTTCAACTACATTTTAACCTGGTTTCGAAAATCTCGGAGTAAGCATTGATCCTCGTATCGCCAGCGTTCAACTCTATAATACTTGTGATCCCCAGAGTCAGTTTGATATCCTTGATCTCACACAGGTAAGTGCCCAGACTGTCATCTTTCCGAATGCTCTCATTTTACGTTCTCTGCTTTTATTTTCGAAATTCTCATTAAGTTCAGTTATATTAAAATCTCCATGCGGATCCTTCAGGCCGATAATTACTCTCTTGAGTTTACTTTTTCTATTTTCCAGTTCACATTATTTATTTGTTCTAAGTTTTTATTTCCTTCGAATATGGGTGTTTCGGTTACAAGTAACTTCTAGGTAATTTAGCAAAGTGTTGGTAGCAATATCCTAACGTGATAGTGTCTTTTGGAAATAAGTAAAATAATCAAAGAATGAATAGGGAATCAGGAGAAAAGTCATGAGGTCGGGTTACTAAGTGAGTCTAGGAAATAACATAATAAAGCTGGGACCGAGATAGGTCCCCAAACTAGCAACCGAAATAAATCAGATGTAGCTAGTCTAAAGGTTTGAACAAGAGAGTCATATACGAGATCGGTGAGAGGCTCGATTTTAAACCGAATGCTTTAAGAGGTCGGGGGAGAGTTCTTACCCGATCCTCATTCAAACAGAAACATGGAGATCGGAGGAGAGTTCTTATCCGAGATCCTTCCTTAAAATCTTAAACCGAATGCTTTAAGAGGTCGGGGGAGAGTTCTTACCCGATCCTCATTCAAACAGAAACACGGAGATCGGAGGAGAGTTCTTATCCGAGGTCCCTCTTTAAAATCTTAAACCGAATACTTTAAGAGGTCGGGGGAGAGTTCTTACCCAATCCTCATTTAAGCAAAAACACGGAGATCGGAGAAGAGTTCTTAACTGAGATACCTCTTTAAAATCTTAAACCGAATACTTTAAGAGGTCGGGAGAGAGTTCTTACCTGATCCTCATTCAAATAAAGACGCGGAGATCGAAAGAGAGTTCTTATCCGATATCCTCCGTTAAAATTTTTGAACCAAAAGAGGTCGGGGAAGAGTTCTTACCTGATCCTCATTCAAATAAAAAGGCGGAGATCGGAGGAGAGTTCTTATCCGAGATCCTTCATCAAACTTTAAGCCAAACACCCTAAGAGATCGGGGGAGAGTTCTTACCTGATTCTCGCCTAAATTAAAACAGGGAGATCGGAGGAGAGTTCTTATCCGAAATTTTCCACTCAAAATTCCTAATAAAATATATTTAGAGATCGGGAGAAGTTCCCTGCCCGAGCTCTCTTAACAAAATTCAAACTAAATGACATAACCCCAATACACAAGACAACCTCCCTCAAACACTTACTCACCAAAGGGCCATCTCACGAACTTGTGTTTTGCACCAAGGATTAATATCATCACTATCCCAATCCCCTAATTACCCTTTTAATTTATGAAAGAACATAAGATTAAATCTGTTTACCCTCATGGAGGGACGAGGCGGGGTGCCTAACACCTTCCCCGCCCGTATATGGACCCTGAACCTGAATCTCTGTTTTCGAAGTGGTTTCTTTTAATTTATTTTCACAAATGGTTTTCTTTAATTCCCCTCAAAATTAAAGTGGCGACTCCTCACTCTTTCTCACTTCGGTGAGTGTTCGTCCAGGTGACCGTAAAATACCATGCGACAGAGGTATTAAGCAAGATTTGAAAATGGAGCTCCAAAGGGAGGAAAGATTATGGGCCCAGAAAGCCAAGTAGGATTGGTTAAAACATGGGGACAAAAATACATCTTACTTCCAAGCGAAGGTTATCCAACGAAGAAGGATAAATTGCATCTTGAAAATAAAGGATGGGCATGGTAATTGGCAAATTGTGGTGCAATTGCTGCTATTGCGAGGGACCACTCCTCAATTCTAACGGGCTGGAGTTTTAAGCGAATAAAAGGTATAGTGGATGCCCTTATTTTGGAATCCTTAGCATGCAGGGAAGCCATTTTGCTGGCCAAAACAAAAGGATTCTCATTCGTTATCATTGAAGGAGATGCACTATCTGTTATTAAAGATGTCCAAGGGAGACTTTCTTTCAGCTCTTCAGCAAGAATCATTCTTGACTCTCAACATTTAGCAAGGGATTTGGATTCAGTGCTTCTTTGTTAATCCTTTGACTTAATTCAACTATGTGACTTCTTCTTGCTCAATTTAAGGGCTACAATGCAATTCTACCTTTGGAAAAGAAAAAAAAAAAAACTCTTATAATATCATTGAAATATATAAAAGTATTAAAAAGAGATAAATACATTAAAAATAATAATACATAAAGGTAAAATTGAAAAAAAATATATTAATTTTTTAATTTTTAAAAATAGTAAATAAAGTAGAATAATTTTTTTTTCTAAATCATTATTATAATGAGACAGAAGGATAAATAATAATAATAAATACCACATTTCATAGTTCTTCAATTCATATAAAAATGGGGTTGGGACAATTTGAGTATCCAAGAACAAGATTACCGACACTTTTTTTGAGTCAAAATCCTCATCAAAATGTAATAAAAACAAATCCCCATTCTCAATGCATCTTTGCATAATACTAATTAATTTAATTTATACAACTGCAGATAATTATGGATTGGATTAGATTCTTCCAAATTGCTTTTTTAGTTTGCACGTCCGTAGACATATACTGACCTGACGGAAGATATATCTCATATACTTGTTTTAGCTTTTGATGCAGAAATGGTAAAGCCATGTCAGGAGGCAGTACGTCCTGGGCCTTCCAGGTTACAATTCTCGCTCCCACACGAGTAGGGCCTGGTCAAAAATCTGTTTCCTTTTCAGTTTCACTTGAATTATTCCTAATTTCATGCGTTGGAGTTGGTGTGAAAGATTTCGATGGATCTGCTTTGTTTGAATCTTAAAAATCAACCTTTGGGGTTGAAATTCCATATTCTGAACTAATTAAGTTAGAATCATCCTCCTTCACGTTGAGCTTCCTAAAACTTGAATTGGAATTAGAATTAGATTTTTTTTTTATTTAACATAACTGACATAATTGAGAAGAAATAGCATAACTAAAATAACCAACATATATAAACCAAAAATAACATAATTAAAAAAACCAAAAATAACATAATTAAAATAAATACTAATTATATTATTAACATAATTAAAATAGAAATTAATGTAATTGACATAAATATAAAATTTAATGTAAGTAAATAAAACATAATTAAATAAAATTAAAATAATTTGAACTTATGATTAACTAAAAAAATAATAATTTTGATAAAATAATTTCAAATTAAATTTAAAGAAAAAGTAATTTTTTGATGCATGCTAAGGGGTGGTCCATTTGGTTTAAATAAATTGGAATTAGGCCCGAACACACATATTGGACATGGACTAACTACAAAACACTGCGTTTAATTTTATTTGAGGCCCAATATATATTTATTTATTTGGATAAATGAAGTTAGAATTTAAAAAAATCCGGACTTACATTCTTGCTTGATATCCATAGATATATGAAATTAATTGGAAAGATAATATATATGAAATACAACGAAATTTCTAAAAAAAAAATAAAAATAAAATTATAGATCTACTAAATATATATATATATAGGGATATATGCAGTTAACTGCAATTAAAACCCAAATAAAATAAAAAATCGCCGAATGGTATTGCTTAATTTATCCTGCAAGAAACTAATTTCCAGTTAATTGGACTTGCAAATATATATGGAAAAACGTTTTATTTATGAATAATTAATTAAATAAATATGTAATGATATATGTAGTTTGGACTTCTTATGGTGGCTAATCATTATCATATCGTATGTGATATAGATAATTACTGCTAAACCTGATAGGGTTCTTGTATAAACAGAATTTCAAATCTTATAGGACACCCTCTCGTATTTTGCTAAAATAGTAATATAACTTCACTCTCCCTTCCCATATAAATATGGGTGTAAATAGTCAATAAATACTGTTAATTCATAATAATTAAGCAGAAACACAATGCAGTTATCAAAGTCTGTGCTTTTGTTTTTGTTTTTCACTCATTTTTGTTTATTTCAAACGCCTGCATTTGCTATTAAAAAGGTATTATTTCTATATATATACATTTTACTGTTTCTTGGTCAGTTAGTGTACTTGTGTTCTATTTTCATTTTTATGTTTTTTTGAAGTCTTATATAGTGTACTTGGGATCCCATTCACATGCTCCTCAAGTTTCTGAGGCTGATCTTCAAGCGGTAACTCGGTCTCATCATGAGTTTTTAGGCTCCTTTATTGGAAGGTATGAGTCAAGATTGTCTTTAGATTGGAAATAGATACACTAATGATAAAATTTAAAATATATATATTTTCATATGCAGTACTGAAAAGGCTAGAGATGCAATTTTCTACTCATACAAATACCATATCAATGGATTTGCCGCTCATCTTGAAGAGGAAGAGGCAGCTCAAATTGCAAAGCATTCAAAGGTTGTATCAGTTATCTTGAACGAGCCAAAACAGCTTCATACAACACATTCATGGGAATTTATGTTGCTGGAAAAGAATGGTACAGTACATCCTAGTTCCTTGTGGACCAAAGCCGGATTCGGTGAAGATATCATCATAGCTAACCTTGATTCTGGTAGTGTTTCATTATTATGTATTGATCATTATTGATTACAAGAAAAAGGCCAAATCATTCAACTGCAAGCATTCGTATGTGCTTTCCTTTTTTTTTTTTTAGGTGTTTGGCCTGAATCAAAGAGTTTCAGCGATGAAGGATATGGTCCCGTACCATCAAGTTGGGTAAAAGGAAAATGTCAGAATGATACATTAGTTCCATGCAACAGGTTTGTACTGCTAGATCATTTGTGTATTTTGCTAAGTGCACCAAATTTATTGTGAATTTTTTTGAGCAATATTCACTGATACAAGTAGTTTACCGTTGCAGGAAGCTTATCGGAGCTCAATTCTTCAAAGAGGGTTATGAAGCAGATGGAAATGAATTGGACCCCTCTTTCTACACTGCTCGGGACTACGAAGGCCATGGAAGTCACACACTGTCAACTGTCGGTGGTAACTTTGTTCCCGGAGCCAGTTTGCACAATGCAGAAGCAATCAGTGGAACTGCTAAAGGTGGTTCTCCAAAAGCTAGAGTGGCTGCTTACAAGGTGTGCTGGCCTGGAGCAGGATGCTACAATGCTGATATATTGGCAGGATTTGAAGCCGCCATCCGTGATGGAGTTGACGTGATTTCACTTTCCATTGGTGGGGAGGTTCAGGATTACAACCATGATGTAATTGCAATTGGTGCATTCCATGCTATTCAGAAGGGAATTGTAGTCGTGTGCTCTGCAGGTAATGATGGACCAACCCCATCCAGTGTCACAAATATTGCTCCTTGGATTATAACTGTTGGAGCAAGCACCATAGACCGACAGTTTCAAACTTGGGTTGAACTCGGCAACGGTCGCCGCCTTAAGGTTCCTCACTTTCTACAAACTCTAATTTCTTGCCATTTGTATATAATAATATACCCATTTATTCTGTTCTGTTTCCGGTTCTGAATTCAGGGAGAAAGTTTTACCAAGGAAATGCCTGAATCTAGATTATATCCCCTTATTAGTGGAGTGCAGGCTAGGGCTTCTAATGCATCTGCTAAAGACGCGTAAGAACAAGCATACATTTTCCAACTTATATTTATGGCTGCAAACTTGAGGTACTTCCATCATTTTATTCATTTATTTTTATCGTGAAATGCAGTGAGCTTTGTAAGCCAGGATCATTGGATCATGAGAAGGTCGGGGGTAAGATCTTGGTTTGCTTGAGGGGGGAAAATGCAAGAGTCGATAAAGGTCTGCAAGCCTTCTTGGCTGGTGCAGCAGGGATGATTCTTTGCAACGATAAGCAAAATGGTAATGGACTCGTTTTGGATTTTCATTTTCTGCCTGCGTCACACATCAACTATACAGACGGCCTCACTGTCTTTTCCTACATTAACAGTACCAAGTATTCCCTCCGTCTCTAACCCTGCTCTTTTTCTTTCTTTAGAAAATTCTTTGCTACACTCGTGAGAAATACACCAAACAACATTTGTTTGGTGCAGTGCTCTAGGTGCAGCCAAGTGCTACCCCTTAATTACAGTGACGTCTGATCAAATAATTTCTTTCATATAATTTAACAGTAATCCTGTGGGATATATCACGCCTACAGAGCAAGTTATTGGCGTAACACCTGCTCCAGTCATGGCTTCATTTTCATCTGTTGGGCCGAATCCTCTTACACCTGAGATCCTGAAGGTTTAAATATTAATTGCTAATCCCATAATCTTTAAATATTAATTGCTAACCCCATAATCTTGTTTATTTTTATAATCAACCAATGTATATATGAATTATTTTTAATGTCCCTCAATGTTGCAGCCTGATATTACTGCCCCTGGAGTGAATATTATAGCAGCCTTCAGTTTAGGAAAAAACCTTACTGGTCTAGACAATGATAACCGTACGACTCCTTACATCACTATGTCTGGTACATCCATGTCTTGTCCCCATGTCTCTGGAGTTGTCGGTCTTCTCAAATCACTCCATCCTGGCTGGAGTCCTGCTGCAATTAGATCAGCAATCTCAACAACTGGTGAGATTGGGAAGCTTAAGCTTAATTTTCCAAAAGTTTACTTGCATAATTAATTTCTGCTTGTAATCCTGTTATTATAATTCTTGTGCAGCAAGAACAAGAGATAACACTGACAATCCAATGCTTGATGGATCTTTTGAAAAAGCAACACCATTCAGTTATGGTTCTGGACATATAAGGCCAAACCGTGCCATGGATCCAGGTTTAGTCTATGACTTAAGCGTCAATGATTACTTGGACTTCCTTTGTGCCAATGGCTACAATGATACCATGGTTGAGCAGATCTCTCAGAGTCCTTATAATTGCCCAAAATCAGCTAGTCTTCTAGATTTCAACTACCCCTCAATTACAGTCCCTGCACTGTCTGGCTCAGTAACGTTGTCCCGAAAATTGAAGAATGTGGGTTCACCGGGAAAATATGTTGTTCACATTCGAGAACCATATGGAATTTCAGTTTCTGTAAAGCCAAGGATCTTGAAATTCGAGAAGATTGGAGAAGAGAAGAGCTTTAAGATCACTTTGAAAGCTAAGTGGAAGGGTGCAGCCAAAAACTATGAATTTGGAAGTCTAACATGGACAGATGGTTTCCACAATGTTAGGAGTCCAATTGTAGTTGCTGCTGCTTAGGCAATAGGTCTATGTAGCTGCTAGGAGTTAGTTTTCAGCTTAATTAATTGTTTGTTAGATTGGGGAAGAGAATTAAATTGTTTGCCTAACATATTTATATCATTTTAAATTGGTTGCCTCATTATACCATTGGAAATTGGTTATCATTTCAGTTAATTAAAGAAAAAAATTGCTGCTTATTTGCCTTTTCCCACTATTGTTTTAACCATTATAATAGCTCTTGTGATGTTTCTGTTTTAAATGGTTTAAAAATAAGCAAAATGAGAAGGGAGACAAAGAAGCAAAACGAGCATTCAGAAGTAAAACGAGCATTCAGATATCAGTTTAAGAAATTTAATTATCTTTCCATGTGATATGCTGGTTTTGAAATTTGATTATGATTGTCAGATTTGGCTGGTTTATTTTTCATTTTTCTTTTTTGAAAGGACATTGAGCTAAAAAGCAACTTTGATAGAATTAGAGAATGGGGATGTGAAGGAAAGTTTGTAGAGACCCGAGTTCAAGGGCAGATATGTCCGGGCAAAAATGAGAGGACGTTTAAAACCCGAAGAAGATTGAAAGTGATGGTGCGCAAGCAGATATGGAAAATAAGCAAAGGCTATTAACCATCTTCATTTTTTTTTTCATTTTTTCTATTCCATCTACTCAACTCTTCATTTTCATTTCCAACGGTCAAATTAACCAACCTCCACCGAACTCACCATGGCGCAAGCCACCACGAACATGAATATCAGCATGTCTATCACCATGTTCTCTAGGCCTAGGCAACCCAATTCCTTCTTCTCATCATCATTTTTAATCCCTTCTAATTCCCGCACTGCTTTGAGCCTTTTCTCACATAGGTCCCTTCGGCGTCTGAATAAAAGTAATGCCAATAAATGGAGGCATTCCATGTGTATCATTACAAAACCTGCCCTGAAAGATGGCACTCTTACTGTTAATGGCAAGCCTGCATTGGCTGGAGTTCCTGACAATGTTTTCCTCGCCCCATTAACTGAATCTCAGTCTTCTGCATTCTTGGGGGCTTCTTCTACAGAGAGCAGTTCTCGACACGTTTTCAAGCTGGGAGTTGTTCGGTATTCCTATTTTTTTCACCTTTTTTCTTTATTTGTGGATTCCACCAGGACTGAGAATTAGTGCATTCATTGTTGTTTGTGCTTATGATGCAGCAATGTTAGGTTATTATCTCTGTTTAGATTCAAACTTTGGTGGATGATACCCCGGGTGGGGGATTCAGGAAGCGACATTCCCATTGAAACTCAGATGTTGCTCATGGAAGTGAGTAAAGGACCAGATAACGGTTCTCCTTCTTATATTGTCTTTTTGCCTGTTCTTGATGGTGAATTTAGGAGCAGCTTGCAGGGGAACTCATCTGATGAACTTGAGTTATGTGTAGAAAGTGGTACGTTCTTATTAATTCAAATTCAATCACTTTGTTTTTGACATTATGGTGTTGATTGACAACCAGTTGAATCCTCGTTGACAAGAAATGATCCATTCTTACTAACCGGATTAACCTGTTGGGTAGTTGCACTTATCATATGAATTCTGAATATGAGGCCTGCATGAGGATGAACATTAATTGGAGAAAAATAAAAGAAGAAGAAGAAGAAGAAGAAGAAGAAGAAGAAGAAGAGAAGTTTCTTGATTCTCAGTGGTCATTGTCTCTTCTCAACTGTTACCTTTGTTTTGTAGACTAATAATATGGGCTTTTTTTGTATTTTGATAGGTGACCCTGCTATAGTTACTTCAGAAAGCCTAAAAGCAGTTTTTGTGAATTATGGAAACCATCCATTTGATCTGATGAAGGAATCCATGAAGTAGGTCAGCTTTCCGAGCAAAATTTCAGTTCAATCTTAGGGAAATAACAGAAATTAATTGGGTCACTAGTAAGCATGTTAGCTAAGTTTTGCTGAGATCATGACTTGTGGCTAGTTGCTAGGGTTATCAATTTAGTTAGCAGCCAGGCTTCTACTTTTTTGGTCCATTTCTCACCTCTGCTTTGCCCCATATACAGGATTTTGGAGGAGCAGACTGGAACCTTTACCGTCCGCGAAGGAAAACAGGCAAGTTGCCTGCATTTTTCTTCTATTTGATTTATTATTTTTATTATGAAAATCCTTGGTGCAGTGAGTGAATACAGAAAGTGAATAAATAAATATAGAAACTGAATGAAACATATGAAATTTCCATTACTCATTTGGAAAACACTAAATAAAGAAATAAAGAAATCACGACACTGTCAATATGCATAGCAATATTGTGGGAATATGAAGAAAGGACAACTATTAATGCACTTCTCTTATGATTTCTGATGCAGATGCCTGGAATTCTAGATTGGTTTGGTTGGTGCACTTGGGATGCCTTTTACACAAAAGTAAATCCCCAAGGAATAAAAGATGGTCTTAGGAGGTTGACATAATTTTTTTTTTTATGAATATTTAATCCAAATATAATACAATGCCGTGAATTTCAAAATGTTTGATTTTCATTTTTAGTCAGTATAACTCTTTTTGTTTTGCTCTAATTTATACTCTCACAGTTTATCCCAAGGAGGCACTCCTGCAAGGTTTTTGATAATAGATGATGGTTGGCAAGATACAAGTAATGAGTTCCAAAAGGAAGGAGAGCCATTTATTGAAGGGTCACAGTGAGTTTATCCAACCTTCTTTTGTTCATCCCAAAATCACATGCACACCTCCTAATTTCCTCCAAATTACAGGTTCGGTGGCAGATTAGAAAGTATTGAAGAAAACAACAAATTTCGGAGAAGCAATGAAGCTCAGAGTGATGCTCCAATTGATCTAAAGCATTTTGTTTCAGAAATAAAGAGCAATTTTGGCCTTAAGTGCGTCCTTTGTTATAGGCTTCAAATGATCTAAAGAACAATGCGTTAAATTGTTAATGTTCTTCTTGGGATTTTCTTTTATACAATTTTTATCCATCTAAAGTTCTTCAGGTACGTCTATGTATGGCATGCTTTATTGGGATACTGGGGAGGCCTTGCTCCAAATGCGGAAGGAACTGAAAAATATAATCCAAAACTGACATATCCAGTCCAGTCACCAGGGAACTTGGCAAATATGAGGGATATCTCAATGGATTGTATGGAGAAGTATGGTGTTGGCGCAATTGATCCTGCAAGAATATCCCAATTTTATAATGATCTACATGGTTATCTTGCTGCACAAAATGTGGATGGGGTTAAGGTTGATGTACAGAACATACTGGAAACTATTGCAACTGGTTTGGGAGGTCGAGTGTTACTCACCAGACATTTTCAACAAGCACTTGAGGAGTCAATAGCCACCAACTTCCATGACAATAGCATTATCTGCTGCATGGGTCAGAGCACAGACTCCATTTACCAGTAAGTATATAACTTGCACAAGCTGTTCAATGCTTAAAGTTTTATCTTTTCCATGCCAATTGATCCAATTTCCCTTTTTTCCCATTTCAGTTCAAAGCAAAGTGCTATAACGCGAGCCTCTGATGATTATTACCCAAAAAATCCAACCACACAGACATTGCACATAGCTGCTGTGGCATTTAACAGCATATTCCTTGGTGAAGTTGTTGTCCCTGACTGGGATATGTTCTATGTACACCTTTGTCAATCTTTTTTGTACTTTATTAAAATAGTTGTGAGAAATATTGAAGGTGCTCAACAACTTGCAGAGCCTCCATGATGCAGCTGAATTTCATGCTGGAGCTAGAGCTGTGGGAGGCTGTGGAGTGTATGTTAGGTTAGAGTTGTTATCCATTTATTTTGTACCAAGTAATATAAAAGCACGAGATAGGGTGTAAAGCTGTGTTTGGGTTAAGTAGGTGTTTAGGCCTCTTTTAGTTTTTCACAAGCTTATAAATTTGGGATAAGAGGTTTTCACTGGCTTTTTGAAATATCTCACAGTTTATAACAGAAGCATAATTTCAATCACATTTCAACAAATTGTGCAGCCTGGCTCCCTTTTTGGAAAGCTAATATAGTAACTTATTGTTTCTAACAGCGACAAACCCGGCCATCATGATTTCAACATTCTCAAAAAGCTTGTGCTTCCTGATGGATCAGTTCTTAGAGCAAAATACCCAGGAAGACCAACAAGAGACTGTTTATTCAGCGATCCAGTTATGGATGGGAAGAGGTATATATTGACCTCCATCTCACGTCACTCGTTTGAAATTTGAATTAT
Source organism: Hevea brasiliensis (assembly GCF_030052815.1). Classification (NCBI taxonomy): domain Eukaryota; kingdom Viridiplantae; phylum Streptophyta; class Magnoliopsida; order Malpighiales; family Euphorbiaceae; genus Hevea; species Hevea brasiliensis. The sequence continues at coordinate 338,344 of NC_079495.1, read as the reverse complement.
TTGTCGCAGTAACATTTCATTTCGTGCGATTTTGGTTCTAGTCTTATGAAGATCTGGAACTTGAACAAATGTAATGGAGTTCTTGGTGTCTTCAATTGCCAAGGAGCAGGCAGCTGGCCTTGTCTGGAACTGGAAAACACAATACAGAAAGATGTGAGTGAAGAGATATCTGGAAAGGTATCTCCTGCTGATGTTGAGTATTTTGAAGAGGTCTCTGGGAAATTGTGGACTGGAGACTCTGCAATTTATTCTTTAAATACAGGTAAATTTTGAGTGCATGTAACAATAAAATCAAGACCAATGTATTTGCTTTGATGTGATACTTTACATTTTTATACTTTTTTTGTTATTAAAACTTTGCAGGATCTATATCTCGATTGCAGAAGGAAGAAGCTTTTGATATTTCGTTAAAAACTCTACAATGTGATGTCTTTACCATAGCACCTATCAAGGTAGGTTGGGAATGGCCAGTGCTTTGGGGTTTAGCTCACATATTAACAAGTATTTGAATTCTTCCCTGTTGTTTGATATGCACAGGTTTACAATCAGAATATTGAGTTCGCAGCTATTGGATTAATAAACATGTACAATTCTGGTGGAGCTGTAGAGTCAATTGAGCAGTCTGGTGGTAGAATAGGCATCAAGGGGAGAGGGGAAGGTACGTTTGGTGCATACTCCAGTGTAAACCCAAAATCTTGCTTGTTAAACTCCAAAGAAGTGGGATTTACATTCAGAGAAGAGGACAATCTTGTGACAATAACAATTCCCTCTGGAAATAGTGATTGGGACATTGAGATTTCTCATTGAAGCATAAAAGTGTGACGAGCAAGTGTTATGATCATGGAACTGAAATACAAGAAGTTACTTTCTTTTTTTAAGGTTATGATTGGGTTTAAACTTGAGACGTCGTGATTTTATTGACGGTTTTAATAGACATAGCGAAGAAATTACTTTGGAATGCAAAATGGCTCGGATCGTGCATTATTGTGCAAATATATATATATTAACATTATATATTCACTTACATATATTGCATTATATTATCCCACTTGTCATTTGTAATTCTTCTGTTATAGAGATTGATACTTAGTTGTGGTGCATCAGAGTTAAAAAAAAAAAAAAAACAAAATAGTGAACTAACATTATTATTGTATTATCAATAAAGATTTATAAAATGAGTAATGCTACTTCACCTGACAATAACATATCTCAACTGTATCCATATATACATAACCTTAAAAATTTAAATTTTAAAATTTTAAATTAAAAATTAAAAATCTAAACTCTAAATCTTAAATTTTAAATTTTAAATCCTAAAAATCGAAATCGAAAACATTAAAGTTCTAGATTTAGGTTTTCAGGGTCTCGATTTTAGGATTTTAGAATTTAATGTTAAAATTTTTTGAATTTAGATTTTTTAAGATTTAAAATTTACATTTTTAAGATCTTTTGGATTTATAATCTTAGAATTTAAATTTTTAGAGTTAATTAAGATAGTTAGGATGTGTTATTATTGAGCCAAGTAACATTACTCACGTAAAATATATAGATATGAATTTTTTTTATTAATCTTAATTTATTTCATAAAAACAATTTTTATTTTAATTTCTCAATTAAACCTTATTTAAGTTTTATATTATTATTGCTCCTTGAATGCTTGGGCTTGGAAATTTTACTGGCAAAAAAATTTGCCTACCCATACGTAAACCAGCAAGCTTTCCAATTTGAAAATATAATTAAATTGAGTTCGGTCTGGATTAATTTGATTAAAATTAATTTTACATCGAATTAAAATTGATTAGTCTGATTTAGAGTTAATTTTGAATTTTTATTAAAAAAAATTTAATAATTTAATGAAATAATAATTACAAGGTTTATTTTTTTGTCATATAAAAGGACTTAAGAGTCTAATACACAAGCACTAATCCTGGATTAAAAACAACCTATCTTTACAAATCCACTCGATCCAGAAAAGAGTGAAACATAACCCAAATCTATAAACTCATAGGCTAGAAACACCCATCACAATCGTCCTCACCCTTTGTAGTCAAACTGCCTTTTGCAACCCTCTAGATGAAGAATAGCCTGCAAAATCAAACCCCAACATACCCAAAAATGTTTACAAGAAGGAGAGACCTAATGTCTAGACGAGAGGAAAGAAAATCATCCCCTACTCGAACGAGGCAGGAGAAGGCCCACGTTTTTGATAGAGGCACTCAATAACAATTCTTAAGTTAAGTTTATATAAAGTCGAGTTTATAGAAAAAAAAAAAAAAAGAAATAATAATAATAAATTGGTGAATGAGGAAATGACAGCGAGGACGGAAGTCGCATTTGCTTCTCTGGATCAAACACCAATAACAAATGATAAACCAGTTTGCAAACTAACAGTTTTCAGTTTTCCATTACATCTTCTGTTACTTTTCCGTTTTCATCATCAATTCTCTATACATCTACTTTCTGCAAAATTTTCCCAATTTCCACTCACAAATCTCATAAAACATGTCATACGCATACCTCTTCAAGTACATCATCATCGGAGATACTGGTAGGTGGTAATCTATCTCCCTCTCCTTCTGCTTTTGAATTATTCTTTGGTGTTGATCGATTTGAATGTAATTTCAGGAGTTGGGAAATCCTGTCTTCTGCTTCAGTTCACGGACAAGAGGTTCCAGCCCGTCCATGACCTCACCATAGGTGTGGAATTTGGGGCTCGAATGATCACTATCGACAACAAACCAATCAAGCTCCAAATTTGGGACACGGTTTCTTTCTATTCTTTTTCTCATCTTCTCTATTTTCATCCAATTTGTCAAATTTCTTTATTTTCTTCTTGATATGATAGGCGGGTCAAGAATCCTTTAGATCTATTACGAGGTCCTATTATAGAGGGGCTGCTGGTGCTTTGCTCGTCTATGACATTACCAGGTAGGAAACGTACTTGGGAGTATTTATTTTCTTGTTTGTAATCATCAGTTGCTCTATCTTTTTATTGGTTCTATGGTATAAACTGTTCTTTTGTATGCAAGTTTCTAGATGGATTAGGGGTTTTCTATTATGTGCAAATTATACCACATGATGCTCGTGGCGCTCTCGTAAACTCATTAAATTCTGGAATTTGCATTGCTTCTTCACATGTTTCCCTTATACTATTGTCGCCTAAGATATCCAATCAGAGTACCTATTTCTAAATTCTAATGTCATGATACAGTGTTGGGCAGTTGCTTAGCATAATTACGGGCAAGCCTACCTTCTGTCCCTGTTGTGGTATGCTTAGTATTGATGTCTACTTTCTTTTCTTTTTTATACAGGAGGGAAACTTTTAATCACTTGGCTAGCTGGCTGGAGGACGCCAGGCAGCATGCAAATGCTAACATGACAATTATGCTTATTGGTAATAAGTGCGATCTTGCCCATAGAAGGGCTGTGAGCACAGAAGAAGGGGAACAATTTGCCAAGGAGCATGGTTTAATCTTTATGGAGGCTTCAGCAAAAACTGCTCAGAATGTTGAGGAGGTGAAGGCACATAGTGCCCATATGGTGGAGAATATTTTGGAACAAATTTTTTTTTTTAATCATCTTTTAAATTAGATTTTCTTATAGGAAGATTCTCCATGCAGGCATTTATTAAAACAGCTGCAACAATATATAAGAAGATTCAGGATGGAGTTTTTGATGTATCAAATGAGGTCAGTTTTCTTTCTTTTACATGGTCACTCGCACAAATGGTCTAAATATTTCCAGCATATTGATGTTTTAGTAATGTATCTATGGTCCATTTGACTGACTTCTCCATGTCAATTGATTATGTGAATTTTGAAAATTGAAGGTAGACTACCCATTAAGGTTGGCTAAATTGTTACAACTTGAATGATCCCAAGTGGGGGTCATGGATTCAAAATATAGATATTTTCGTGAAGAGAGAGGGAGACGATGACGATGATTTTACTGGTTTTGGCTGCTTTGGTTATTACTCTTTGCTATTGTCTTCTTAGGAAAAGATCTGAGTACCTTTGGTTACTGCCATGAAAATTAGGTGTTAGAGGGTGTTTGAATTGATGAGGTTTGCTTATTGATCTTCATGTTGCTGCTATTCAAGTTTTCATGATCTCAGTTGTTTTCAGCTTACAATGTTGCTCATTGTTGATGTTCTTGTGAAAAGATACAAGTGACATTGATTAGTGCTATGAAAATTTTTTATAGAAGGTTTTTCAAATTAACAAGGTTTGCTTATCAATCTTTGTGCAAATTTTCATGGAATTAATCTGTTTGCAATTTATTGTGCTAATTTGCATTATTTTCAAGAATGAAGCATGGCCAGTAGGTATGAGGCCTGCATGCACACCTATTGCAGTATTGCTGGAAGAGAGTTGTAGATGGTGTTGCTGATACGATGTTTTGGTTCTTTGCAGTCATATGGAATAAAAGTTGGATATGGTGGAATCCCAGGGCCCTCTGGAGGCAGAGATGGCTCTTCTTCTCAAGCTGGAGGCTGCTGCAGTTGAATTTCAAACTCATTTGTTACACTGAGTCACAACCAGTTGACTTTTCTTCTGTCATTTGTGTCTGAATATTGTAACTTGTTTTTGATATGTGCGGATTCAGGGGGTGATACATGTACAATCCACCTTGATGTTCCGTGTATTGATTGTAAATTCATCAAATGCTTTAGTTTCCTTTCCCATTATTTTGCCGGATTGTATTAGTTTCTTCCTTTGCAGTGTTGAAGGAAACTCTGAATTGTGAAATACAGAAAGTCTATTTTAATCTTTGTACTTGTTTTGTGTTGATTTTTGATATTTGTAAAGCAGAGTTTTTGAGAAGCTAAATAAGGTAGTTTCATCTGGTGGGGTTTGGATGTGAGAATTTTGGATCAAATTCTAAATCACCCCTTCCTTCACCTTAATTAAATTTTATCATCCATAACACCTTTCAATGTTTAATAATATTTCAATCTTATCTTTACTGTTTCGATTGAGAGGGCAACTTGCATTGACTAAAATATTCATTTAGTGAGTAGTACCTGATGATGTTCCAGGGGGCATGAAGAGCTGTTCCAGTTAAAAGGTTATTTGTCGCTGATAACCTGTAAGCATTCAATTAGGGCTGTCGTCTTATACATTGGATGTGTTACGACCTTAATTACCATTACCAAAGCGAAGGGCATTGGAAAAACTAATGGATCGACATTGAAAAGCTGATGATGCCATAACCCACAAGTCTCAAATACGCAAACTTGGGGTACGTTACGTGAAGCAGCTACCGCTGGAAGTAGCGATGTACGTCTGTCTCTGGAGGTGACGTAAACAGAAGAAGACAACGAGAAAAAGCAATTTAGGATTAGATTATTAGATAATATTAAATAAATAAAAATGGTTAAAGTTTTCTTCTTCCATTTTCTACTCGCCGTTAGCTTCGTCGCCGTCAGTTTGTCCATCTCAGGAACCCCTTTTTTAATTTTTCTACCTACATAAATAATATTTTTTTAAATAAAAAAAGCGTTTTTTTTCCTCTCGGCTTTCTGGTTCAATTCTTTCACTCGTCTTCCACTTGGGGCCGTGACAGATACAGTAGGGATTCCTTTGAAGGAAGAATCCAATAATCAAATCCAATCTCCATTTTTGATCCGAAACAAATCAAAATCAGCGGATCCATGAATTCTTATGTGTAAGCTTCAAAATATTCTCTCTCTCATAGTCAATCTAATTAATCTGAATTGATAGATCACTTGTGGTTGCTGTTATTAATTAATGGCTTCACCTAGTAATTCTCCAAATCAAGGAGGTGGTGCCTTTGATGTGAATAAGCTGTTCAAGCCATCTTCAAGCCCTATGAATATGAATATGATGCAACCATCAAACCCAGCACAACAGCAACAGCAGCAGCAGCAGCTGCTGCGGCCTCCTTTGAGTCCCAGCAACTCTAACCCAGTTGTTGGCAATCTAACAGCTTCTAATTCCTTCCCTCCCCCTTCATCTCTTCCTCTTTCTTCTCCTCCTTATTTAACTCCATCTTCCTCTTATCCTCCTCCCACTGGGCCTTATCACCCTTATCAACCTCACTACCTATCTCCTTATCCTCCTCCTACTCCTCCTTCACAACTTCAACAGCATCACAACCAGTTCCTCACTAACATGCAACAGCAGAATAGACCTCAACCCATCTCTTCTTTTCCTCCTGCTGCTGCTACTGCTACTGCTGTTGCTGCACCTTCTACTACTCCTTCTCCTCCTCCATTCTCGTCTAATAACCCTAATCCCAGTGGTGTATTGATGGACATGCTCACCAATCAGAACCACCACCACCACCAGCAGCAACAACCTCCTCCCTCCACCAATCTCACCATGCCCTTCTCTTCCCCATCTTCTTCATCAGCTGTATCCAACTTCAATGCTCCCATCCCTTCTGCCCCGCCTGTCAGTTTGGCATCCCCAACCCATCAGCTGCGGCAACCCAACCCAGCCCCCATGAGGATGCTCAGCAGCAAGCTCCCCAAAGGCCGCCATTTGATTGGCAACCATGTTGTATATGATATTGATGTTAGATTGCAAGGCGAGGTGCAGCCACAACTTGAAGTCACTCCCATCACCAAGTATGTCTCTGATCCTGGTCTTGTACTTGGCCGTCAGATTGCTGTCAATAGAAATTACATCTGCTATGGACTTAAGCCAGGAGCTATTCGCATCCTCAATATCAATACTGCCTTGAGATCCTTGCTTCGTGGCCATAACCAGGTTAGACATTTTTTTCTTGCAATCCTAGTCGTATCTTGTTTTTCTTTATCTAACTTGCTTAACATTTTTCATGCATAAAGTGATTATTAATTTCATTCTCGCGAAAGGGTGTGCCTTTAACTAGTGCCGCACAGAATTTTGAGCAAGCAAGAAAAAGACTTAGAAGGATATTTGTTATCAACTCACCTCATGAAGCTGCAACAATTTGATTGGTTATTTGTAATAAATGCTAAAGTTTTCCTAATCTTAATGAACTTAGTACCGCTGCTGCTTCCATTCACATTTTCCACATGTTATACGGGCGCTGCTAATCTCCTTAATCATATTATTCTTCGTTATCTTTTGCTGCCTTTCTGTTCTCAGATTCATATCTAGTTCCTACCATTGTCAATAACTTGTGATTGCTTAATGAACTTTGGAAAAAGAGTTATTTCCCACCATATATGATAGAAGTCTAGTTTGGCCTCGCTTGTATTTTGACTGCTCCTTCCTTCATTCTATTTATTAGTAGGAGATGAATCCAGGAAAAAAAAAATCTTTTTGTTATTTCTCCTCCATATTCCATGTCATGAGTGGTAATATCATTTGTATGGGTATTCAAATATACTGATTCTGCATTGCAGCATTAATCTATTATTTATATCTATCCGACATTTCTTGATGCAACTCTTTTCATATTGCTTTCTTCAAAGTTCTGGCCTAATATGCTTGGACAAAGTCTACAGAGCTTTACCATTTATATTTTCTTTGCTTTCCTTTGCTGCTTTTGGATTCTCTTTTGACGAAATTGTAGTCAATCAGGCACTTGAACACTAGAGAGATTACGTTCCTACTGCATATATATGTTAGAATTTTAATTTAGTATTATACAGTGCAACACATGGGTAGTATCCAGAGTTGTTAGATAGACTGGTAAGCTGGTAGAGTAAGCCTTGTTGATTTCTCTAGTTGATTGCATTTCTTTTCTTTTAAGTGGTGACCTCAATTGGCTAAACTTTGTTTATTTTTCCTCATCATGGAACATATTCCTTTTTTTTTTTTGGGATAATTGTTGGTTACATATTCAAGTATTGCATTATATTGTTGTAACCATCCTTCCCCTGAAACATGTTTAGGTGTCCTTGTCTTTAGTAATATTATAATTTGCAGATGTAGCATGCAAAATTTAAAATTTCAGGTCTCTCTCTCTCTCTCTCTCTCTCTCTCTCTCTCTCTAAATCATTAACATGCGCTTTTTTCCCATTTGTGTAGAAAGTAACAGATATGGTATTCTTTGCTGAGGATGTTCACCTTCTGGCCAGGTAACTTTTTGCATTGTTAAACACACAAAAACATAAAATAAGTGGAATATGCTAACTTTCATTCCTGCAGCACATGCATTGATGGACGGGTCTTCATACGAAAGATCAATGAGGAGTCAGATGATGAAGAGAAGTCTCAAATTTTTGAAAGGATTGTACTTGCCCTTCAGATAATAACAGAGGGAGAATCAGTCCATCCACGAGTTTGTTGGCATCCTCACAAACAAGTAATAATGGATTGTGTTATTCATGTTATCAATAAGCTATTTTCTCGATACTGTTGTTTATTTTTCTTTTTCTCCACTTCTTGCTTGGTTTGAGATTATGGTTGTTAGTTTTACATAATCTTTATATGGACTAAATACTTTGCAGGAAATTTTGATGGTTGCAATTGGAAATCGTATCCTAAAAATTGATACCATTAAAGTTGGAAAAGGTGAAGGATTTTCAGCAGAGAAACCACTCAATTGTTCCATTGATAAGTTGATTGATGGAGTCCAGCTTGCTGGTAAGCATGAGGGTGAAGTTACTGAGTTGTCAATGTGTCAGTGGATGACCACCCGTTTAGCTTCAGCTTCAGCAGATGGCACGGTTTGTTTTTGCCTTTATCATCTTGTTTGCTTTGCACTATTGTAGTATGTCCTTTTACTATAGCTAGCACTGCTGTTGCGCCGGCCCCCCACTCACCTACCCACCCACAAAAGTCAGTGGCGGGGATAGTGCTATGAGAAATTATGTACATAGTTATTAAAGGTTCAGGGCGCACTAAGGCACCAAGGGATCCTGAAACTTAGGCGTAGGCACATACATGAGCGAGGTGAGGCACAAAAATTAAAAAAAAAAAATCCATAAAGTCAAATAAATGTGAATATTCCATCAAATTTCAAATAATGTAAAACTAAAAATAATAATAACTATAAGCATTCAAGTAATAATAATTTTGCAATCCAAATAAAATAAAATAAACTACTAAAAGTTTTAAGACACTAATATATTGAAACTTGAATAGTTTTTTAATGTCTCAAAGCTAAAGTCAAGTAATCATAAAATAACTAACTACCCTTCAATCTTCATCAAGAGTAGCATCATAGTCTTCTTCATCTTCTTCTACACCTTCATCCTCTTGATACTCATCTTCAAAATCAATATCTTCATCATCTTCCTTATCTCTAAGAACTAAAGGAGTATTAGTTTTCAAGTTAGTGGATGATGTTTTTTCTTTTTCCTTTGGTATAGATCTCGAAATAGGCGTAGATGTAACAATTTTTTTTGAAAAAAAATAATAAGAGAGTGGTAGTGTTGAAAATGAAAATATGAGAGGTTTGCGATCCAGGGTATGCTTGTTTGATGAGATTTCGGCGACTAGTTATCACCAGCGATACTAATTCCGAAAACTTCCTAGCTTGTCAATTTAGGATTTTGGTAAATCGACAAATTTCAAGTTGAGTGGTAGTGCTTTTTGCCAAAAGAAGTGCTCACCGAAAAATAGAGAATGTGTGCCTTTCCAGAGCCTTGCACTCAGAGCAAAGGTGCATGCCTAGGCACATTAAGGCACTAGGGTTGGAGCCTGGTAAGCCTGGAGCCTGAGGCATGCTTTTAATAACTATATGCGTGTATAAGTTTACATAGTTTCTATATGATATAAGTCATTACATGGTTTTTGCCAGCCTTGGTAAAGATCAATATGTGACCAGTTAATTAGTTTATTCCTTTATTCTCTTTTTTGTGCTTGTTACTGGATGAACAGTCAATATCTGCTGCAGGTCAAGATTTGGGAAGATCGTAAAGCAGTGCCACTTGCAATATTGAGACCACATGATGGTAACCCTGTAAATTCTGTGGCATTCTTGGCTGCTCCTCACCGCCCTGATCATATAGTTCTTATCACTGGGGTAGGCCCTATTCTTTCTCTTTCAGTGAAAGATGGTGTACAGTCATGCTTAACTTGTTTGAGGTCCATTGAAGAGTTTGTTATGCAACTCTAAGGGCGTCTTTTTTTTTTTAAACCTTCTAATCATGTTAATGATCTAATAACATGGCCTGATGGCAATATTAGTCACCTTTCATTGTGCAGATTTCTTCATGTGCTTCAGTTTAAACTTTATTTAAATTTCTTACTTACAGGGGCCACTAAATCAGGAAGTGAAGATTTGGGTCTCTGCAAGTGAGGAGGGCTGGCTGTTAACTAGCGATTCTGAATCATGGCAGTGTAGTCAGACTTTGACCTTAAAGTGTTCTACTGAATCTGCTGTTGAGGATGCATTCTTTAACGAAGTTGTAGCGCTGCCCAATGCTGGCTTATTTCTCTTGGCAAATGCCAAGAAGAATGCTATTTATGCAATACACATAGAATATGGGCCTTATCCAGCTGCTACCCGTATGGATTACATAGCTGAGTTTACGGTGACAATGCCTATTTTGAGTCTAACCGGAACTAGTGATAGTTTACCTAATGGAGAACATATTGTTCAGGTTTACTGTGTTCAAACACAGGCTATTCAGCAGTATGCATTGGATTTGTCACAGTGCCTACCACCTCCTCTGGAGAACATGGAATTGGAGAAAACAGAATCCAATGTTTCTTGTGTTTTTGGTGCAGCTACTTCTGATGGTTCCACTATCCTGGAATCATCTCATGGAAGTAAACCAATTGAGGTTCCCCTAGCTAAAGGGACTCCCATACAACCTATGTTTTCTAGCAGTTCTGAGAATGCTTCCACAGCAAGCCATGCTGAAAGCTTGCCTTCTTCTGAGGTTACTAGCTTGCCTGATATTTCTACTTCATGTGTAGAAACCAAGGCTAGTCCTTTGCCATCGCATAATAGTATTGAAAACATCAACACTGTGTCTCCTCCACTTCCACCGAGTCCACAGCTATCTCGAAAATTGTCAGGTTTCCAAAGTCCATCAAATAGCACCGAGTCTAGTATGCAACTCAATAATCATGTTGTTGACCAGTCTGTCCTTGACTATTTGCTTGAGCATAGAATGGATACTGCAAAGGACAACATGGCTGATATCCCTTCTTCAGGTGACAATTTGAGGAAGGGTGAGAAAAACATCTCACAAACTGACATCTCAGTGGTTCTGGAACCTCCTGTAATGTTTAAACACCCTACCCATCTTATAACCCCATCAGAAATACTATCCAGATCTACCTCATCTGCTGAGGATTCTCAAATTGGTCAGGTCATGAATGTGGGAGAGGCAAAGGTCCAGGATGTTGTTGTCAACAATGATATAGAAAGTGTGGAGTTAGAGGTTAAAGTTGTTGGAGAGACAAGAACCAATCAAAGTAATGACTTTGACTTGCCTAGAGAGTCCCATGCCTATGTACCAGAGAAAAAGGAAAAATCATTCCACTCTCAGGCCTCGGATCTTAGTATTCAGATGGCCAGAGATTGTTGTGTGGAAGCTTATAGTAGTGTTGGGGGAATTCAGAAGGCTGTTGAAATTGGTGTATCGGAGATATCAGATAGACCTTCTGAGAATGGTGAAGATGAAAAGCAAGATATAAGAAAAGACACACCTGGAAAGTTTGGTGAATCAGAAACTTCTGTGGTAGTCCCACAGTCCTCAGCCCCATCTACAAAAGGAAAAAGACAGAAGGGGAAAAACTCTCAATTGTCTGGTCCATCTTCTCCTTCCCCGAGTCCTTTCAACTCCACAGATTCATCCATTGAACCAGGTTGCAGTTCTGGTGCCCAATCTAGTGATGCTGCTTTATCTCAATTATCTGCCATGCAGGATATGCTTGATCAGGTGGTTGAAATTTAAAAATTGAATTGTTGTGTTTGTGTTATGCAATTGTGTGGATAAATTTGAAGAGTTCTATGCAAATATTACCCAATGTTAATTTGCTGTCATGTTCTAACTTGTTTGATATGGTATATTACCCAGCATCAGTATGTCCTGCTCTTGAGAAGATCACCATTTATCCATTTATGTTAGAGATTTTGATCTGAAAATTGTCTGTCATTTTCGCTCGCAACCTTTCCCTCTCTTTATTTATGTGGGAGAATTGGTTGTGGAGATGATGACAGTAACTATTAGTAGTATCAAGAGAAGTGAATTGGATTATCGGCGGTGGTAGTGATGGTGAATCATGCTGGTGACAAATGTTGATGGTTGTATTCGTGGGTCATTGTGAAGTGCCATTGTAAATAGCTGTCTATTAGACATCCATAATTGATATTATGCATCTCCAGTTTCTCACCAAGTTAATTCTAGGATTTCAGGTTAAATTCGTAAATCAATGCAGGAATTGAATAATAGACATAAGAATTGGATTTTAGTCTATCAACCCAATTATCACTCCCAAATTTGACGCAATATCTAGGTGGAAAATGTCATAATTAAAGCTTTCTCCTCATATCTTTTGTACATGAAACGTTAAGCTTAAGCTATGCTTCTGTAGTCATGAACATCTTAACCCAAAGATGATGGCTAATGGTTTTGTTTTAATTTCACAGTTACTGAGCATCCAGAAAGAAATGCAGAAGCAGATGACTATGATGATATCTGTCCCAGTTTCCAAAGAAGGTAAAAGACTGGAGACATCCTTGGGCCGGAGTATTGAGAAAGTTGTTAAGCCTAATACTGATGCTCTATGGGCTCGTTTCCAAGAAGAAAACACAAAGCATGAGAAGTTAGAGCGAGATCGTACTCAGCAGTTAACAAATTTGATCACTAATTGTGTAAACAAGGATTTACCAAGCACTTTAGATAAAACTTTAAAGAAGGAGATAGCTGCAGTAGGACCTGCTGTAGCTCGCGCAATTACTCCCATTCTGGAGAAAAGCATATCATCAGCGATTACAGAGTCATTCCAGGTTAATGTTAAAGCTTTTCAGTTATCAAAATTTCTGGTCTTGTCTGGTTATTATATCGAATCAAAAGACTCATTTTTGTTATTTACAACCTTTTGAATCAAAGTGCTCCAACTTTTAGGTGCCTTATTGACTCAGAATATTCTATTGTCTACTATATTCATTTCCCAGAACCAAACTTTGAACCTACCGATTGTTTACTGTGTTAGATTTCCAACCAATTATTGTTTTGCTTTATATGGTGGACTTGGTCCCAATTACTTGTTGAAATGTAACGTAGCCATCCATTTCCAAGACCCATTAGAATGCAACTTAATTTTTTGTAGAATTTATAGTCTTGTTTTTCCCCACAAACAAGGCTTGTTTATGTATTTTTTTTTTCCAGAAAGGGGTGGGGGAGAAGGCTGTGCATCAACTAGAGAAATCAGTTAGTTCAAAACTTGAAGGCACAGTAGCCAGGCAAATTCAATCACAGTTTCAAACTTCTGGCAAGCAAGCTCTTCAGGTTGTTTGAAGTTAACTTTGAAGTTTTAAACATTTTCTTTAATTGTAATGGACTTTCATATTTATTAGTTGAATATTGAGTTAAGCTTTGTTTCAGAGTTCATGCCTTTCCATATTTTATTTTTTCTCCTTAAAAATATTACAGACCCTTTTTGCATCAGTTTTTATTTATTTATTATCATATTTTTATCAAATTCAATATCCTGAGGGATGTTTTGGCTTTTACCTGGCTGGAATGAATGGTGATGTGCTTCTTTATGAGCTTATGTGGAAGTTCTTCCTTTCCTTCTTTCTTAGTCATTTTCAAGAAGCAAAAGGCTAGAATACTTCTTTGATGCTAATGAAAAATGATGTAATACTTGCAGGATGCACTAAGATCTAGTTTGGAAGCTGCAATTATTCCCACATTTGAGATTTCGTGCAAATCTATGTTTGATCAAATTGATTCCACATTTCAGAAAGGGCTCATTAATCATCTAAATGCCACTCAGCAACAATTTGACTCCACACATTCTCACTTGGCCATTGCTCTTAGGGTAAATATAATTATGATACTTGTTGCAAGGATCTGTTTAAATATCCCTATATTTCTTACTTTTTTTTTACAATTATTTTTTTCTTTTTTTGCAATAAGCATACTTTTTTTTTTCATAATGAGCATACTTTTGTGCTGATAATGCCATTTAGTTTTGAACTGTGCATTTTTTGTTCTTTCCTTGTGTTGCTATAATTCTGTGCTTTTTTTTTTCTTTTTTGTGACTAGCATGATTTTGTTACTTTTTTTGTGTGTTGATAAGCATAATTTATACTGATAATGTTACTTAGATTTTAAATATCATGCATTTTTTTTTCTTTCTTGCCTTGTGTGTTTGGGCAGATTTAAACATAAATGTTGCTTTATAATATTCCTGTTTGACCTTGTAAAGTAGACTTCTTTGTATGTACATACTCCACATGAAAGTGGCATAAAGATTTAGAACCAAGTATCTTTCATATTTTTGTAAACCTATATAATGTTAGTAGTTTTTAAATTGTGAAATCCCAGAAAAACTCAACATGATGGGTCCTAAGAATTGATTATACAAGATAATGCTTAGTTTTACAACACGAAGATTATGCGAGATTGATATAGGAATTGAAAGAGCTTTTACTCTGTGCTGCTCTGCCATCATTGATCTGTTTCGCTCAACTTGTGAATTGTCTTGCTGTACCAGTCTGTAAATATAATTTGTTAAAATGGCCAAGTAAATAGACCCCATAATATTATCAATGCAATTATGATATCAAAGAAAACCTTTAACAAAATATTTTTAAAGAAGACTATATCCTGTAGTGTAACCAAGATATTCTATATTTTACCTTTCATGAGCCTGGCAGGTTTGTGGTTATTTTCACATCGTGTTTACAGCCATTTGTTATTGAAATCGAATGTAATTTGGGATGCTTTGAAAACTGCAGGATGCTATCAATTCAGCATCATCAATCACTCAGACCCTGAGTGGAGAATTAGCCGAGGGCCAACACAAGCTCTTAGCTATTGCAGCTGCAGGTGCAAACTCCAAATTGGGAAATCCCTCTTTGAGTAATGGACCACTGGCTGGTTTACATGAGATGGTATGCCTTTTGTATATTATTAAATTTGGAGGAAGTAATGAGTAGGTCTGCTTGCAGAAAGAAGTAATTAACTGCACTCTCAACTTGTAAAGGAATTATTGTTGCCTCTGACTTGTAGACTGGTTATATGAACAGGCTGAGGCTCCTTTGGATCCAACAAAAGAATTAACCAGATTGATAGCTGAGCGCAAATTCGAGGAAGCATTCACAGCAGCCCTGCAGAGAAGTGATGTCTCTATAGTTTCCTGGTTATGTTCTCAGGTATGATCTGTCATAAAGTTTAGTTAGGTGAGGACTTAAATCCCCACATGTCAGGCCTTATGGAAGCACCTCTCTCTAGGGACTGCTAAACATTGTATGTGAATTAAAAACCACATATAGTGAAGTGCTAAGATGCATGCATAATGTCTTTAAATCAGCGACCATTTGAGATGTCCAAAACGAGCCACATCAAACTGGGGACAATTTTTTCATGTTAGATATATCCTTTTGGATATTTCATTACCATATCAACTATGCTGTTCATGACCGTAGCTATCCTTGTGGTCTATCAGTTGAACCAGGTGATCACTAGATAAATAGGTCAATACAACTCGAGAATTGAGATCAACCAAGCAGTGCGATAGCAGAATAACACATAGTTATACGTCTTTAAAATTTACCAACTCTCTCAGATCAACTTGTATGCAGTTACAAGTTTCTGGATGCTTTCTTTGTCCATCAAATTTTCCGACTAGTTCTCATGGAAAATTTGTAAGAAGACCAGGCCAGCTACCAGTAGAGGACTTATTTCGTGGGATTTATTTAATAATTCAAATTTTTTGTGATGGGATGCCAAATTAAATTGTTGCAGCACATTTGTTGGAACTCAAACTGCACAATGACAATGCCGCATCATGCATAGTTGAACAATTCACAGTTCATTTGTCCTCTTCTTTCTCCAGGTTGATCCACAGGTGGTTTTGTCCATGGTCCCATTACCCTTGAGCCAGGGAGTTCTGCTGGCCCTTTTACAGCAACTGGCCTGCGATATCAGTAAGGAAACTTCTAGAAAGCTGGCATGGATGACAGACGTGGCTGTTGCCATAAACCCTGCAGATCCAATGATTGCAGTGCACGTGAGACCAATATTTGATCAAGTCCATCAGATACTGAGCCATCAGAGGAACCTACCCACCACATCTGCTTCAGAATCTGCCAGTATACGCCTTCTTATGCATGTCATAAACTCAGTGAAAATGAGCTGTAAATGATTCTTCCTTTCTCTCTATGTTTGTGCAAATATGTAAGATAGACTTTTGGTTTGTATAGGAGTCTAGAAGGGTTTGAGGGGATTGCGGCTATGATTTGTTTGAATTAGTCAAATACTTCTCTTTTTCTCCATTTCATGTTTGTTAGTCTTAAAACAGTGTATTTCAATTGCACGCCCAGTTAAATTGAGCTTGCAATGATTGTGTATTCTAGTTTTTCCTCAATAATTTTACGTGCAAATTGCAATAACCTGAAAAGAAAAAACCTTGCTATTGATATATACACGAGTGATGAGAAATCATGTTATGAGAAAAGATTAAAGCTTCACCTTGGAAAAATTGAGGTAGATGTGCTAGAAAGAGAATATCCAGTATTGCCACTGGGATGCCCATAAGGGGAACAAAGAGGTGGTCTACCAGCACTGATCAGTTTCCCACCTCCTAGTTGGCCGGAATCCTGGGATGTTGTTGGATGCAGAATATCTGCGGTGATAATGAGCAGATGCGGCATCAATGGACAAATAGTAGTTAGCTCTAGCTACAGGATCAGATAACGTAGCATATGCATTGTGGATTTCTATGAAATGTGCCCCATTAGGAACGGAAGAAGCTGTGTCTGGATGGTAAAGTTTAGCTAAACTTCGTATGCAGCTTTGATCTCAGTTTGGGAGGTAGTATGGTGGATGTGAAGGAGTTGATAGAGCGTAAGTGTTGATTTAGTTATGAATGAATGAATGCAAATGGACGGTGCTGCAGCAGTGACTCTGAAAGTGGGAAGTAAAGGTTGAACTAGTGGAGGGCGATGGGTGGAAGGGAAAGGAAGTAGAGAGGGTTTAGAAAGTAAAAGGGTTCTTCCCAACATTGGTGAGTGGAGACTGAACTGAGCTGGATACTAGAATTTAGATTAAACAAAAAAAAAAAAAAAGAGAGAGAGAGAGGACTGGTGTGGGAAAAAGCAGCTGAGCAATTTATAAAGGAAGTGGGAGGGAATGAAGATTGGAAAGGAGGGGTTAGTTTGGAAATGGTGATTAGGTTACAGTTATAAAGGTAGGCGGTGGGCGCCATCCTTTTTGCCTTGGGCAGGTTGGGTCGTAGCACATGGGTTGGTGGAAAGATTGTGGGTTGCTTTACTCTCCTTTTTTGTGCAAAAGCGTGTGTACTTTTTTAAAATTTATTATACTTTCGTCGCTCATTTTTATTTTATCACTAAACACTATATAAAAATTTCTCATGTCAGAATTTTATTATATTTTTAACTAATTTAATATATGACAATGTCATATTATAAAATGAAAAGGTCAAATCTGTTTAACATTACTATAAGAATTACTATCGAGAAAAATATTTTCTTAAATATATTAGTTATAGAGTATTAAAAATTGGTTTAAAAATAAATTTGACATATTTTTGCATAAAAAACTAAAATAATAAAATAATTTTTTTTAAATTACTTTTTGAAATAGCATATAAAATGCTTTTTTTTAAAGTGCTTTTTGACATCTGAAACTCAATGCCAAACATATTTAAATATTTTTTTGAGTGCAAAAAATACGAGACAAGTATGTTAGATGAGTTTTCTGATTTTGAATCTGAAATTTTTTTAAGTGGAACGATTTGTTATACTAAATATACTCTATTTATGTGTTTAGATACAAAATTACAAATTCCAATTATTATGGGTATTTCAAGTGGTATAATAATCCAATCCCTAATTGACCAAGAAATATAATTTTTGAACTTTTCCATAGAATTAATAAAAATGAGATAAGAGATTGTATGAGAAAAACTAATATATGAATTTCATATATGTACTTTAGTTTCTTTAATGAGGGATTTTTACATAACTTTTTAAAGTTGAGAGACTTTATAATAACAAAATGAAAATGAGAGGCAAAAGTGTAACAAGTTCAAAGTTGAGGGATGGGTAGAAAAAATTAACCATATATATATATATATATATATGTATGATGAAATTTATGTAATCAATTGTTTTTTTTTTTTTTATGAAAGATAGTAAAGTGACACACTTCTTAATTAAATCATGATAATTTTAATCAAAATACGCTAACTTTTAACCAACACACGCACACACGCCCACAGCAACAATCAATGATGTTGATTTTATTTAGGGGAAATTATATAAAAAAAAAATCATGTGTTCCATTCATTTTCATTTTAAAGTTAGTGGTTCATTTTGTTACAAATTGGTACCCTAAGTTTTCACACCGTTAGCAAATGACGACTTTTTATCTTCTCTTTGTTGAAATTTGCTAACATGGAAGAGAAATTTGCAGGTGTGGAAGAGAAATCTGCTGACGTTGAATAAAAAAAAATGCAAATTGCAAAAAGTACCATGTGGTTTTGCTCATTTTCAATTTAGATTTCTGATTTATTTTGTGATAAAGTAGTTGCAAGAGAAATGCACCAATTGCAAGAACAATTTATCAATAGGTGCAAATATTAGCAATTTATATTTTTTTCATAACCTAGGGTTTCATGCATCATGCAACCATATTAAGCTATTGAAAAACACATCATTTAGTCATACTAAATCATGCTTCAATTGCTAATTAAGCCTAATTTCCATTAGGAAGTAATTTCCCCAAATTATAACAAGTTAGGATTTTGGAGAATTTTTACCCTAATAGGCGCAGAATCAGATTCTAAACACCTAATTCGGGAAGCAAGGCTATCAATTGTCAGCCCTCTAGCTTGTCCACACAAGCTTTTTGATCAAAGCTCCTTGATCAACTCAAAACCTCTTCCTTGTGCTTCCTTGTGGTTTGGCCAAGATTAGGAAGGGAGGAAGAGTATTGTTTCAAGGTTTTTCTCTTTTGGAAGTGATGAGAAACACTTTCTTAATTGTGATTTAAGAGGAACAACACTTGATTCTTTTGAATTCTTTGTCTAAATGATAAAGATGAAACTCAAGGAAGGAGGAGAAGTGGCCAGCCAAGAGATGAGAAGAAAAGATGATATTAATTTCTTCTTATCTCATCCTTTAAATATCTTTATCTCATAATTAATATAAGCTAACACGAGTGCACTTTCAATTGGCTAATTAAAAGTGTTGTCTCAATCTCATTGGTTCACTTGTCCAAACTTAATATTAATTAAGAAATTAAGATTTGATTAATTAATATTAATAATGCTAATTAATTAATTAATCAACCATTAATTAATTAATTTTCCTCTCATATTTGACCAAGTCAACATGATCAAACTTTGACAAGTCAAACTAGTCAAAATTCATTTTCTTCCTTGAGCTAATTTTCAAGTTTATATTTAAATACTTTAAATATTAACCAAGGAAGGAGGAGAAGTGGCCAGCCAAGAGATGAGAAGAAAAGATGATATTAATTTCTTCTTATCTCATCCTTTAAATATCTTTATCTCATAATTAATATAAGCTAACACGAGTGCACTTTCAATTGGCTAATTAAAAGTGTTGTCTCAATCTCATTGGTTCACTTGTCCAAACTTAATATTAATTAAGAAATTAAGATTTGATTAATTAATATTAATAATGCTAATTAATTAATTAATCAACCATTAATTAATTAATTTTCCTCTCATATTTGACCAAGTCAACATGATCAAACTTTGACAAGTCAAACTAGTCAAAATTCATTTTCTTCCTTGAGCTAATTTTCAAGTTTATATTTAAATACTTTAAATATTAACTTGAATACTTCCATAGATGAATTTAGTTTCAAGTCATGCTAGGGACTTTGTAATCTAATTGTAAACTAAATTAGTTAATCCAATTAATCAATTAAGCTATTTAATTAATTAATTAAATTAATTTTACGTTTATCAAATTGCTTTTATATGTGTGACTTACTAGGTTCATTACTAATTAACAATAAGAATAATATTAACTCTTTAATATTATTAGAACCATTCCAAACTCAAAATGAAATTTTCTTTTCATTCAAGTTATTATAAGTCATAGTTGACATCTAATATAATATGATATGACTACCCAATTAGTTATGAATTAGTTCTCCAATTCATGAACCTTTGATCATATATACCATGCACTAAAATCTCTTCGTTATAAAATCCTAATTCCAGCTGGAGTCATGGATTATGTCAAACTCCAATTGCATTGAATCATATGTTCTCTTTTAATTCTAATTCTTGATTAGTAAGACTTTTCTGTTAGAAACTCTTTTCTGACTAAATCTATCTGTTTTGTCTAGGAACTTAAATTATCAAGAATAATTAAATGAACATATGATTTTATCCCTATTTACTTATGGTAACGGATCTCATCTTGACTAACACTTATCTTCATATATAAGTAGTCGGAGCCAACACATGCCCATATATTCATACGTAGTACAAGTGTGAAAGCAATATTAAACTCAAAACACCCATATACAAGATAACTATATTATCTCAGGTCAAGGGATTATATGCACTATTATGATCTTTATGACTTTGTATTGACAAGTCATGCCCAATGAAGTATCATAGATTGTGAGCTGAATTTAAATTACTTATACTATAATGTTCTGTCACTCATTGTCTCTCATATTCTTAATAACTTAATAATAGAATATTTAACAAGATATTAAAGGACCTTTTCAATTAAATTCAAACCATTTGAACATAAATGAAAAGAAGAATTACCATTAAATAAGAATAAATATTTATATAATAAAATATAATGATATGCTCTAGGGCATACTACTAATAATCTCTCATTTGTACTAGAACCATTCATTACAAAATTTAAGACCCATCTTCTCAATATATCGATCGAGCTGGTTTTGTCTCATGGCTTTGGTGAAGGGATCGGCTGGATTATCAACTAAAGCTATTTTCTGCATGGCTACATCGCCTCTCCTAACTATTTCTCTGATAATATGGTAGTTCTTTTCTATGTGTTTGAATTTCTCATGAGACCGGGATTCCTTTGCTTGTATAATTGCACCATTATTATCACAATGTAGTGGAATTGTTGATACAATTGATGAAACCACTCCAAGTTCTGTTACAAACTTCTTTATCTAAAAACCTTCCTTTGCAGCATCCGACACAGCAATATACTCAGCCTCTATAGTGGAGTCTGTAGTTGTTGACTGTTTGGAACTCTTCCAACTCACTGCTCCTCCATTACATATGAAAACAAAACTGGAGATAGACTTTCTATCATCCACGTCTAATTAAAATCATCTATTTGGAGATCAACTCCTCCATATATCAAGAATAAATCCTTAATTTTTCTCAAGTACTTAAAGATATTCTTGACAGCTCTCCGGTGTTTTAAACCTGGATTGGATTGAAACCTGCTAGTCAAACTAAAAGTGTAAGCAATATCTGGCCTAGTATACAATATTGCATACATCAGACTTTCAATTGCCAAAGCATATAGAATCCTGACTATTTTATCTCTTTCCTCAAGTGTATTTGGAGACATTTCCTTGGAAAGGTGGATGCCATGCCTTACTGCCACTGGTAATAATCCCCTCTTAGAATCAAGCATGTTAAACTTCTTTAATACCTTTTTCAAATAAAGACTTTAGGATAAACCTATTATTCTTTGGATCTATCTCTACAGATGCGAATTCCAAGAATATAGGTTACTTCCCCTAAGTCTTTTATGGAGAAAATGTTTGATAACTATAGTTTTACAGTAGTAAGCATACTGACATCATTACCTATTAATAAGATATCATCCACATATAAAACTAAGAAAGTGATTGTGCTTTTACTAACCTTTTTGTATACACAGGTCTTATTCTCATTCTTGATAAAACTAAAAGATTTAATAGCTTTATCAAAATGGATGTTCCAACTCCTTGAAGCTTGCTTTAACCCATAAATGGACTGTTTTAACTGGCATACTTTGAAACCATCTTGGGATTCTAAATCCCTAGGTTGTTCCATGAATATGTCTTCTTCAATATATCTATTGAGAAAAGCTCTTTGGACATCCATTTGTCAAATTTCATAGTCATTATATGCAACTATAGCTAATAAAATCCTAATAGATTTAAGCATGGTAACAGGCGAGAAGGTCTCCTCATAGTAGATCCCCCGCTATTAGCAAAACCCTTTTGCAACCAGCCTTACTATAGGTCTCTACCTTTCCATCAGAACCAATTTTCTTCTTGAAAATCCATTTATTCCCTATATGTATAATCCTTTTAGGTGGGTCTACAAGATCTCAAATTTGGTTCTTGTACATCGTATTCATTTCAGATTTCATTGCTTCAATCAATTTTAAAGAGTCTATATCTGATATAGCCTTCTTTATAGGTCACAGGATCATTACCATGATCTATTTCCTCATGAACAAACAATTCTTGTTCATTCTTATGAAGAAATCCATATCTCTCTAGTGGACGAGATATTCTGGTTGACCTTCGAGGTTGTGTTGTAGATATATCATTAATAGTTTGAGGTTGACTAGTTGGATCAATATCCATTTGGTTTATTGGTTAGTTGGATTTTCTAATTCCAGTTCTATCTACCTTCCTTTGCTATCTTCTTGAATAAACTTTTTTTCAAGAAATATGGCATCTCGACTTATCACAACTCTTTGTGATGAAGGAAGATAGAAATAATATCCAAAACTATCTTTTGGATACCCAACAAACCGTCCCTTTTCAGATCTGATTTCCAATTTCTCAATCTTCAGCTTTTTAATGTGAGCTGGATAACCCCAAATCTTAACATACTTAAAACTTAGTTGTCTTCCATGCCATACGGGGTGGAAGAGATTGATTTGGAAGGGACTCTATTAAGAATATATAAAGCTGTCTCAAGTGCATATCCCCAAAAGGAGATTGAAAGATCTGTGTAGCTCATCATACTATGTATCATATCTAATAAGGTACAATTCCTCCTTTCTGAAACACCATTTAATTGTGGCATTCCTGGAGGAGTCAACTGTGAAATAATACCTTGTTCTTTTAAGAACTCATCAAACTTAGTACTTAAGTATTCTCCTAATCTCCTCCTCGATCTGATCTTAGAGTTTTAATACTTTTTGCTGTTTGTTTCTCTACTTCAGATTTAAATTCTTTGAACTTTTCAAAGGATTCATATTTATATTTCATTAAATACAAATACCCATACCTAGATTTATTATCGGTAAAGGTAATGAAGTAGTGATAATCTCCTCTTGCCATTTCTTTAAATGGGCCGCATACATAACTATGTACAGGCTCCAAAATATTTTTAGCTCTTAATCCTTGCCTAACAAAGGGAAATCTAGTCATTTTATCTTGAAGGCAGGATTTATAAATTGGAGTAGGTTCAGAATCCAATGAAGACAAAATGCCTATTTTCTCTAATTTTGTAATTCTATCTTCTGCAACATGACCTAATCTTAAATGCCAAAGACGTTTTAGACTTGATTTGGTTTCTGTAATGGCATTAAATTCAATTTGATTGCTTGCACTGGTTTTGTATTTATTATTACTATCCAAATAATAAAGGCCATAATGTAAATTACCCATGCCAACAATTTTATTTCCAAAATAAATATTGCAAACATCATCTATGAACTGAAATTCATACAGAAATGATGTTTTTAAAAGTATCAGGTATATACAATACATGATTTAAATACAAAATATGTCCTTTTAGATACAAAGATTTAGACCCTATGGCTAAAACTGCAACCGTTGCTCCATTGCCAATGCGGAGTCTAACATCTTATGCCTCTAAGCATTGATTGTTTGCTAGTTCTTGCATATCAAAACATATATAAGAACTTGCACTAGTATCTATGTAACACCCTCACTGTAGTAATTCCGTACATTCTACTGTTCTAATGATCGTTGTCGGTCCAGACAGCTAGAACATATAGAAAAATATTTAAACTAAAGTGAGGAGCCATAATTAACTCAAATATTAATAAGAAAAATTAAGAAAAAATTTTAGAAATAAAATACAATCAAGTTAAATGAGCCGGTGCCCTAGCGATGCATAACTCAGTGGGAATTTGCAGTCCTCGCAACTAGGAGCCCTAAACCCGGGAAAAAATTTATAAAATAATTTTTGAAACTCCAGAGAAGAGTCATTGAGGTTTCTATGGTATTAGAATGCCAAGAAAATGACTAGAAAAATTTTTAGATCGGTACAGATGATTTTGTCTCAATAAGCCAAACGGAGGGCATTTTTTGTCATTTCGTCTTCAGAGATGATTTTTTGCCAACTTGTCCAGTTAAGTAAATAATTATTATGACATAAAATATGAATAAATATTACTAAAAATTGAATTAAAAATGAGTAGAAAAGAAAAGAAATGGAAATAAAATAAAACTCACATTTATGACATTAACATGATGTCATAAATGAAGGAAATTAAACCCTAACCAATGGGAATTAACCAAGCCAATTAAAAGGGATAAGTATCACAAAATTAGACTAAAAAAATGAAAGAACATTCTACTCATCTCCTTCAATTTCCAATAACCTCTCTTTCTCTCACTACCTCCATTAAAGCTTTCTCTTTCTCTTGCTAAAACCTCACCCTTTACACCATAAAACCTCATCCTGACTTCACTAAAATTTATCCTCACACCCTAAATCACCTTTAGGCAGCCATTAGAGGGAGAAATCTTGAAGATTAACAAGCTCAAGTTGGAGCTTTAATAAGGTTAGTGTCCAATATATTTCTCTCTCTTTAAATTTATGACTAGAAAGTTGATTTAATTTGAAATTTATAAGAAATTCAAATGAAAACATTTGTACTCACTTTACAATTTCTGCAGCCATGGACTTATAAGGGTTTTGATGATTTCTTTGGATTAAATGAGTATATAAGCTGCCCTTTGATATGAACTTAACACTAGGCACCTTGAATTGTAAATTAATGGAAGAAAAGAGAAATTGAGAACTTAGGGCTTTGACCAAATTGAGGTTTTGCTCCTATAATGGTGTAGGAACATTTTAATGGTCAATTACCATTTGGTAAGTTTTAAACTTAATATGAAGTGAATTGAGTCATTGAAGGTTGGAAAGGGTAGGCTACCTTGTGTGCAGCAGTCTGGACTCTTGGAGTCTAGTGTGTTTGGAGAGCCTTAACTGAACTTGTGTAGCTCCAATTGGTGCAAGGCTAATTGGAGGTGAAACTAGATACATAATTCCACAATTTTGATGTAGGAACCCTGCCCAGAAAACTAACTTAAGTGGCTTTAAAAATTGACCTAATCTGGGTGACCAATATGCAGTCGCTGGAAAATGATCAAATGAACAGTATTCATTCATTTGGTCATAACTCAGTGTAGAAAGATCCAATTGACCTGAATTTTATACCGATAGAAACCTGAGACATAGTCCTACAACTTTTATGAAGAAAATAAACCCAAATTTTGACCATAACATGTCCAAAAACTTACCTGCAGTTAGTGTACAAAAACTGTAGAATTGATTCTGCCCAGAAATTCTGGAAAAATTGCAATCCAGCCAGTTATGGCATTTAGGCTATAACTTGAGCTACAAAACTCCAAATGGAGTGATTCAAAAAGTGAAATGTAACTAGACACAATAAGGAACAACTTTGATGAAGAACATTTGGCCAAATTCTCACTGTAGAATGGCCTAATGGAACAGTAAACACTAGCAATTAAAAAATTGAAATTTTGATTTATTTTCCATTGGTTAGAAGTATGGATTGACAACTAATGCCAATACTTTTGGAAACCAAAATATGGTAAATTTATGTGATTAGGACTCATGTAACTATTATGCATTGGAAAGTCAATAATTTGACCTAAATAGTAAAATAAATAGTAACTTTACATGTAAAACATGAAAATTCAATCAATAACTTTGTAATGTGCCCTAGTACATCTAGTAAGATTGGTTTGAATAGGTTGGCATACCAATAGGGTTCAGTTAGCAGTACTGTACATGGTATTATGCTATTCTGTGATTTTATGGCTTTTAGTCATTCTGATATCAGTGTGATACTTGGCCTTGTGCCTAATGGTTATTATAGCTCATTAGCTGTTCTGTTGCACACCGGGAGACACATTGTGACCGATGGTGTAACGGCTCGAGGTACTTGGTACCCAGTGCCAGTTTACCCGTATATCCAGTCCAGTAATCCAGTATAGGTTACTGGGGCAACCAAAAATGCAAGTTGATAAATTTAATAAAATAATAGATATAACAAGTACCAAATAAATAATACTACAAATAATTACCAATAATTTGTCTGTATGAGAAATTAACCCATACACTGCATATTTATTTTCTTTTAGTTCTTTTTATTTTATTATTAGCACCACTAAGCATCATTGCTTAGCGCGTTGCTTTTTGCCACGCGTAGATTTTGGAGAGACTGATAGAGAGCCCAGTAGACCATAGACTGGATGAGGCCGTTCACAGTTCTGCATAGTGTCCGTGTCACCTCACAGACTTCAGTGCATTAGTAGGACACTAGGTCTCATTTTGGTATTTTGTAATTAAACTTTTATTTTCTCATGTATAGTGAAACTCATTTAATATATTCTGGTATTAATGCAAATATTTATAATTTGTGTTTATAAATGAAAATTGAGTATTTATTTATAATTTGTATATGATTATTATGTGAAATGAATGAATGATAAATAGAAGAATTTTTGAGAAATGGTTGAGGAATATTGAGATTATGTTAATATATTGGAGTTTGAGAATGATTGAAATGAATTGGAAGTGTTTTTCACAGGTTCCGAAGAACTGTTTTCTCCATTTTTAGTCGGTACTCTGTCGGGTTTTCTATAAAATTTTTGGAACTTCAAATGAATTTATAATTTCAATAAATAACTTAAATAAGTCAAATTTCACAAATTGCACTTCATAACCACAAAGAATTAAATTAAGGAAGGATAAAAATAATTGAGATAAAATATGGTGTTCCGGTACACTGTGTGGCATATCTTACTCAGCTATACTGTAGATGGGTAAGGGGTATCACAATCTAAAACCCAAATTGTAGATTATATATGAGTATTACTAAAATCTAAATAACAAGAAATAGACATACATTTCAAAGGTTTATCCTTCTTGTTCTTCACAGACTCTAAATACGCAGGGCAATTTCTCTTCCAGTGCCCTTCTTTTAACAATGGAAATATTTTTCTTTGTCTTAAACAGCTTCAGATTTCTTCTTCTTTTGTTTGGTTATTTTTCCAGATGGACCTGAAATAGAAGGTATCTTTTTCTTGTTATATTTCTTCTTTTTGGACTTTCTAACAAAAGAAGATGAGGCAAATAAAGCAGCCATCTTTCCTTCATTACCTGACATGTTCTTTGGGGCTATCACTAGTAGGTTCAACAACCCAGCTAAAGTGCACTCCTGTTTAGTCATATGGAAATTAGAAAAAAAAGATCCAAACGATTCAAGCAAAGATTAAAGAATCAAATCTATTTGTAACTGGAAGTCCATGGAAAAATCAAGATCCTCTAGTTGTTCAATAAGTCGGATCATCTTGTGAATATGGTCTCTCACATTCTATCCCTCAGTCATCCTCATTCTAAATAGTTGTTTAGATATCTCATATCTTGCATGTCTGCTGTGCTTACTATACAACTCTTGCAGGTGAGTGAGGATGTCTGATGCACTTTGCATTTTCTCATGCTAGTTCTGCAATTCATTTGTCGTGGAAGCCAGCATATGGCACCTAGCCCTCATATTTTGCTCTTTCCATCTATCTAAAGTTTCTTATTCTTCCTGTGAAGCCCTTGTAGGTAAGGGACCAGGAACTCTTGAATCCAGAATATATTCAATACGTTCTAAATTCAAAACAAGCTTCAGATTTCTTAACCAATCAGAAAATTTTAGACCAGTTAGTCTATTATGGTCAGGTATACCTGCTAATACGTTGGATGGTTTTGGTTGAGTGCTCATTTTATCAGATTTAAACTGCAGAAAATAATGAGATTCAAATTAGTATATTGTATCAAGCATATTAACCAAAATTATTATGGTCTTTTAATCAAATTGGTCCACCCACTAATTTGGTGAATCCTACACTTCTAAAGTAGGAAATGGAAATCCCAGTTGGGATGGATTTCTAATGGGTGATTGAATTTTATAAACTATTATTCATCCTCAAGTACATCTATTCTTGGAATCATAACAATTTACAAGTGAGTAACTCTTTACTCATCACATCTCATGTGAGGTTCAATCAATTATTTGACTCCTAATGCTCAAAACCTCAGGTACATCCATTATTAGTTTATTTTGTATTAGTTAAGTTGAGCCCACTGAGTTAGCAAGTATGCAAATTTGAACATTAATGACCTCAGGTATATTCATTCTTGGCCACTAAAATATTTATATACTCATAACATCTCATGATTAACAATTATTTTAAGAAAATCTCTTAAACCAAATGCATCATTCTTATATAACCATAGCCAACAATGCAAGTTTTTAAAATTTCTCAAAATAATTGCCTTAGTGGAGAGCCATGATGTAATTTTTAAAATTACATTATTACCAACTTAATCATTTTGTTAGAACATTTTCTTGGTTGACCTAATTACTATTCGGTCTCACTTTGCACATTAGCCATTTTCATGTATATCATATACACATCATGAATATATATATCATACATACATATATTCATACAACGGTCATATAAAAGGCATGATCATAGACTATTCTTTGGAAATTCAATCCAACCACAAGGATTGAATTCAGAGCATCCTAGATTACATCCTTCTATTTGTAGCTTATTCACAATTCTTCAACTCTTTAAGTGTTGTGCTCCCACTGATCTTCATTAATGTATTAAGTTTCATTTCTTCTTGTAGATCCACCAAGCCAATTACAACATTTATCCTTGGTATACCATGGTGAAAATACAATGAAATTGAGCATGCAAGCTCAAATAAATAAATTACAACCTAAGAGATCTATCATAACAACTTATGATATAACCTTTATAAGAATTAAAATAATTATTACAAGTCCATAGAAATAAATAGGAACACAATCACATTGATCTCCTAAAGTCCATGATCACCCTTCATGCCAATATCCATACATTCATCACATGAACATATATTTAATTCTAAATATCTCATATTCAAAATTAAATCTAATCACTTATGAATCACATTCACAATTATGTTATATTCAATTTGGGACTTTGATTAAATATTTTAATCATCAAAAAAAGTCATAAAAGTTGATAAAATACCTTGATCACATCATTAGCCTAATGGACATTCCACCTTGGCATAATGGTACTTCACTCAAAATTTATGATTTTTCTTGGTATCTAATAGTTTTAAACATAATCTTATACATGGCCAATACTATTAAACAAGTTAACTCAAAAAAATAAAATTGTTTGCAAAAACTCAATTTTTGGCCGAATTGAAAGTGAGCATGGTCTCACCATGCTTAATTCAATTCTAATAATTTTCTTTTGAGTTTTACTTATTTCCAGTTGCATCCCATGCAATATATAAATGTTCCAAACTGCCTATAACATGAATTAATGTTCCTAATGGCAAATTAGGAGGCTCTAATACCAATTGCAATAGAAATGCACCAATTGCAAGAAAAATTCATTAATAGGTGCAATTATTAGCAATTTATATTTTTTTCATAACCTAAGGTTTCATGCATCATGCAATCATATTAAGTTATTAAAAAACACATCATTTAGTCATACTAAATCATGTTTCAATTACTAATCAAGCATAATTTTCATTAGGAAGTAATTTCCCCAAATTATAACAAGTTAGGATTTTGGACAATTCTTACCCTAATAGGCGCAGAATCAGATTCTAAACACCTAATTCGAGAAGCAAGGCTATCAATTGCTAGCCCTCTAGCTTGTCATACAAGCTCTTTGATCAAAGCTCCTTGATTAACCCAAAACCTTCTCCTTGTGCTTCCTTGTGGTTCGGCCAAGATTAGTAAAAAGAGGAAGAGTATATTGTTTCAAGGTTTTTCTCTTTTGGAAGTGATGAGAAACACTTTCTCAATTGTGATTCAAGAGGAACAATACTTGATTCTCTTGAATTCTTTATCTCAAGGATAAAGATGAAACTCAAGGAAGGGAGGAGAAGTGGCTGGCCAAGAGATGAGAAGAGAAGATGATATTAATTTCTTCTTATCTCATCCTTTAAATATCTTCATCTCATAATTAATATAAGCTAACAGGTGTGTACTTTCAATTGGCTAATTAAAAGTGTTGTCTCAATCTCATTGGTCCACTTGTCCAAGCTTAATATTAATTAAGAAATTAAGATTTGATTAATTAATACAAGCATAAATAACTGCGGCATGCCGCCGGTTAACACACACACACACACACACACACACACACACACACACACACACACATATATATATATATATATATATATTATGCAAAGTTAAATAATTAAAAACAATGTATTAATATGAAAACATTTATAACTATATTATAATCGATGATGATAATAAAAATAAAACAAAAATAAATTCTCTTAAATTAATATATAAAAATTAGAAAAAGGAAAAAAATTAAATGAGAGTGACTAATTTTGTTGAATTTTTAGTTAACTATTTTTTTAGTGTACATTGGCAGAATCTCTGCTTATATTTTTAAGAACATCTTTCTTTCTTTTTTGTCATTAAATATAAAATTAATTAAAAACAACAATATAAACTTTTTCAATGATACAAATATTGTTAGAGTATATAAAAATTTGATTAAATACTTATCTTATTATAATTTTTTTGAAATTTAATTATTATTTTTAAAATGTAAAATCCTTTGAATGTCTTTTAATTTTTTTTATCAACTCATTCATGATTTATTTTGTATTATATTTTTTTTTTGAATCTAAATTATATGCAATCTAAAAGCATTAATGTTTATCCACAATTTAATATTTTTTGTAAATAGTTTTCACACTGCATGTTCTATAATTTTATTATTATTTTATAATATGAGATTTTAATTTCCATTTATCATAACTTATTTATTTATTTAAAATAAAATTACTAACATAATATTATTTTTATATTTTAAAATATATTATTCATATTAAAATATGAGATGAATTTTTGTGTGGGAATGAGAATATCTCTACCCTTAGATTTGCCTGCGTGTTTACATATATATATATATATATATATATATATATTCTCCCGCTGCAGCAAGCTGGATAATAAAAAAAGGGTAAATTTGTAATTTTACTGTTCCTTCGGAACAGTAAAATTCTTGTTTGTTTTAGTAATATATAATACAATTGATTAATTAATCAACCATTAATTAATTAATTTTTCTCTCATATTTGACTAAGTTAACATAGTTAAACTTTGACAAGTCAAACTAGTCAAAATTCATTTTCTTCCTTAAGTTAATTTTCAAGTTTATATTTAAACACTTTAAATATTAACTTGAATACTTTCATAGATAAATTTGGTTTCAAGTCATGCTAGAGATTTTACAATCTAATTGCAAACTAAATTACTTAATTTAATTAATCAATTAAATCATTTAATTAATTAATTAAATTAATTTGCTTTGATTAAATTATATTTATGTGTGTGACTTACTAGGTTCATTACTAATTAGCAATGTGAATAATATTAACTCTTTAATATTATTGGAACCGTTCCAAACTCAAATGAAATTTCGTTTTCATTCAAGTTCTCATAAGTCATAGTTGACATTTAGTACAATGTGCTATGACTACCCAATTAGTTATGAATTAGTTCTCCAATTCATGAACCTTTGATCATACATACTATACACTAAAATCTCTCCGTTACAAAATCCTAATTCTAGCTGGAGTCATAGATTATGTTAAACTCCAATTGCATTAAATCATATGTTCTCTTTAATTCTAATTCTTGATTAATAAGACTTTTCTGTCAGAAAATCTTTTTTGACCAAGTCTATATGTCCTGGCCAGAAACTCAAATTATCAAGAACAATTAAATGAACGTAGGATTTTATCCCTATTTACTTACGGTAACGAATTCTATCTTGACTAACACCTATCTTCATATATAACTAGTTAGAGTCAACGCATGCCCATATACTGATACGTAGTACAAGTATGAAAGCAGTGTTAAACTCAAACCACCTATATACAAGATAATTGTACTATCTCAAGTCAATGAATTATATACACTATTATGATTCAAATGACTTTATATTGACAAGAGTAAACTCCATGTATAAGTCATCTTGTGTCACTGGTTCAGCCTACTTATCTTATAAGTACTCATCATGTTTGTCATATGTTATGAGACTCACCATTCCATCCTATTAGTATCTCATACTAATCCATGAAAACAAATATAAGTAATAATCTTTTTGCGTAAGTCATGTCCAATAAAGTATCTTAGATTGTGAACCGAATTTATAATACTTATACTAAAATGTTCTGTCACTCATATTCTTAACAACTTAAAAATAGAACATCTAACAAGATATTAAAGGACCTTTTTAATTAAATTCAAACCATTTGAACATAAATGAAAAGAAGAATTGCCATTAAATAAGAATAAATATTTACATGATACAATGCAATGATATGCTCTATGGCGTACTACTAATAGTAGTACCATGAGATTTTGCATCGTTAGTAAACCAAGTAAATTATTTAACTTTAGTAAACAATCAAAATCTGAGATCCTTCACTTTCTATATACTATAGAAAAGTTTATGCATATTCTCTTTAAAAAACTCAATTTGTCAGTTCCATTATTTTTTGATGGCCAAGTCTCAAGGTGTAAGAATTTGACACGGCATCCAAAAGTTAGGGAATTTGAGGGCAGCTTCAGCTACCAACTCCTCAAGGCAATACTAAAATAAGCCATGCTCAAAGTGAAGAGGTATCAACCACCTCATAGAAGGGAAGAATAGGTAGCTAGTTAGCTAAGAGCATCGATTCAATGTAGCCGCACTAACACAAAACTGTTACTTCTGCTCGAATTTTCAGTAATACTAATCTAGTAATTCACTTGGTAATTTATACCACATTAGCAATTCTTGATAATGATTTCGAGAGTGAAGGTACAAACTCTAGGTTCAGAAATCTGTTTATAGTGATTCCCAAAATCAGGGTGTTCATGCAAAACTCCATATCAATATACCTTAATCTTTAGAATCATCATGCCTAAAATGAATAAAGGCTCTTTCTTGTATGAAATATCTTGAAGGTGTGTAAATTATTTTTCTTTTTTATTTTTTATTATTAAAAATATTATTTTAATACCACTTAATAAATACTGATAGTGTCAGACAAAACACTATGATTTACTAACAGAATATTACCATAGGATCCACTTTATTACATTGTAAACTTCAGATCTTAAAGTGAAAATGAGTGAAATCATGTGATACTTTTTTTATAATTTTTTTATTATTTTACATTCCACGTCATTAGTTTTCTCTTTCATGTCATTACCTTTTGACGTAGAAAAGAAGAAAAGTCATTATTCGCTAATGATGTATCTCAAGTATCATTTCGTCACAAAAAAAAATGAAGTAAAAATTGAGTGAACCACATAATACTTTTTAATAATTTTTCCTTTTATTTATCTCTGGCTCTTTGTACATTTACCTTTTCCTTGATTGCCATTGGAGTACATAAGCCCGCTTGGCTGCTCATAGATTGGTTAACCATGGTTTATCATCATCAGCCCTTAAAAGAGATACAAATGATTTTCAACTTCTCCCCAAAAGCAAGCATACTACTATTGCTTTTTTTTTTTTTAAATGTGAATATGCTCTATCTTTAATAAATTTTGCTTGTTTTTGGAAACAAACATTATTTCTGAGTTGACTATAAAATAAATGAATGATCACAGTTAAAGAAGGGTAAATGATAATCTAAGAAAATCAACCGAATTATGCAGATAAACAAAAATCAACTGAATTATAATTACAATCATAACTATGCAATATTAATAAATCAATCCTTATATTTTGAAATTCAAAAAAAAATTAAGTCCTATAAATTGAATTTAGTAATGAGTTAAGGTAATGTAAAATTTTTCAAAATTTAAAAATTTTAAATTTATTTTTGAAATGACTCATGATTTTATAAAATAAGAATTTTAAATATTTTTAAAAATTTTCGAAAACCTTCATTTTTCAATCATCATATCAGTGGATTAAGTAATTTTTCTTTTTTTTTTTATAACCTCTAAATACCTTAAAGAATTTTTCATTTCTCTTAAATGGTAAAAAAATTATAAAATTTAAAAGTTATGAAAAATCTTTCATTTCTCTTAAATGGTAAAAAAAAAGCCTACTTTACTTGTTCTCAAACGAACAAAGTCTAAACAGCCCAAATGAACAGAACAAAGGCCTTGCGCAATGGGCTAATGAAGCTACTTCTAAACTCTTACGGTCGGCTGCCATCCATTTTTCCCATCAATTCGCATTCTGTGTTCTCGTAAGTTTTCTTTGGAGAGGAATCATCTACTTAGCAACCCCAGACCAACGTTCGCTGCCTTTGGCCAAGCCAACCCTCCACACTGATACCAGCTGCTGACCCCCACAAAAGTTTCTTGTTTTGCAGAAGGTTGAATACCATTATCCTTATTAAAAACACTTGTACATTCTCTTAAAACTCATTAAGGCTTTTGTGAAGAACAGGCTTCTGTGAACAAGAGTAGCAAACTGTAAGCCACTTTCTGATTCTGTCGACATGCCATACAAATAGTTCATCTCCTTTTAGAATCTGCTTTCCCAACACGTAAATCACCCACTACCCAATCGAACTGACTGAGAATCTGAGGACAAAAAATAGAGAAAAAAAAAATGCACGTTGATGTAATGACTGCAAACAGACTAGCTAGCACTATAAGATTCTCATCTCACTGATGAGGAGCTCGTTTTGTGCTTCCTTTTGAGCTGTGGTCTGTGAATGCCGATGGCTCCCTTCTACAATTGCATCCACTATTATTGTTTTCTGTTTTCTAATTTTCTTACAAACTTTCTATCATACATACTAGTAGTATTGGTTTGATTCATTCAATTGATTAAATATGGTAGTAATTTGCCAATCAAGATAGCCTGGTTGGTCTTATGCCAACTTCAAAGTAACCAAACCAGGAGGGGGATCATTGAAAGAAGAAAAACCCAGAAATCTCCTCATTTTACCAACCTGATCAGAAACTATAAGATGATATTTATAGTTAGTGGCTATCTTTAATTAATCTTTAGCTCTGCTTCGTAACGCGGAAAAAGGCAGATAGAAGAGAAAATGCAAGTGATGGAGAAATAAGAACGTGAAAACTGCAAGATGCCTGGTAGCAACTTATTAGCACTAAAAATAGGGTATTAAAAGAGAGGCAAGAAAGGATCAAGGGAACGGAAAATGAGGAACCAACACCCATTTCGTTTCATTCTTGCCGTTACTGGAAGAGAGAGAAACAAAGCAAAAGCAAAAACATGGTAAATGGCGTGATACAGAGAATTTGTGTGTGTGGTTGAGACGGTTTAGCTTAAAATTGCCTAGCGTGTGAGCAAAGCTTAATCATCATTTTTCAACTCCCATTTACCGAAGGAAGAAACTTCTCCTTAAAAGGTAATCATTTTCTTGCATCCACATTCTGATTTTCTTACACTTATATCTGATCTGGGTTTGTTTTTCTAAGCTCTCTATCACAAGAAATAAGCAGAAATGGAGCCGGAGAGCAACAAGAGAGGAAGAGAGAGGCAAGAGGCCATGGACTCGTCACAGAAGACAGCAAAAAAGCAACATCTTAACATTGACATTGGTAATATCAACAAAGAACTGAGCAGCTATGACCACGAGGACAACAGCGAAATCTGTGAATCCTCTGACAACCATTTGGCTCTCGGAGTATTCGATTTCCCCTGGCTTAAAGAAGGTACCATCTCCAAATCAGAAGAGTGGTGTTTCGAAGACTCTTTTGAGTTTTCTCTCCACGACACTTGCACAACAGCTTCACTGGCTCATGAGTTTTCTGGCCAATATTTGTGTGAAACTCCAGAGACATTTGTGGAATCCATAGATATTCCATTGTACAAGTTTGAGGAGATTGTGTGGTCATTGGAAATGGAGAATGCGGATTGCGCCTGGGGCTCCATGCTTAACCAGCCACTTACACAAGATGGTGCCTAATGTCACAAGCAAATTTGCCCGTTACATGTACACTAGGTCTCGTGGGGATTTTATCCATCTCTTTAACATTCGTTTGCCCTTTTCTCTTGCTGATTGTCTACCTATATCTAGCTGCGTCACTGGCCTTTGCTTGTTGAAGACAAAATTAGGAATAAAGGAACAAGTTAGGATCCTGTTCCATTTTGGAATTCTCACCTAATTAAATTCGGTTCCATTTTAGTATTTTTCCTTATATTCTGTTCATTTTGTATTTAATATATAAAATATATGGTGTAATTCATTTATTTTATATGTAAGTTCTCTTCTAGAGAGGGCAGAACCAATGTTTCATGATGCTGCTCTGTATTCTGCATTCATCAATGTCTAAATATCATGGGAAGGTTTGTTTATGGGCTCAATTTAATCGATAATTTGAGTACACAACTCAGTATTTTTTTTTTCTTTTTTATCCGCTTTCCCTCTTGATATTGAGGTCAGATCCCATTCCTTGCAATAGAATAGACAATGACAATCCATATTAATTGGTTCTGATCCCTTGCTTAATTATTTATAGCACTCACTGTAGTGGACTTAAAAAGGAATATTAATTATTTGAGTTTTATAAATAAACTATATCATTGAGTTTACGAGTTTTAATGTATCAAACATCGATGAGTTTAAATTAAGTCTAAAAAAAGGCCAAACAAATTCATATTTTTCTACTCATTTATACCCTTAAATATATCATTAGAAACTATATTTAAATAGCCAGATATAGATCAGAAATGAGTTTCCATATATCCCTGAATTTGGACTCTCTGTTTAGTTTAATAACCAAAAAAATATATGTTGCTTAATCTTATTGCAGTCGGCACTTGACCAGCAGGAGGCGACCTCCTCCTTTTATATATGTAATTGAGAATGAAGATCAGTAGTACTTGCTTAATAATTTTCGAAATATAAAATGAAAATAAACGAGAAATGAAAGAGGACTAGACTTGGCAATGGCCGTTGAGCCGACAATTTGGCTTTGGCTTCCCTAAGTCTTATGAGCATAAATAGGGTACCCACCAAAAGATTTTATATCTGAATACAGGGGGTGACGGTTCCAAACAAATAATTCACAAACTTTACTTGTGCATATACTAGAACCCCATTTTTTTTTTTTTTGAATTACCTAATTTATTGTTCATATACATATATTGTAAGCTAAATATTAAATTATTATAAGAAAATATATTAATTATATAATTTCTAATGAATTAATCATTAATTAATTATAAAATAATCTTAAATTATAGAAATAATTTTTTTCTTATAAATATATGTCACGACCCAACCTATGGGCCGGACCAGCACTAGGACCTGGGCCAGCTTAAAGCCCCCGAGTCCCGTAGTAAGCCTAACTATTCCTCAAATCCATAACCAGGCCCACAATTTAGGCCCAATATGCATATAAAATAATTTAAATCAAACTGTTATTTTTTCATTTCGGGCCAACTTAGTCCAGAAATTTTCAGAAACTAAAATTAGGGGAGCCCAGCTCAACCCTGTTACCTCATTTACAAACTGTTTAAATACCATACAAATCTTCATTTATTAATCTCAAAAATTTAAATTAACACAATTTCTAACAAGGTCCACACTATTACTAATACATACAAAGTTCTAGATTTTAAATTTAGAAAAGATAGTAAAATAATTAAATAATCGACGTTAAACCTGCGAGGAAGAAAACAGGTTACTCTGTAAAATAACTCCCCTTGTGACCTGGAAAAATATTGAACATGAGTGAGCGTTCGACTCAGAGAGTAAAATATCAATTTTAACCATAATCTCTATAACTATCTAAAGCTAATGCACCCTATAGAGTGAAATGCAACATCGGCAACATTTTCACATCATAACAGCAAAAAGGTAATTTGGAGCACTCACACACCCAGTAATATCAATCATAATAGATGGGAGCTGATCCACTATACAACTCTCTTAAATCCAACCTGGTGCTAGCGAAGAACTCAAGCCGGACTTTCGCTTAATAAACCAAATCGGGGTCCCAGCGAAGAACTCAAGCCGTGACTACCCTGAAGGACTGGGTCCCAGCGAAGATCTCAAGCCGTGTCTACCCGTCCCATCCATAGTCCACACCACATCACTTGCACGCCAACGCACGCACACTGCTCCAAATTACCACAACAACATCCATGGCACTTTAACAGTTATGAATGCAATATAAATCGTGCCTAGAGTTTAACTACATAAATATATGCATATAAGTGATGCATGGGCATGCTTGAATATATAATAATAGTGAAATTACAATTAAAATTAATATTTTACTCACTGTACATCGATGACTATTGTGGCTGCTGGATGCAGAAAAATAGCTGACCTTGATCACCTAATAATTAAATTATAAATTATTAGTACTAAGTTAGAATAAAACTCTAAAGAGGTAATAGACAGCCTAATTTATGCCGGAAATCCGGCAGAGTTTTCCCTATACTTGGGACCTACCCAACCTGCAAAAAAGCTCAAATAACACTTCTAAATTCTCAATTTCCACAATCACATCTCATCAATATCACATGGCCCCTCCTGGGCCCTCCAATTAAGACAATACTCAAAATCTTAGAAATTACGTTTTAGTCCCTACAATTGACATTTTTTTTAAAAATTCACTCAAACAAGCTCTAAAAATTCTAAAATTTTGTCTCGCAGTCCTTAATAATATTATAAGGCTATTGCAAAATGAATTGTAATTTTCTAATCACCCACGAATATTTTATTCAATAATTTTACTCGATTCCATAAGTTTCCAACATCTAATATATTCTTAATTCAACCCAATTCAATATTCACATATTTAAACCTCCATCCTCAAGCTTCAACCAATTATATAAAATTTAATTATCTTGATTTCAAATAATCTTATATGCCCATATGCTAAAAATCTAACTAAACTCCATCTATATTTTTCAAAAATATTCTACAATCACTCAAAAATTCAACAAACACCATAGATTATCTCCAAATAATTTTACTTTCATCATATATTTTTCTTAGAATTTTTCTCCAATTTTTCCTGTTTAAGAAACACTGTATTTATGCTCCACAGTCAGGGAAATAATAGAAACTGTCTTACTCGAAGTTTATCTGTGTCTCAAAAATTCCAAAAATTTACGAGGAAGCTTCTGGAAGTTGAATCATCTCCATAGCCCACCGGAGCCACCGCCGGAACCACCGCGCACGGTTGCCGACCGTCGGTCGCCTGTCGCCGGCGACATTTGCCGGATCTGATCATACAACCATGTTCCTCTCCTCTTCCTCAGTCCATAGGTGGTCTCCGATCGTCGATCCAATGGTCGGATCGTCGTAGATCTGATGAAAAAGTTTGAAAAATCCGAAACTTCTCTCCTCCATATCTCACTCATCCGACCTCCATTTGTTGTAAAATTGGGATCAAAAGAAAGCTCTCGGAACAAGCTTTCCAACGCCACCTGAATCGCCTCGATCGGACGTCGGATGAAGCCGAAATCGCGCCGGAAAGCCGCTGCCCAATGTACGCGCGTTTTCTCTCTCTTCTCCCTCTCTTGCCGCCGTTTCTGGTGGTCTGGCCGTCGCCGGAGGGTCACCGGCTAGGTGGGGGCTACTCGGGAGGTCGCTGGCCGGTCACCGGAGAAGGAAGAAAAAGAAGAGAGGGAGGGGAGGTGAGGAGAGAAGAGAGAATGGGGGGGGGGGGTTTCCTCCTCCCGTTTTTGAAATTAATTTTTTTTTTTAATTAAAAAGCTGGCTGTGACAGTGGGAAACCCACTGTCACACGCCCAAAATCCCATCATCATCATTTTTTTATTTTTTATTTTTTGTGGTTGTTACATTCTTCCCCCCTTAAGAAAAATTCATCCTCGAATTTTCGAATAAACAAAGAAATGAGGAAAAGAAGGTTATTAGGACAAGCACAATCATTACTCCTCCAACTATGCAGAGATTGGTAAAACATTTATTCTTCAAACTCTTCGTATATTATATATGACATTCTACCGCTCTCTGATTCTACTATAGTGTTCTATTTGTCATCATCTCTTTCTAGAGGGCTTTTATCTTGTAACTATTCATTGACCATTTTTCTGACATTTCAAGTATTCGCCATACCTCACTGTTCTTGACTTGATGTCTCATAACTTCAATCAACTTTGGTGCTTACCTCACTTTTATTGCACCCTAACATGTCTCTTAGTGACTTCAGTCCTCAACCCTTTGTTTCAATAATCTCTGTTTCCCCAAAACATGACTTATGTTCCTTATCCTAAGGCATCCTATGAGTAGCTTTCCTGTAGCACCTAATCTAGGCATCTTGTTCGAGATCTTCACTCTTCTTATGACCTCAGTGGTCAATACCTATAAATCTTCTCACTCCCATGATACTTCAAATTTTTAATCTCTTTTGTGTCATTACTAAGGTACTTAGACCAACCTCTATCCATCTTATGTAACTAGTCAGGTAGAGTCTCCTCCAAGGGCCAAGTGTATCATTTATCAATATTAGAAAGTGAACTGGGTCTCTCCTTCTAGGTAACAAAAGTGTTTATATTCCCTGACAACTCAATCCATGCGACTTTATCGATTCTCACTCCTTCTCTAGAATGGAAATATCTAGACTTCTTCCTTTAGCTTCTTAGTATGTGGCCTACTTCTGACACATTGGCACTCAGATCGAGGCTCCACTACTCCTTTAATCTATCATCTCATAATAACTTATTTTAAACATCCCTTAGTGTGTTCCTAGCATACCTATTCCTCCTTATCCTCATCATTATAACTGGCTCTATCGAGCTTTCTTCCTGTCCTTTGCATCTTATCCACTTCCCTTTCCTATTTTTGGTATTCTTGATATCTTTTCAACCTGCTGTACTTATTCTTTAATTTCAGTCCTATCTCATCCTTACACCTTTTCCTTCAAGAATGTCCATCCCATCATCAACTTTAACTTTCATTTTATTTCCTAGTCTTATCTTGATTATTAGTTCTATTACTTCAGGAATTCTAACCTTACGATTTTCTCCTACCAGCACATTCTTCACCTTTTGTAACACTTATAATTAACCATAGAAAATTTTTCTTGTATCCCCTTTTCCAACTTAACTATCAGAACATTATCATTCCCCACCAGCCTCAGTAGGAAATTGCTCATCCTGGATGGATAGGAGCCCTTGAAACTATGAGTTCCATCCGAACTAACACTGCTGTGGGAAATGTGTGCCATGCCTTAATTCTAAACAAAATACTTTATGTGTTCATTCTCCTTAATATAATCACATATACTGCCTATAGCTTTCCAAATTTCAGCCTCAACTTTTTCCATTAGAAACAATTTCATCTATTGAATCTCATCCATAAATAGTACTTCCTCTAGCTCATAGTTTAAAACAGTTGCAAGCCTTGGTAGCTAACTCCATTTGACTCCTGTCACTATTATGATCGTCCTTTCATACTTAACACTAGGTACGTACTTACTGTCATTCTCATATCAGGAAATTATGTATGAATTGGTGTCTACCAAACTCTCAATTAACTAGGTCTCCTTGACTCAGTCTCCATTCCTTATATAACCTTCTAGAACCAAAAGCACAAGCTAAACTTGAAAAGAAAGAAAAATACTCTTATATTCAACTACGCTCGATTGTCCATATAATAATGTTTAACCTATGTTTCTTGGTCTTTCTCTCCAAATTTCATCATCTCCTAGCACAATTGTGCTCTACCTATAAGGTATCATCTGCATGAACCCTTTACCGTACCATTGTCCTTCCTGACATAATATTTTATAATTTATTAACTTTACTTA
This sequence comes from Hevea brasiliensis, assembly GCF_030052815.1. NCBI lineage: Eukaryota > Viridiplantae > Streptophyta > Magnoliopsida > Malpighiales > Euphorbiaceae > Hevea > Hevea brasiliensis. Next base: position 296,209 of record NC_079495.1, on the reverse strand, counting down.
TACTCGACCTATGATTCATATCTATTATCATTTATATTGTGCCCTTAACTTTTGTTGATTCCTGAAAGATTTCTCTTACTAATAGATTCTTCCAACACTAATTCCACCCTTAGCTATGGTCATTAATTTGGTGCTTGAACTTTCTATTGATTTATAACCACCCAGACTTGTCACTTTTCATTCTACCCCTACTGTTGTTCTGTCGTTACTGCTTCACTACAAAGTGATTCTGTTAATCACACTAAAGATGTTTGCCTGACATTCATAACTAACCTCTAACTACCTTTTCACTATCTCAAAAGTCTAACCTAAAGCCTATGTGTCATTGCCTATCATTCTTTTCCTCTCATAATACCTATTTGATCCCTTATATTGACTTTTATTCAGCTTACTACTTACTAACTCTTTTGTCCCTGCCTAATTAGATAATCCGCAATACCACTGCACACCTTCTAGCTTTTGCTCATTATTATTGTATTCCTCGCCTAATCTTCTTGATACTGTTAACAAGTTAAAAGAATCTTGCCCCATTACTATCCACTTCATTTTAGAAATAGAGAATAAATAAAGTATGATCCAATCATGTAACTCCAAGCTCTATATTTTAGCCCCTGTCACAATCTCAACTTCATCATGCTATGAGTATCACATTCCTAGATTCCATACCTCCATCACTATTCTCACTAATATGGTCCCATTTCGGGTTCTCCATCCTTGTCATTTACCTTGCCAAGAATAACATTTAGCCTACCCTATATCTTAACTTTGTTCCTTTTATTATGCGCCCTTCAGGTTGTCCTTTCATTTATTTCCTTTGTCTTACCCAAAATAGAACTTGATTATTCTATCCCTGGTTCCATTTTTCTTCCTAACATGACAGCTGTACTTGCTAACTATATCTTTTAGAGTCTCTATCGCGTTATCATATGTCTGTGCTACTCAGATTTGGTCCTTTGACCACTGTAGCTAGTACTTCCATTGGCATTTAGATTATATTACTTCTGCAATCAATTGTCCAAACCTTCATTCTGCACTTCCTTTATCCATTGGCCTTCTATGATTTATCTTCGCTAATTTATTACTCTTAACACTATTATAATTAGATTATACTATTGTTTTGAACAATATGAAGTTAGAAAGTAACTCAGGAAATTGCAGTCATACCTTTATCGTATGATTTCTATTCTTATCCTTTAGCTTACATAATACCCTTACTACCTCGAAAACTGATTCTGCTGTAATTTTATTTATTTGTTATTATTATTATTTTCCATGTTTACTCAATTAGTCAAAACTTAAGATTCCGGGCACCTAAACCCATCATCCAATTCAAAGGATTTACATCCATCGTGATCTGATTATATATGATTCCTATAATAGAACTTGCATCCTCCGCAGGATACCTGAGCCAACTTCTCTCTACCACACTCTACAGTCCCATCTGGGGCACTATTTTGTTGGTCACCATTATTAGTAATAACTTTCGATCCCTTCTGAAAAGATAGGACTATACCCTAACTTGCTGTAACAAAGATACTACATTTACCACCTTGCCCAAAACCATGTCAAATTAATGTCTCTTTTATCATATCATAGCTCTGTAAATCATCAATTCATAGTTCCGACCTTCTCTAGGTAGTAGGGTTATACTTTACAGCTTATTGATACACACAAGGTATACTATTCTCACTAAACTCTAAGCAAAACGTCAGTCGTATTACAAAAATGATCCAAAATTCCATACTGAAGACTAGATGTTCTCACTCTATAGGTGTCACCTTTACTTTACAACTAATCCAAAACCTCTGGTCTGATGGCAACTCTTGATGTAACTCTAGCTCATGTTAGGGTAACTGAGTCACTGACTCTAGTTATCACCCCACTGTGACCTTTTAATATTCTAACTCTAGATCCCTAACTAGGAGTTCCCAACTCCTCTGCAGATATAGAACTCTGTTCTGGCATAACTGTACCAAAACAGAAGCCATCCATAAACACCCTCATTATGGAGCACCACGGGGATGCACGTAGCTCTACACAATAATCTCATGTCAGTACTGTAATCTGCAGCTTACAGAGCAGACATCGAGAACATTGTATAGTTACTACGATACGTCCTGACAGACTAGGTCTCCCAATTTCTTATCTCTCTTGAATCTTATATTATCAAAAACTTATTCTGACTGGGTCATCTACTGATGATTGCCAGCAGTGGTATCCTCATCCTTATCTAGGCCAACTGTACTTTCAAGACTCACTTTTATGTACTCATGCCTTGCACGAAATGGCACACCATTTAAACCCATACTGACAAAAATATAGTATTTATTGGAGTACATATCCTCAAGATAGACCTCAACATGTCTGCTAACTCTATTTCACCTTTCTATGTACTCCACAAAAATCAAGACACTAACTGAGGCACTTTTATAGTTCCCGAGGTATAACGCAGAATCTAGAAACAAGGAATTACAGAAAAAGACGAAACAGAATCCTATACTGCGCATGTAACATCCTAACAAGACTCCTTTTACACTCCCAATTATATTATTTCACATGAATCTAGAGCCTAAGCTCTGATACCAACTTTGTCACGACCCAACCTATGGGCCGGACCGGCACTAGGACCTGGGCCAGCTTAAAGCCCCCGAAGCCCATAGTAAGCCTAACTATTCCTCAAATCCATAACCAGGCCGATAATTTAGGCCCAATATGCATATAAAATAATTTAAATCAAACTGTTATTTTTTCATTTCAAACCAACTTAGCCCAGAAATTTTCAGAAATTAAAATTAGGGGAGCCCAGCTCAACCCTGTTACCTCATTTACAAACTGTTTAAATACCATACAAATCTTCATTTATTAATCTCAAAAATTTAAATTAACAGAATTTCTAACAAGGTCCACACTATTACTAATACATACGGAGTTCTAGACTTTAAATTTAGAAAAGATAGTAAAATAATTAAATAATCGACGTTAAACCTGCGAGGAAGAAAACAGGTTGCTCTGTAAAATAACTCCCCTTGTGGCCTGAAAAAATATTGAACAGGAGTGAGCGTTCAACTCAGAGAGTAAAATATCAATTTTAACCATAATCTCTATAACTATCTAAAGCTAATGCACCCTGTAGAGTGAAATGCAACATCGGCAACATTTTCACATCATAACAGCAAAAAGGTAATTTGGAGCACTCACACACCCAGTAATATCAATCATAATATATGGGAGCTGATCCCCTATACAGCTCTCTTAAATCCAACCTGGTGCCAGCGAAGAACTCAAGCCGGACTTTCGCTTAATAAACCAAATCGGGGTCCCAGCGAAGAACTCAAGCTGTGACTACCCCGAAGGACCGGGTCCCAGCGAAGATCTCAAGCCGTGTCTACTCGTCCCATCCATAGTCCACACCACATCACACGCACGCCAACGCACGCACACTGCTCCAAATTACCACAACAACATTCATGGCACTTTAACAGTTATGAATGCAACATAAATCGTGCCTAGAGTTTAACTACATAAATATATGCATATAAGTGATGCATGGGCATGCTTGAACATATAATAATAGTGAAATTACAATTAAAATTAATATTTTACTCACTGTACACCGATGACTATTGTGGCTGCTGGATGCAGAAAAATAGCTGACCTCGATCACCTAATAATTAAATTATAAATTATTAGTACTAAGTTAGAATAAAACTCTAAAGAGGCAATAGACAGCCTAATTTATGCCGAAAATTTGTCAGAATTTCTCCTATACCTAGGACCTACCCAACCTGCAAAAAAGCTCAAATAACACTTCTAAATTCTCAATTTCCACAATCACATCTCATCAGTATCACATGGCCCCTCCTGGGCCCTCCAATTAAGACAATACTCAAAATCTTAGAAATTACGTTTTAGTCCCTATAATTGACATTTTTTTAAAAAATTCACTCAAACAAGCTCTAAAAATTCTAAAATTTTGTCCCGCAGTCCTTAATAATATTATAAGGCTATTGAAAAATGAATTGTAATTTTCTAATCACCCACGAATATTTTATTCAATAATTTTACTCGATTCCATAAGTTTCCAACATCTAATATATTCTTAATTCAACCCAATTCAATATTCACATATTTAAACCTCCATCCTCAAGCTTCAACTAATTATATAAAATTTAATTATCTTAATTTCAAATAATCTTATATGCCCATATGCTAAAAATCTAACTAAACTCCATCTATATTTTTCAAAAATATTCTACAATCACTAAAAAATTCAACAAACACCATAGATTATCTCCAAATAATTTTACTTTCATCATATATTTTTCTTAGAATTTTTCTTCAATTTTTCCTGTTTAAGAAACACTGTATTTATGCTCCACAGACAGAGAAATAATAGAAACTGTTTTACTCGAAGTTTATCTGTGTCTCAAAAATTTCAAAAATTTACGAGGAAGCCTCTGGAAGTTGAATCATCTCCATAGCCCACCGAAGCCACCGCCGGAGCCACCGCGCACGGTTGCCGGCCGCCGGTCGCCGATCGCCGGCGACATTTGCCGGATTTGATCATACCACCATGTTCCTCTCCTCTTCCTCAGTCCATAGGTGGTCTAGGATCGTCGATCCAACGGTCGGATCGTCGTAGATCTGACGAAAAAGCTTGAAAAACCTGAAACTTCTCTTCAGTATATCTCACTCATTCGACCTCAATTTGTTGCAAAATTGGTATCAAAAGAAAGCTCTCGGAACAAGCTTTCCAACGCCACCTGAATCGCCTCGATCGGACGTCGGATGAAGCCGGAATCGCGCCGGAAAGCCGCTGCCCACTGTGTGCGCGTTTTCTCTCTCTTCTCCCTCTCTTGTCGCCGTTTTTGGGGCTCTGGCCGTCGCCGGCCAGGTGGGGGCTGCTCGGGAGGTCGCCGGCCGGTCACCGGAGAAGGAAGAAGAAGAAGAGAGGGAGGGGAGGTGAGGAGAGAAGAGAGAATGGGGAGTGGGGGTTTTCCTCCTCCCGTTTTTTAAATTAAATTTTTTTTTAATTAAAAACCCACTGTCACACGGCCCAAAATCCCATCATCATCATTTTTTTTTTTTGTTGTTACAATATAACTCATTGAATATTTTAATTATTTTATTGATAAAATTTATAAAATCAATTAAGTTTGTTGAAAAAGAATAATTACATAATTAATATAAGCTAAAACTGAAAAGATATTATAATAATACAAAAGTTATAATAAATTATAATTAACAACATATAAATTATACAGGAAATGAGCGGGAGAATTGACATATTTTATTATGTGATTAAAGATAAGTAATCAGTAAAGATGATAAGTAGCAGTTTTTTGAGTTATTTTATAGTTTGTATTAAGTTTTTCTGATAATGTCTTTATTGTGTGGAAAATTTTTATCTATTTATTTATATTTAAAAATTAATTTATATTATCAACTATATAATTAGAATTCAGAAAATTATATTTTGTAATAAAATTTATTATGTTTTATGATAAAATTCATTATTATTTTAATAATGTATCCCTTGGCATATTGGCTATGTATAGGAGAAGCCGCTAATCACGCCTCTTGTTTTCTTTTTATTCTTAAATTCAAGAGTTGTAATGTAATAAACTCTATCCTTATCACTCAAATTATTTTTTATTGAAAAAAAACGAGCTAGTATTCTAACTACTCTTGGGGTGGCTATGGGCTCGAAATGATCTGATTTCAATTTTTTATAATTAACTATTTGAGATTAAATCATGATTTAATTCAATTTAAATTAATTTAACAATTGACATTTTTTTAATTTTTTTAAAATGTTGATTTAAATCAACTTAATTCTGATTCAATGAAAAAAAAAAAAAAACAATTTACTTTTGATTTGCACCTATAAAACATTGATCCGATTCTAATTCTAATTCAGACTATAGCGATAAAATTCTAAATCCAAAGTGAACCATGGCTGGTTTACCAAAAACTTGTAATAGAGATCTATCAGCAACAATTAAGTTTAAATTAGTTATGGTCCTTTTTCATTCATTATTTAATTCTAATTGAAATTAGTTCTCTCTTCAATAATTTATCATTAGTTTATTTCATTTTATATGCGAGCAATTAATTCTCTACATAAAATATAATAAAATTATTCTAATCAATACTTCCAATTTTATTCACAATATATTATATGTATTTTTTAAAAAATATAATTATTTTTAATTTTGTCTATTATTCTAATTTTTTAGGTTATGTTTAGTAGAGTATAATGTAATACAATATAATTAATTATATAATGTAATCAAAATTATAATATAATGTGATGTAATTATCATTATATTCATTTATTTTATTACAGAATAAAAATATAAATAGTATAATGTGATGATAATTTTTATTTTAATATTTAAATTATTTATAATATTAATAATTAGCTGTTACTATAATTGAAAGTCAAATGATAATAGTAGCTAAGTTGCGATGACAACGGTGTTAGATAATAGTAGTTGTGGTAAAATAAAATAGTAGCAGTGGTAAGATAAAGTGGTAATGGTAGTAGTCATGTGGTAACATATTACATTATTCAAAATTGTAATGTAATGTGATGTAATTATTATTATATTTATTTATTTTATTACAGAATAAAAATATAAATAATATAATATGATGATAATTTTTATTTTAATATTTAATTTATTTATAAGATTAATAATAAGTAATAATAATTGTTATAATTGGTAGTTAAGTGATAGTAACGGCGACAACAATGTTAGATAATAGGAGTAATAGTAAGATAAAGTAATAATAATGATAAGATAAAGTGGTAACGGTGGTGGCCAGATAGTGACAGAGGTGATGATAAATAAGTAGTGATAATGATAGTAAAATGATAGAGAATGATGATAGTAATTATAGTGATTATAATAATAATGATAACAGTGTTAATAGAATAAAAATAGTAATGATAGTAATAATAATAATAATTAATATTAATAATAAATTAAAAAATTCAAATAAAAATAATAATTATATTCTTTTAAATATAATTAATTACTGTCACATAATTATTATTTTATTATCTTAAATTTTTTTTACTAAATAATATAATTTAATAAACAATATAATAGCAACGACATTACAATTTTAATTATGTACAGGTACTTGGGGTTTCCATCTCCATCGTAGTCACTGTTGGGAAAAAGGAGCGATTGAAAAGAGCCGAGTACTGGTTAAATTTTGGGAAAAAAACAAGACTTCTGTGCTCATTCATCGCTGAACACCTCACACTCTCTCTTTCCTTTCTTTTCTGCTACTCTGCTTCTGCTTCTTCTTCTTCTTTACATTCGCTGCCCAATCAAAGTGTTTTTCTTGGATTTGGATGGAAATAGTCGCTGTGTTCTGCGTTTGAATTCCATATCGTACGAAAAAATCATGTTGCTCAGAAATTTGGTGGTGGCAATGCTATTTGTCACCGTAATTGCTCCGATTCTTCTCTACACTGATAGATTCGCTGCCTTCAGGGCTTCCTCTTGTAACTTCTCTATTCCTTCACTTTTTCGTTTTTTAAATTTCTATCTGCTTTTCTCTTTCTTAACCTTTTCTTCTTACGTTACCTTCTATCCCTGCAGCTAAAGCTAAATTTCTCGAAGATGTTGGGTCTTTTGTAAGTGCTTTTCTCTTTTGCATTTCCCCTTTTTTGTATTTAATCCTCTAATCTCTCACTTTTATGACTTTTTTCCTTTCTTCTCAGACTCAAACTCTTCCTGGTGATACCAGGCATCATCTCCATGTCTTACCCCATGTAATCTTCTTCCTCCCTCTTCTTTTGCTCTTCGCTGCTGCTAAATTGCAGATCTCAGCCACATTTTGTTTTGTTTTGTCTTTTTCGCTTTAGGAATCGTCTGCCGTGCTTAAAGAACCCATTGGAATTGTTTTTACGGATAACTCTACCAATTCACCTGCAGAAACCTTCTCCAGCGCTACAATTCCAGATTCATCAGCTCAAGGTACGAATTTCACAACTTTTTTTTTGGGGTGGAGGGCTTTTTTCTAGAAGAAATTTGGCCAATTTTTGGTGATTTATAAAATAAGATTTGCGTTTATTAGATACAAGAGAGCATAAATCTGCTAGAGTATTATCTGCCACCAACGAAGGACATCAATCTCGAACTGATAATGCCATCAGACAGGTTACTGACACTACTAATCAAAAGGAAATCGGGAAAGATGCCGGGTTTGCTAAGGAAAAGGATCCCAAACAAAGGGCATCCGATGGAGTATCTGACACTGCCTCTCAAAATGTGGTACATTGTCAATCTATCTGTAATTTTGATACATTATCAATCTATCTGTAATTTTCTTCTCATTTCGTTTGCTTTCAATATCGGATCAAGAATGTGCCGTGTTTGCACAAAAGTCGTTGACAGCTCCTTTTTTGTTTGAAATGTTTATGTTACTGCTTGCAGACTAATGGGTTTTGTGACGTCTAATCGATGTTGATATCTGTTTGGGGTAGTCGTTATTTTATTTTCTATTGTAGTCTGCTCTACCAACCAATTACATCCGCTGTTGGAAATAGTCATAGTCATCTAAAAAGAGTTCCTGTCAATTATCAGATGTAACTCTCTAACTTGAACAGATACTTTTAGAATATTCCTCAATTGGGTCACAGTTCATTGTAATAGAAGCTGCTGGAATATTACCATTAGAAAGAACAAATTCTTTAACTTCCTTGGCTTAAATTGTCATGTTGAAATTTGAAGTAAATACTGAATGCCGACTTGCTCAATCCATATTGATTATCAAGTGAAGTGTTGGCTGATTCGGATTATATGAAGAATTTTACTTTTTAATAATATTATACATTTCCAATAATATCTTGTTAAATTTTCTCAAGGTCAGAATGACAAGCATGTAAATCGTTGTTCAGATGAAAAAAGTTTTATATCTAATAGTGGTCTTACTATTATTATTATTATTATTATTTTTGGTTAGCTTGAGCAGCAATCTGCTCTAACTTCTGGAAAGATCAATGAGAAGGAGCTTGTCAAGTCTAAAACTGATAAACAGACAACTCAAACACCTATTCCAGATGCTCTAGTGCGGCAACTAAGAGATCAACTTATCAGGGCAAGGGTTTACCTATCTCTTCCAGTCACCAAGAACAACCCCCATTTAACAAGGGAACTTCGGTTACGGATAAAGGAAGTTCAACGTGTACTTGGGGATGCAACTAAAGATTCTGATCTTCCAAAGAAGTAAGTTTCTATTTAAACATGTCAACCTTGCTAACTGAGAAAACTTATGTTTGTTTTTCTCCCCTTTTTCTCTGAATTCTATATATATATATATTGTATTTTCTGTTTGATTAGCGATGGTGCAATTTCATAAATTTCAACTTGTAGTTTAACTTTCAATTTTGCATTGCTTTGAAGTGTGAATGTTTTATTCATTAATGCAGTGTCAATGAGAAGTTGAAGGCAATGGACCAAACATTGGCAAAAGGCAAGCAGATGCGGGATGACTGTGCTACTGTTGTTAAGAAGCTTCGGGCTATGCTTCACTCAACTGAAGAGCAGCTTCGAGTGCATAAGAAGCAGACCATGTTCTTGACACAGTTAACAGCAAAAACGCTTCCTAAAGGTCTACATTGTCTTCCATTACGCTTGACTACAGAGTACTATAGCTTGAATTCTTCTGGGCAACAATTTCCTAATCGAGAGAAATTAGAAGACCCTCAGTTGTATCATTATGCATTATTCTCAGATAATGTTCTGGCTGCAGCAGTTGTTGTGAACTCCACTGTTACCCATGCTAAGGTAGACAAATTTCCTTTTTGAAGGCTTATTTCTGTTCCTTTTTGTTGCCAAAGTCCTTGCTTTTAGTTGGCAGTTTACATCCTCAAATTTATTTCATTTGCTTTAATTATTTGCAGGACCCTTCGAAACATGTTTTTCATATCGTTACTGATAGACTCAACTATGCAGCAATGAGAATGTGGTTTCTAGTGAATCAGCCAGGCAAAGCTACTATTCAGGTTCAGAATATTGAAGAATTTACGTGGTTAAATTTGAGTTATAGTCCTGTTCTCAAGCAGCTGGGTTCTCCTTCAATGATAGATTATTACTTTAGGGCACATCGTTCTAACTCTGATAACAATTTAAAGTACCGAAACCCAAAGTACTTATCTATCCTGAACCATCTACGCTTTTACCTGCCTGAGGTCTTCCCAAAGCTCAACAAAGTGCTGTTCTTAGATGATGATATAGTGGTACAGAAGGACCTTACTGGCCTTTGGTCCCTTGATTTGAAGGGTAATGTTAATGGTGCTGTAGAGACTTGTGGAGAAAGCTTTCATCGTTTTGATCGATATCTAAACTTCTCAAATCCTCTTATCTCAAAGAATTTTGATCCTCATGCTTGTGGATGGGCATATGGAATGAATATCTTTGATTTGGAGGAATGGAAGAGGCAAAATATCACTGCGGTGTATCATAGATGGCAGAAGCTGGTAAGTGACATACTTGAAGATGTCCTTTTGAGTAGAGAGTGATCCAAATACTAGTGAAGTCCTGAATTGATGGTCATTTACAAGTACAACTAGATGAGAGTTTAGTTCAGATTGGGATTCATAGCATGGACTCATTTGCACTATTCACCTTTATATTTGTTCATGTAAACTTGTAACTACACCATCAATGTTGTGTTAGTGAATTTTTCTCTAATTGCTTTATCTTATTTTCAGTTCTGAAGCAAAATTTGTTTGTGCACAGAATCATGACAGGTCGTTGTGGAAGTTGGGGACTCTACCACCTGGCCTTATTACTTTCTGGAAAAGGACTTATTCTCTTGACCAATCATGGCATGTACTGGGCCTTGGCTATAACCCCAATGTCAACCAAAGAGAGATTGAACGAGCAGCTGTTATACACTACAATGGTAATATGAAACCATGGCTTGAGATAGGCATATCCAAGTACCGCAACTACTGGGTGAAGTATGTGGATTATGATCATGTGTACTTGCGAGAATGCAACATTAATCCCTAGAAGAGTCCTCTTGGTATCAATTCACTAGAGTTCTGCTGCACATCATGTGGCCAAACATTTTTACAGGTCTGCATCATTCTGTGTAGGTTCTTTTGCTATCTACATAGAAGCTTCTGAGCTCAATCCTTTTTGAATACAAATTTTTTTCCCTATCCTTATGGTAGTTAATTTTGGAACTCTTGGTTACATATCTGCAATTTGGCAGTTGTTTTTGTAAATGATTGTGAGTGTTTTTCTTTTTTGGATGTAATATTAGTTGATCAACATCTTTTCTATTCATATCTTCTTATCCTAGCTTCAGTTTGCAGACTTCATCATTCGGCATCCCCTTGCTCAAGTAGTGGTGAATCCTTTATAATTTGGTGGCTTCCTTTATATGTTCTTGAATAAAAATTCTGAATACAGTGAATTGCTAGACTAGCATATTTGTATTATATTTGGATTCCATTTTTATATCTTATACATTAGAAGCTACTAGATAATCTAATAATATTTGATATGCTGTGTTATTAAGTATAATCTAATAATATTTGATATGCTGTGTTATTAAGTAGTGTGCATTTTGTTTTGTTTTGTTTTGTTTTATCTCACCTTATTAAGTTAGGTGGTGTAGTTCTGGGACTTGCTTTCAGTTATTATTTATGAAATGAAAGAATCCATATCTTTTTAATGTTATGGTGCAAAGTTGCATTATGTGATTTGTCATCAGAAAGAAGGCATAGGAACAATGCGTAAACATATAGAGGCCCTTCTGATATTCAGAAATACTACTAGAGGAGCATCTTTGTTCTTTCCCTACCGACAGTTTTTGGTTTTCTATGGGCCACCAGATCTACCCCCATCAGAAATCAGAATTGCTTTATGCACACTTGACATTCACGAGGACAGGCATTAGAAAGACTTAAGAAGTTGGTTGTAGTGGACAGATGGACTTGCATACTGTGTGTGTATAAATGTGGTTATGGAGAAAAGGATTAGTCCCTCAATGATTACAGTTGGCCAGGGGGACAAAGCAGCTGCTGTTAGGTTAGGTTAGGTTAACGTTAATGTTGTCTCTCTTACGTCGATATTATTATTATTTTTTGGTCCCATCCAAATATTCACGGTTCGACTGGGGTTGGATTTGGATTTGTAAGTACCCCATCTTTGACTGCCGCTTTGTTGGTTCTTGTGGGTTGCTTCTTCTTAAAGTGAAAGGTTGCTTAATTTCTTGCCCACCAGTCGAATGAAGAAATTAACTAATTGTGGCTTTATTGCTGCGAACAGCGTATGTATTTGAAAGGCTTTACGGGCAATGATTTTCCCCCCTTCACAAGTGGATTTTTCGCGTTGTTTGATGATTTTCAGTTGGCCGTATAAGTTTTAAGATGTGTAGAAGCAGAGTGATATTAGGATGGAGCTCTCAAAAGGTCGGAAAGCTTCTCCATGCGACCGAAAAGATGGAGCTTGTAAATGTTGAGCTAATCCAATCAAATCGTCTGAACTGCAAAATCACTACACTGCTCAATTTGACTAGAGAGCTGGACAATGCTTTATCTTGTGGAACAAAGTATACCTCGATGCCCAATTTCCTAAGATTAGTCGATTTGCCAAGAAAATTAAGAACCCAATTATTACCATAAATTGATGCAGTTGATAATGTTATAAGATTTGTTGCAGAAACATTAGCTTGAGGACGCCCTTTTATTGCAGTCTTGCGCAAATGGAGGTTCAATAAACTTTGCATCTTCCATCTCATCTGGAATTCTGCTAATCTTTGATAGGCATTATGTGTAGAGTATGTAGGTTAATCAAGTTGTTCATGGATAATAAGAACCTGCAGTACAATATGTTAGAGAATAAAGTTATTTATACTACACCATTTTAGTGTTTTGTATTCTTCAGTATTAATTAATGAGAAGATTCTGTTTTTCTCTCAAATCAGTTTGAACATGGTATGAGAGTTAGGATAGACGGTTATTTGTTTTTCTCTCTTCTTCCTGTTCTTCTTTTGGATCTAGGATTTCTTCTCTAGATCTGTGATTACACTGAAGTTTTTCCGAAGATTTGCTGAGATTGAACTTGTTTCTTCTTCATTTTTGGTTTGCTTTGTTGTTGTTGATTGGGTTTTTCAAAGATTAGCTTCTTCTTTGCTAAGATACGATGGTGAATACCTCAATTATTGAGGATTCTACATCTACTACGTAGAATCGAGAGAATCGGGGAGCTAATGATTCAATTACTGTGCATTTTAATAATCCTTTGCATGGTCTTCCTTTTGAACACCTGGTTTTAAGCTTTTTTCGCATGTATTAGAAGGACCTGAGAATTTTAGTTCTTGGAAACAATTTATGATTGTTGCTTTGGAGGCTAAGAACAACATAGGAATTTTAGATGGTTCTGTTAAACCTGTTGATGCATCTGATCCATTATGTTCTCTGTGGAGGAGATGCAATTGTCAAGTCATGGTTGATTAGTGCAGTGTCCAAAGAAATAGCAGATACAATCATCCATTTGCCATATGCTTCTGATATTTGGAAAGAGCTTTCTCAAAGGTATTTTTTGGTAATAATGCTACAAAAATTTTTCAGCTGAAGTAAGAAATTCATATGCTTATTCAGGGCAATGATTCTATTGCAGTATATTACTCTAAACTTCAGAAGATTTGGAATGAATTACATGAGTTGACTTTAGTTTCTACTGAATTTGATTAATGGATGGAATTTCTTATGGGACTCAATGAAACTTATAGTCAAGTGAGGAGTCAAATTCTTTTGATGGATCCTTTACCTACAGTAAATCAGCTGTACGGTAAATTGGTTCAAGAAGAATCACAGAGAAAAGTGTATTCTAGTACACAATCTGTCAATTCAGCACCTGCAACCTTTGCGGTCAGTCCATAGGTCACAAGAAGGATACATGTTTTAAATTGGTGGGATATACAGTTCGTTTCAAGTTTAATAATGCTAAAAGAGGTACTGCTCCAGTCAAAGCAAAAGCAACATAGATTACTGCCTCCGATACTTCTAGTGTTGATGCTGACAGTGCAAGTATTGGAACCACCCATGCACCATAGTTTACCCAAGCACAAATCCAACGACTGATGTCCTATTTGCAGTCTCTCAATGGTGGAGAGTCTTCAGGGTATTCTCAGGAGGTTCACATGGCAGGTATAGTTCACACCTTAACATTTTCCAATATCATCCATATTTGGATTATAGATAGTGGAGAGTCCAACCACATAACACATAATTTTGATACCCTCAAAGCACCCTATTTCCATACCTCAATCCACTGTTAAACTTCCTGATGGTACTCTTGCCCCCATTACGTATAAAGGAACTACTCAATTGACTTCGACTCTTACCCTTTATGATGATTTGTATAGTCCCAAATTTCAATTCAATTTGATTTCTGTTAGTCAACTAACTAAAAATCTTCATTATTTTGTTCAATTTTTTCCTGATTACTGTATGATACAGGACCTGAACAAGGAGAGAATTCTGGGGATTGGTAATCAGGAACATGGCATGTATAGTCTATGCACATCATTTTCTACCGTTCCTTTTGCTATTATCTCTGCTATCTCTTTGTTTTCCAATGTAAATAGCTCAAATAAATCCGTTGCTAAGCCTTGTGTAGACCATTTTCTCTTGTGGCGTGCTAGGCTAGGCCATCTTTCAAATCAAAAAACTCAAATTTTTGTTTCCCAATTTCATTGATAATTAAAGTGTGCGTGACATTTGTGCTTATGCCAGGCAAGCTTGAATTCCTTTTCTTAATAGTTCTACTTTTAGTTCTTATAAATTTGATTTGATTCATCTAGATATTTGGGGTCCATACAAAGCCTCTTGTAGGATTGGTGTCAAATTTTTCCTAACTATTGTAGATGATTTTTCAAGAGGAACATGGACTATTTTGATGAAATGCAAGTTTGAAGTCTTAATTCATGTAAAAAATTTCCTTGCCATGGTCCAAAATCAACATCAAACTACTGTTTAAAGAATGGACCCGAGTTTCTATGTAAAGACTTAGTTACTCATTTTCAAGCCTTAGATATTATTCGTGAAACTTCTTGTACTTACACACCACAACAAAATGGTGTGGTTGAAAGGAAACAGTCATATTCTTGAGATTGTTAGAGCCCTTAAATTTCAAGCTTCCTTACCCTTTTTTTTTTTAGGGGTGGGGTTTGCATCCTTGCAACCACATACATATTAAATAGATTGCCCACTCCTATTTTGCATAACAAAACTTCTTTTGAACAACTTTATGGTCATCCACGTAATTTGTCCCATATGAAGGTCATAGGTTACTTGTGCTATGCTACTGCTACACATTGTCATAAAGATTAGTTTGCTCCTAGAGCTAGCAAGTGTGTTTTCATGGGATATCCTCTTACATAAAAAGGGTATTTGTTATACGATTTAGCTAATCATCATACATTTGTTTCTAGAAAAGTGAAATTTCATGAAACCATTTTTCCATTTCAATCTGTTTCTGCATCATTTGAACCTATTCTTTCTTTTCCTGTCGTTGATTTTCTTGTTCTTTATGATCCTTTGTCTCATGTAAATTCCATTTGATTTTGTTATGCCTGCCAATAATTCTGCTGAATATTCTGTTTCTTCTGATTCTTTAGTTCATTCTTAGTCCAATGTATTAGAAAATAATTCCAGCATTCCAGAGCCATCTTTGCCTTTAAAAAGGTTAATGAGACTCTAAACCTCCAATTTGGCTCAATGACTATACTTGTAATGTGGTTGCTTCTCAATCTGCACCTAAGTTCAGGTTCCAATTCTCTTCTCAATTCTCATTCTCATATTCTCTTTCTTCATTTTATACTTCAACCAATGTTAAACCCTCATATCAAGTTTTTCTTAGTCATATTGATTATGAAACCATGTACTTATGCTGAAGCTATTTCTATTCCAAAATGGATTGAGGCAATGCAAGATGAACTTGCTTCCTTGGAAAGGAAAGGGACTCGGACCTTGATTACTCTTTCCCCTGGGAAGACAACTATAGGGTGTAGATGGGTCTACAAAATTAAGCATAGAAGTGATGGGACTGTTGAGAGGTATAAGGCTTGTTTAGTCGCCAAGGGTTAAACATAAAAAGAAGGAATAGATTTTCATGAGACATTTTCTCTAGTTGCTAAAATGTCCACCAGTCAGAACTTTGTTAGCTATTGCAGTTGTTAAGGGTTGGTCTTTAGTTCAAATGGATGTGAATAATGCTTTCTTGAATGGAGATTTATGTAAAAAAAATGCGTATGTCTTTACCTCCAGGCTCTTATTCGGAGAAGGGAGGGTGGAATTAGTGTGCCAGTTGCAAAAATGTTTATATGGTTTGAAACAAGCTAGTAGGCAATGGTTTCAGAAGCTATCCACAGCTATTTTAGCTAATGGTGTTGTGTAGTCCAAATGTAATTACTCTTTGTTCACAAAAAACACAAAATCAGGTCTTTTGTTATCTTGGTGTGTATGGATGACATCATTTTGGAATTGAAGCAATAATTTGTTGAAAGATCTAGGAGATTTGAAATATCTTTTACGCTTACAGATAGCCAGGTCCTTTGCTGGAATATGTATATCTCATAGGAAGTACACATTGGAGTTACTAGCAGACACAGGTTTAACAGCAGCTGGGCCAGCTCATACGCCTATGGAGCAAAATTTAAAACTTGATAATGAGCATGGTGTTACTTGAAGATATTGTAAAATTTCAGAGACTTGTGGGAAGGCTCATTTATCTCACAGTAACCAAGCTAGACATATCATTTGCAGTGCAAACCTTGAGCCAGTTCATGCATGCTCCTAGAAAACCTCATCTTGAACCCCATTCAAAGTACTAAAATATTTGAAAGGGACACCAAGACAAGGGGTATTCATGTCTGCAACAAGTGAGCTAAAGTCAGAAGCTTATTATGATTCAGATTGGGCTAGCTGTCTAATGACTTGAAGGTCCACAACTGGTTATTGTGTTTTCATTAGGAAATCTATGATTTCTTGGAAAACAAAGAGACAAGACACTATATCCAGATCTTCAGCAGAAGTAGAATATAGGTCTCTGGCAGATTCAACTTGTGAAATAATATGGCTGCAGAGATTAATTCAGGAACTTGGAGTTGAAGTTGTAGCACCAGCAAGCATTCATTGTGATAACAAGGCTGCAATACATATAGCTCATAATCCCCTTTTTCATGAGCATACAAAGCACATAGAACTTGATTACCACATTATGAGAGACAAAATTCAAGAAGGTATTATCAGAACAAAATTTATTCCTTTAAAAGAGCAAGTAGCAGATTTATTGACTAAGGCTCTCAGCAGGCAACAACACCAGCATTTAGTTAGCAAGATGGGGTTTTTGAATTTATTTAAACCCCATCTTGAGGGGGTGTGTTTATAAGGTTATTTATACTACACCATTTTATTGTAGTTAGTTTAGTGGCTTTGCATATAAAGACATTCTTTTCTGTTTTCTTCAGTATTAATCAATGAGAAGATTCTTTTAATGAGAATATTCTGTTAGACCTAGGGTTCTTAATCCATATTTTTGATGATAATAAATAATTAGTATGCTACTGATTTATCTTAAAAGTGTTTGTGTTAAGATTGTAGGTCCCAAGTTCAAAATTGAAAAATTGCTTCAAATTAAGATTGAAAGAAAGCAAGAAATTAAAGCACAGATCAAGCAGATACTACAATGTAAATTATTTTCATCTTGTGAATCTTAAATAGTTAGTTTTATTAGCTCAAGTATAGATTTCTCTAAATTTTCTTAGTGTCTCTATTTTTTACTCTTCTTAACCAGGAGGGGTAAAATGAAATTTTCAGTTTTTGTGAAATTTACATTTGTTTTTTAAAGTGTTTTCATTGAAAAGTTTATCAAATTAGCTTTCTAATTGTTTAAACGGATTGAAAATCTAAGTTTGAGTCAAAAAGTTATGAGTTTTTAAAATTTAAGTGCCTTTTGTCCAGAGCACTTCGGCAGCCGAAGCTGGGAACTTCAGCAGCCGAAGTTCAATTTTTAAATGTTGATTTTTGGCCCCCCAACCTTCGGCAGTTGAAGTAAAAGACTTTAATAGCCAAACCTGGATTTCTGCAACTCGATAAAATGGGGTTTTGGGTAATTGAACGGCTATATTTGCATTTAATGCAAATCCAACGGTCATTTTCTTGTGAAAACTATAAATAGAGACTGTTTATGATCGGAGGGAAGTTACAACAATCATTTCTTTGAGAATTTGTTGAGTTTTAAAAATTTAATCATTTTCTATATATAGAAATTGAGCTACCATAATTAATTCTTGAGAGCTTTGTGTTAAGCTGTAATTCTTTGGTTCAGAGAGTTTATTCAAAGTTGTTACGAGCATTTATTGTTACTTGAGTATGATAGAGTATTAAATTGCTTTTGAGTGTAAAGGATTGTAAAAGAGCAAGGGTTTGCCTTTATAGTATTTGTAAGGGGTCTATTCTCCACTCAAAGAAGAATTATAGTTGAGTTAACTCTCAAGGAGGGCCTTGAGGAGAGTACGTAAGCTTGGGATAACTGAACCTCTATAAAATTCCTTATGTTCTTTCAGTTCTTCCTTTTCTTGTGCATTTTCCTCAAAAATTTCCTCCTAGCCTTTAAATTTTCAATTAAAACCCAATTACACCTCCCCTTAGGTTGCCACAAGGGACAACAAATTCTTTTTTTTTTTTTTTTTTTTTCTCTCAAATCAGTTTGAACACAATATTCCTCAATCCCAAGTGTCGCAAAGTCCCTAGTTTCTTTTGGTAATACAGTTAGAATAGCGCCCTCATGATCAAACAGCCAAAGCAATTTGTTATAGTCACCAAATTGTTATTGTAGTCTTTCCCAAGCCCCAATCTCAACAATAGAAATTACACTCTTCCTAAGTCCTCTTACTCATCGAGTTATGAACCAGAGTTATGCACCTCCTATAGTTAACCCTCTTAAACAGGTAACATGTCTTGTATTCCTAACTTAGTTCCTTACCTTCTCGCCACCCTCTGCTTTACATCTGCTGTTAGTATATCAAGAATCTAGGCCTCTCAAAAGAGAATTCGAAATCTACATGGCTGTAAAATCACAAAAGCGAGATTGAAAAACAATAGCTTTATTTATTTATTTTGGTTGATAACAATAACTTTACTTTAAATGTGAAATCTGATGTATGCAGTATTGAAATTGATAAGATAGTTGATTGGGAAAGTTTAAAATGACAAAAAAAAAAAAAAAAAAAAAAATCCGATGCATAAAAGATCTAGATTCCATAAGTGTTAAGGGTAAAAAAAGCAATGCAATGTAGTTGTTTGTGGTCCTATTTCCGATGTTAAAAGTTCAAATTGGATATTTGCTATAATAGACCAGAAAATCAAGACGTATAAACTAGCCCTAAATTTTTCAAATGTCAAGGCTACAAAATATAGTTAATGCCTCAACAGCAAATAAGATCATTTGGTTCAAAAGTTTTTAGCTAAGCAAGCTGAAGTCATTATCAAGGATGAGAGAGTCGAGTAAATTGATGTAAAGTTCCATCCAATTAAAGAAGCTAAGAAAAATTATCTTGTGAAGTTGGTTCATTATAAAATAGATAATCAAAATCTAAGTTTGAAGATTTGAGATAAAGGTTTAAGAGTCTTCAATGAAAAATATCAATAAGTGCTACAGTATTGAGATTTTTCTAAAAACTTCAATATCATATTGTGTTTCTTATAATTCTGACTTTGATTAGGTAAATTATATCTCCCATCTTAATTTAAGGAGATTTGTTTAGAAAAAATAAATTACACTCCTAGTATTTATTGACTGCCCTTCGTAACATATTTAATCTAATTATTTGAGTGTGAGATTTGTATCTCTATATGAGAAGAAAAATCTTTCTTTTATGTTTAAAGAAAACTAAATTCAACCCCTTTATTACCCTCTAAGGCTCTAATCAAGGCTTGAGTTAGACAATTCTCTTGCTTTGTTTTTGGAGGATAGGTTTAATTTTCATTCATCATCCTTAAGTTTGAGGTTTGTATCAGCACCATTTTTGAACTTCAATTTGTATTACAAAAGTACTCAAACTACAATTGAACACAACCCAAAGTGAGGGATCGTTATCGGCACTAGGGATTGAGTCAACTTAAGACTTTTGAAACTCATAGCAAGCCTAAAACCTATGAACATATCTTTATCATCTGTACTATCAATACTCAAACACATAACAAACCATTACATCTTAGTCTTTTCATTCAAACATAAACATCCTTAACATAAAAGTAATTCATAAATTGAACCTTAACATAAATAAGCATTAAAGCGTAATGGTTTAATATATACACTTCCAAAAGAGTTAACATAAACATAAACATCGTCATTCATACTTAAAACATAAACATAAACATCATCATTCATACTTAAAATATTACATGTTCTAATTTTCTATTATTACCAGCACAGTACTGTCCATTCACATATTACATGTCCATCTATCCATACATCATACATGAAGTAAAGCTCTAAAGTTACCGTAATGCTCTCTCTCCATCAAACTCTTCTAATCCTACAAACCTACATTTGGGGGTTAGGGGAAAGGGATAAGCTTACGTAAACTCAGTGAGTAAACTAACCAATATTACTTATATCATTCATTTTATACATATGCAATGCATCATTCGAATGAGTTTTTCACATCATAAACATTCACATAGGATGGACTTGTCACTAATAACTCCCCGAATCCAAAGTGTCCGGCTCATATAGAGGCTCATCAGGTTTTTTACTTAAAACATGACGTGTATCATGCACCCAGGGTAACTCAGAGATCTCCCCTGACAGGGCATCGTAAAGATCTCCCCTTGGGATTTACTTATGGATCCATAACATACAAAGCATAGTCATAAACATGGGAAGAGTTAGTGTAACACCCCTATTGGTATAGCCTGGTATATTTCACTGTTCCGGTGACCGGTGTCAGTCCGGACAATTAATGGGATTAGGGTCACACTTAAGACAACTTGAGAAGCCATAAACACAAATAATTAGTAATGTTTAATTAGTTAACTATAATAAGAAAAACAGAACATAAGAGGTTAAACGAGCCGAGAGTCACAGCGATGAGTGACCTCCTCAGAACGCATCGCGAAGTCATTTTAAACTCAAATTTGAACCGTAAAAAGTGACGCCATGTCCTTAGGACCCTTATGAAAACAGTGGAAAAAGAAAATCACGAAAAGAAGCTAAGTCGGTCAAATAATTAGGTCGTGAGCCTAAGAAATATGAAATTATTTGCAAACCGGGATGAACCGGCGAGGGGCAATTTAGTCAATTGACCCCGAGAGCTGACTCCTGACCTAACTGTCAAATAAAATCAGAGAAAAGAAAATTTCGAAATCGGGAATTAAATTAAAGAACTAATAGAAAAAAATAAATAGAAAAAAAAAAGAAAAGAAGAAGATGAAAAAGTCAAAGGTGATGACATTATGAATGATGTCATAAAGAAATTAATTAAGTTACTTATTAATTTGGAATTTTTGGTCTTCTTTAAGCCAACATTAGATAAAAGAAAATAAAGAAAAAAAAAATTCATTTTAGTCTTCTCCCTTCCCAACTTGCCGCCCCACTTCCTTCCCTCAATCCCCCATGGAAGCTCTTTCTTTAAGCTTACACTAAGCTTAATTTCTCCTTACTCAACCTTAATAACCCTCATAAAAACTTCACTAGAGCTTGTTATTGCAACTTAGGAAGAAGAATTACAAGAAGAAATAAGAGTTAAAGTTAGGGTTTGGAGGATTTAAGAAAGGTTAGTATGTTAACTTTCAATTTTACTTCTTTAAGTGCATAATTAGTTGTGAAAGTGAGCTTAGAACTTGATTAAATGAAACAAATATGGGGGAAGGACAAACTGAATTTTCGGCCAGCTTGAAGGGAGTATGAATTGCATGAATTTAATGGGTTTGAATGAGTTTAGAAACCTTCCTTAGTTGAATGATTAGCATTAAAACCATTAAGTGTGATTAATTGCAACAAAGTAGTGAAATTAGGGTTTGGAGGCCTAGGGTTAGAGGCAAATTTTGGAGAAATGCATAAATGATATCTTTGACCAATTGTGGACTGAAAAATGGCCAATAATAACCAAAGGAAATGTGTGGGAATTTTTAGAATGGGAGTCAAATTCGTAGGTCAAATGGTCATGCTGCTGGCAGCATGACCAAACCTACTTTGAAGGACCAAAACGGGAATTTTACAAGCCCAATTGATATGCCACCAATTAGGGATGAAAATAGACATAAAAGGGCACAATTTTCATTAGGGAACCATGCCCAAAAACTGACCAAAACTTGGTGAACCAATTGACCAAAGTGAAATGAGAGCAGGCTGCCATTGTACCAAACTGACCAAATGAACAGTAACTGTTCATTTGGTCATAATTCGAGCTAGACAGGTTAAATTGACCTGAAATTTTACCAGCAATTAGATAAGATATAGATCTAAAACTTTCATAAAGAACACCAACCTAAATTACGCCATTAACCCATTCAAATTATTGAGCAAAGTTGAGTTACTGTACCTGCAAAACTGCAGGATTGCCATTTGAGCAGTAATGTTTGAATGGCTATAACTCTCTCTAGAAAACTCTGATTTAGGTGATTCTTAAACCGATGGAAACCTAAGACATAGTAGAACATTTCATATGAATAAAGTTAGACCAAATTATGAACTTAACTTGATCAAATTACTGAACAAAGTTGGATCAAAAACCTGCCAGAACCATAGTTGCAGTATGAGCGATTGCGTGAGCAAGAATCAGATTTTTGGCTATAACTTGAGCTTAAAAACTTCGATTGGGGTGATCCAAAAATGAGAATACACTTAAGACAATAAGGAACATTTTCTATGAAGTAAGTTTTGCCAAATTCCAACATTAGATTGACTAATGGAACAGTGCAACTTCGGAGCACCAAAACCGAAAATTGACAATTTTGCCAAAATGACCTAAGCTTTGAGAAAATGGCCAAAACCAACAAGTTTAGTGACCAAAATGTGGTATGTGGGTGAAGTTGGAATTCCCATACCTATTAAGCCTTAGAAAGTCAACTATTTGACTTGAATAGTGCAGTAAATAGTAACCCGAAACACAAAATTTAAAGAAAGTTGAATTTAGCACGTTAGAGCTAGGTAATTGTGAAGCTAAATTTATTTTGGATTTATGTTAAGTTATAGTACTGAAACATTGTAAAATTGTGTGTTTTAGTTGAAAAGAATATCGGGAAGGAACCCGAGGAACCGAGTCGAGGCTAAGGGACGACTCGTTTGAGGTTTGTGCACAATAAACCCTATTTAAGCATTTTACCCTTGAAAAATTAATTTAGCACGCATTATGAATTTATGAACTTTTGTGTTGCCACCTTGTGATCAAATTGTAACTTTGGAAATTGATTTGATTTTTGTATGCAATATTTGAATGAAATGTTTGAAATGGATTTTTGATTCACACTTAGCATGACAGTTACTTATTATTCCT
Source organism: Hevea brasiliensis (assembly GCF_030052815.1). Classification (NCBI taxonomy): domain Eukaryota; kingdom Viridiplantae; phylum Streptophyta; class Magnoliopsida; order Malpighiales; family Euphorbiaceae; genus Hevea; species Hevea brasiliensis. The sequence continues at coordinate 272,665 of NC_079495.1, read as the reverse complement.
CCTCCATTTATGGGGTTGAGATCGTTTATTTTCCTCCCTCTCTGGCTTGCCAGTTGAGGTTGTAGATCGAATGAGTACTTATTAGCTAGCTAGCCACCTCCCTCATTGATTTTTATTAATGGGGTTGAGATTGCTTTGTCGTGGTGTACAACGCGGTATTGATCGGAAATTTTGTGTCATGGCTTAAGTTGTGTATGACTTGGCAACACTGTGTTTATGAAATTGTTTGACTAAACTGTGTTTAATAGATTATTTGACAAAATGGTGTTATTATGAACTTAGCTATTTGTGAAATGTGATTGAGAAATATTTAAAGTATGTTTGGCAATGAATGATTTATTTATGGCATTTTAAATTTTTATTGTGCACCATTGAGTATTTTTATACTCAGCGATGGCTTATTTTGCTGTCGCAGATAAGAGCAAAAAGCAAGCAGAGTGAGTCACATCTTGAGTTGAAGATCACATCAAGCTTTTGTACGGGTATTATTTTATACCCTTGTAGATAATTTTGATGTAAATATAAAAATGTTGTATGTATCAATGTAGTTGAGCAGTTGTAAATAAATTGTAATAATATTTTTTGGATTTTTTTCTGTAAATTTAATATTTGTATTTATGAATTTCTCATTTTATGCTTGTGAATGGAGATATTAAATAATTTGAGATGAGAAATCTTGTTTTGTATTGTGAAATTATTTTGAAGTGTGTTGAACTGAGTTGATTGAGTTATTGAAGGTTGGGAGTTGTGAAATATTTTTGGAAGTGTTTTTTTTAGGTAATTGAAGAACTGTTTACTCCAGTTTTCAAACAGAACTCTGTCAAAATTTTTATAAAAATTGCGGCAAAATTTAAAATGGACAAAATTTTTACTAGTATTTAAGCTTGAATAAATGATTTTTAATTCTCACTAAAATGCTCACCACTTCCAAAATATAAGAAAATCGTTTTAAAATCCCTTGTAGGGTACTTAATGAGTTATCGGCAGGTGAATTTCGGTAGTTCATTAAGTATTCTACGGGATCATGTTATGTCTTACGGAGGGGTAAGGTGTGACAGTTAGTGGGCCATCCATCATCCGTTAATGCACTAACAACAATTATGCAATTATACAATATCTTCATATTCTAGATACATACATCCTAAATATATATGACATGATGCATGTGGATGATTACAAATTAAATTTAAATAGTTAAATTTTATTAAGGTTAGAGTTACTAGAGTTACTCACCTCTTGAAGCCCATCAACCACCTAACTCGAATGGTAGCTATACTCAGATTCTTAACCTTTCAAGTCCCTCAAGCCCAATCTTATGAAATCAGACCCTGGAAAGTAATACAAGGTTCTAAAACTCTATACACATCATAAACATTTTATTCTAAGCTCTTAGGATTGAAACCTTAGAAAAGAAGAGAGAAAAAGTCAGGTAGAACCCACTTTGGCTACCGAAGTCCTGAACTTTGGCTACTGAAGTCTTAGGCTTTGGATAGCCCTTTTGTCTAGTGCTGACTGCGACTACCGAAGTCTTGGACTTCGGCTGCTGAACCTAGAAATTTTCTAGATATTTCGAGAAACTGCATGCTTTGACCGCTAAACCTATGGTTTTTGGCAGCCAAACCTGGGAATTTCCAGAATTTCCAAGTTGAAATCAAAGCCCCAAAGTTTGAATTTACTCTTTTAAACTTCTAAATGAAAAAATCCACCTCCAGATCTTGAAAAACCCAAGGCAATCTCTTCAAAGAGCTCCTTGTATGCTTCAACAGTTGAGAAAGAGAGAAGAAGAGAAAACCTAAGTGTTTTTACAGAAAAACGAGCTTTGATCCCTTTTATACCCTTGATAGCCAAGGGACATTCGGCTGTTGGAAGCCTTAGTTCTGACTGCCAGAGTCCATTCTATCCAAATGGCCATTTGAACTATAAAAGGACTTTGGCTGTCGAAAGTCCATCATTCGGTTACCAAAATTTCTTCTGCCTAAAATAAACACTTAAAAACTTTTAGGGGATAAAATCTTTAAAATATTTTTCATTTTTAAATAGATTTTAAACATCTTAAACACACATAGATAAACATATTATCACATTTTACCACCACTCCCTTGTTAGTGAAGTTTTGATTGTCATCAGAATATTCCGTCAAGGATAGATATCCTAACATCAGAAAATGGTGAGTATTGCACAAAGTCTCTCTGGCTACTTTTCGATATGTACTCCGGCCAGTTGTTAACGTAGATATGCCTATGTGAAATAAAAACTATATATATAAAAAAAAGTTTCTCACTGTCATGTGACATTTTAACAATAAAAAAATATCTACCTCTACCCCCTTTCTTCTCTCCTTTCAGTTAAAAAGCTGGTGCCTTTCTCGCTCTCTCCCATGCCTCAATCCTCGATGGCCAGATAGATGGGTTCTTTTAACATAAGACGTAAGTTCATAGAACTGCACAGTTCCAGCGAGTGGGCTCTACTTGAACTCAAGCCTAGAGAAACTGAACTCGGCATCACTATATTGGCACTTTCATTAAGAAAACCAATGTCGTTTTGGAAGCTATTATAGGTGCTGTTGAGGTTGTGTAACACCCCTAATTTTTAAATTTATTATTTTGTGAGTAATATTAATATTTTATTTTATTTAAATTCTAGAAAATTATTTGAAATTTTTTAGATTTTATAAATCGAGTTCGATTTTTCGAAAATATAAAACTTTGATAATTTTTAAAAATTAATTTAAATACCACGTGACAAAACTAAAAATATATTTGGACTCTACGAATTTTTCTGAGTTTTCTAGAATTTTTTTCAAAATTTTTAGGCCTCGTTTTTTATCCTAAGGCAGAGTAAAAATACAAAAATTTTATTTCTTGAATCAAACCGGTCGAATCAAACCAGACCGGATCGGACTGATTGAATCGGACCGATCTTCTTCTCCTTTTTCTTCTCCCCCGCGTGTTCCCGTCGCCCTTTCTCTCTCTCTCATTCTCTCTCCTCCCTCCTCCCCACGCTGCGCCGCCGCCACCCAGCCCTCCCCATCTCGCTGGCGCGCTGCCCCAGTGCCTCCCCACGGTCGGCCGACATCCCAGGCAGCCAAAAAACGCGTACGAAAACCCACCTGCCCATGCGCACCGTTTCGGCTTTCCGACCAAAATTCGGCCGATCCGGCCACCTTTTGGGCCGGGTCTTGTGTCTAAACTCATCTACACCTCGAGAGCTTTCCATAGACACCAAGAACACCAAAATCCATCAAACGGTTTGCCCAATTTTTGTCTGGAAAGTTTTAGCCAATTTCAATTTTTGGGCTAGATTTCTCGCAAACCGTGAACCCTACGAGAAAACCGAGAGTACCAGAGCACTCCACTCGTCGAGAGCTTCGCGGAAATATAAATTTCAAAATTTTTCAATACCGTTTTTTTGTGGGTCCCACGAAACTTCGTAGTATTTTTTCGAGCACTAAATGAGCTTAGAAAATTTCCTAAAAATTTTGGACTAACTCCCGTGTTGTGGGCTTCGTGTAGGTACCTTCAATTCGCAGAAATTCGACGGTTGCCCAGGTTTGCAAATTTTCGGCCAGATAGACAGGCTACTGAAAAAGTCTTAGAATTGGATCGAGATTTTGGCTACCCCACCATTGTCAGACGTCCCGAAGGCATCCCAGGAGTCAAAATCGGCATAGGTAAACCTGAACCTTACTTTTTCATAATTTTCTAGTGCTTGAATTGGATTAAAAATTCATAAAATATTCGTGGTAACTCAGAAAATTATAATTCCTTTTGCATTAGCTTAGTAATGATGCTAAGGACCGCAGGGCAAAGTTTTAGAATTTTTAGAACTCATTTGGGTAGTTTTTGCAAAAGGGTTAAATTATGAGGACTAAACTGTAATTTTACATATTATGATTGATGACTGTTTGGATGGGTCCAGGAGGGGCTGTGTGATGTGATTGAGTTGTGAGTGTATGATTTGTGGATATAGAAGTGCGTTTGAGCCCTTTTGCAGGTTGGGTAAGTCCTAGGAATAGGAGAGACTCTGCAGGATTTTCGGCACGACTTATGACATCTTTGGTCTTTTTCTTAGCTTGTATTTAGTCAAATGTACTAAATAATTGTACTAAAAATTTTCAGGTGAGCCGGGACAGCCTTCCTTCTCCGCCCAGCCGCCACAGTGGCTTCGATTGAGTCTGTGAGTAAAATATTAATTTTAATTGTAATTTCGATATTATTATATGTTCAAATATGTCCATGCATCACTTATATGTATGTATCTATATAGTTAAACAATAGGCACGTTTTATATTGCATTCACAACTGTTAAAGTGCCATGGATGTTGTTTGTGGTAATTTGAAGCAGTGTGCGTGCGTTGGCTTGCGTGCGATATAGTGTTGGATATGGATAGGACGGGTAGACACAGCTTGAGATCTTCGCTGAGACCCGATCCTTCGGGGTAGACAAGGCTTGAGTTCTTTGCTGGGACCCCGTATTTGGTTTATTAAGTGAAAGTCCGGCTTGAGATCTTCGCTGGCAGAGGTTGGATTAAGAGAGCTGTATAAGGGATCAGCTCCCATATATGTATTGTTTGACAGTGTTGGGTGTGTGAGTGCTCCAAATTGCCTTTTTGATGTGATTTGTATGAAATTTATTACGATGTTGCATTTCACTCCACATGGTGTATTAACTTTAGATAGCTATAGAGATTATGGTTAAAATTAATATTTTACTCTCTAAGTCGAACGCTCACTCCTGTTCATTATTTTTTCAGGCTACAAAAAGATTATTGTTGTGGTTAACCTGATTTTTTTCTTCGCAGGTCGTCTATTAGTCTATTAATGTCTGTAATATTTGTATAATTCTATTAACTCCTAGAGTTTCCACATATGTTAGAAATATTTATTTAATTTGCCATGTTGGACCTGTAAACTTATTATGTGCATGTATGTTGGACGAGATGAGAGAACTGAGCTCCCATTTGACGTTATGTTATTATGAGTATGTGGAGGGTGAGCTGAGCTCCCCAATTGATTATATATTGTGTTTACAGGTCGGGTGAGTCAAAAACTCCCCGTTAAAAGGTCCATTTTATGGTCGGATTCTGTCCGGTTGAATTCTTGAAATTAGGCCCAAATAGAGTTGGGTTAAGAAATAGCTAGGCTTACTACGGGCCTCAGGGGCTTTAGGCTAGCCTAAGTCATAGTGCCAGTCCGGCCCATAGGTTGAGTCGTGACAGGTGGGAACTAAATGGGCCTGTTGTGAGGAAGGTAGTATCAGAAACTTTGATTGGAGAGGAAGAGCACGATGGAATATTGGGTTATGAATGTGGATTTTCTCTATTGCTTACCATTTCAAAAAAAAAAAAAAAAAAGAGCTTTTAGAGAGGGATTGGTACAAAGTAGTTTGGGGATGGAGTGACTAATGAATCCGCCAACAGTCTGCCTTTGATTGGAATTATTTGAGATTTCCTAGTTTCTGCCTTATGTGGGTGTTGTGTGGCAAAGATGGATAAGAGCAGATGTAGGGTAGATGAGTCTGTTGTAGAGAAGGAGGCTGGCAAAGGAGGAGAACAATGTTAAAGGGAAAAGAAAATATAGAATTAAGATAGAGAGAATAAAGAAAGATCAATTATAGAGAGAGGAAGAAATATTCTTTTATTATTAAAATGCCACATGACAAGGAGAGAAATTTTTTTATATAGTTTTTATTTCACATAAGTACTCCCACGTTAGCTACTGGCCAGAGTACATATCGAAAAACTGATTGAGAGACTATGGATTGAGTTAAATTGAAATTCGAGTATTTTTTTATACAAATTAGGGTTCAAGGACAGTACTAATACGATTTCCAAAGTTTAGAGACCATGGGTGAAAAATCAGCCGAAAGATAGCATAACAATGTGAGTGAGGAGAGGACACCATGAAACTTTGCATTTCCTTTCTTTTCATGAACATTGAAAACTCTCCCACTTTCACTTGTCAGTCACTAAAAGGAGAGATTCTCATATATTATCCTTTTGCAACTTGTGGGAAATGGTTCCTTAAACAAAATACTACTCTCATCAAAACATTAATTTGTTCAATTATAAAAACATAAAAACATTAATTTATTCAATTATAACAACATAATTAGCATTTGAGTTGACCCATGTGATTAAGACTAAATAAAGAATATAAATAAGAATATGAATGATAATAGATAGAGTATCACTTTATTGAATAACATTCAGTTTATATTTCCCACCAACTTCGGAACTTGGAAGACTAATGCAATATATACACCAAGTAGCCAGCACAACACCCTTTAATAACTTCATAGCACTCCAGCAAACACATCCTGTAATATACAAGGAGTCCGAAACTTTACTAGTAAGTAATCTTTAGTATTATAAACTCATGGCATTTATTGATACAACTAAAACAAAGATTGCCGAGAAAGGTACTATTTAACGCAAGTTAAAATACAAGTTATTAAAGCATTTAGTCATGTAGATGGTCATAAGTTGAGAAGTCATTGTACAACAATGTTATCAAGGCGAAAGATAACATTAAGACGACAGGATACCTTATAGCCTTAGGCAAGAGGTGAGAAGAGAAATGAGGGCTTTTTTAAAGTGAGACGCCATAACCTAAATTGCTATATACACACGCGCACACACACACTCTTTTAACATAAAAATTCAGACTTCGAACAACAAAATAATACCCATCTAACAAAAAAAGCGGCATATAGAATCCATATAGAAGAATAGCAATCACTAAAAGCATCTAAATAAATTAAAAACCATTTAACAAAACAATACCCATCACTAAAGTTTCAATGGTAGAATTATGAATGATAGATTAATGGTTTTGGCATACACAATTAGGCAAAATATAGAAGAATTCATGTCATGGTTGAGTTCTATGAGACATATAAGCAACTATCACGACTATCTTAATTCAAGACATATAGAAGAATTTATGTAATAGCAATAACAACCATCAATGTTGTCTCAATTCAAGCAAATAAGAAATTAAATTATTAAACAATTAATTTTTTTCAATAATTTGCACAATTACACTACATCACAGTAAGAGCATCAATACCAATTTAATAAAAAAAATAAGAATTCACAATACCCATTTAATAATAAAAAAAATGTCACTATGATACCCATTTAATAAAAAAGTATATCACACTACCCATCTAACAAATTCAAGGGAAAAAAAAAATGAAGAAAGAACTGCTGAAGTGAAGATGGATCGATATAAGAAGAGAAGAAAAGAATACGGAGGAGAGAAAAGAAGAAAAGAATAAGGAGGAGAGAAAAAAAGAAAAAATAAAAAGAAAAAATCTAGATCACAAGTGTCTGGTAGGTTGTGCAGGTGTGAGAAGAAGAAATATAGAAGAAGAGTAGAAAAGAGAGAGGAAAGAAGGTGAAGAGTAGAGAGAGGAAGGAAGAACATACCTGGTCTGCTCTATTTCTCTGCTCTTCTCTGGTGGTGGAAGTTTGTTTTACTTTTATGTGATGTAGAACAAAGAAAAAGAACCAACAAGAAGGAGGAGAAATCAAGGACTAATCCTTGCAAAGAGAAATAATTCTCTAAAATATTATTGAGCTTATAAAATTGTAATAACAAAATTTGTCTAATAATGATAGAAATCTTAGATCTTATTATAGAATTAGGAATCTCAATCATATTAGGATTTTAGAACTCTAATTTAACCTTAATTAGGAATACTAAATAAAATAAACTAGAAAATAGTAGACCTAATAATGATTAAATTTCTAAATAATAAACTCTTTAAATTTTCTAATTCTATAATAATTAAAATTCCTACATAAAATTCTAAACTTTTGTTAGAGTAAGGACCTGTTCTTCACCAATTAGAATTTCCACAAAAGGAAAAAAAGAAATAGAATGGAGAAGAAGAGAAGGAATTTTGATTAATCAGGAAACAATCTCAATATAAGAATATGTTTTCCTCCAGCAGAGTCTCTCAGCCCACCAAGCTTACAAAAGCTGGTAATTCAGTATTACAATTCCACACCTCTTTATTCTACTATTAACCTATATATAGAGTTCCCTCCCTTTACAAATTTGTTAACCACTCCAGCTGTATTTCCTAAATATTCGCCCAATTCTGTTGAGCACCCACTGTCCACCTATTTTCTTGATCCTTGAGTCTTCTAGAATACACCTTCCATTCCCTTTTTGCTCTACCTCTTCCTTCAGCCAGCATTCGGTGCGTATCAACTTCCTATTCTGTATTATTCTCCCCTAGTTGAAAAAAACTTATCCTCTAGTCTTGAAGTGCTGAATGATCACAAACTAGATACGGAGAACACATAGTACAATCTTCTTAGACGGTAGCAACAAAATTGACTTGAAAAAGTTTACGCTTTCTTTTGTATGCCTGTAGACATTTGAACAGATAAAATCAATAAAAACAATAGTTGAAAAATCCTCACGAGCAAGATTCCAAATTTCTTTCCATAAGTTGATTTTATTCAATTTCACTAGGAGTTTCCAAGGCTTGATCAAATCCATGCTCTGGAATAAGCTCTTCAATAGGTGAAGGTTCAACAATCAAAACTTTGGATTTTTCAAATTTTAGACTCTTCAAACTTAGGTTCTTCAAGTTGCTCGTTTTGTTCCTTATTTTAATCTTCAAGTTGCTCGATGAATTCTTCTTGTCATTCTTCTGCAACGTCAAGCTTCTTTTCTTGCTTTACAATTTTAATTTTTTCTTTAAATTCTCGCATAACTACTGATAACTTATTAAGCTCTATTTTTGATAACTCATCAGCCTGTATTTCTACTTTTGATAACTTATCAAGCTGTGCTTTCAATTTTTTCACACCTGAAATCACAAATTCTTCTCTGCATTCTTCAAGCTCTCTTTCCTTAATTTGTAAGAACTTTTGTAAATCTTAGTATTCCCTTTCTTTATCTAGTAAATTTGTTTCACCTTTAGATATTCACCACGAAAAAAAGAACATCTTTCACGATCACTGCTATTACTATAATTATCTATCCAATGACATAAAGATAGTAATTGATCCTTATGAAATCCAATGTCATAATTAATTTCTTCGAGAATATTTTTGTAGTAATTGATTTCCTCTGCTAGTCTCTCAATATAAGTTTTTATGGCATTTGGAGTAAGAAAAGATACCTTGAAGGGAAAACTCAATTTCTTTTCAAAATTCAGCTTTTAAGAGTTGTTTATGTAGAAAATCGACTACAAAATTAGATGCAAGACGTTGCACTCAGCAAGGAAAGAAACTCTTAAAATTTTGATGATGTGACAATATGGCAAGTGATGTGGCAAGCTGATGTGGGTTGTTGCTAGGCTAGATCTATTGCTTGTAAGCTCATAATAAATCAGGTGAGCTTGTAAAGTGTGGAAGTGAATCCAAATACTCAATCCGTCTGGTTAAAGCTCCAAGGGCATCGGACTGAAGTTCCAACGACGAGAGGAGTAGATCGATTGACAGCAAGTCGCTACATTCTTCTAGTTTTCGACCTTTTATTTATTTATTTTTTAACTATAAGCAGCAAGGATTTTCGAAAGGATAAGAGTATTGGTTTTAAAGGCTTGAAAGTTTACAAAAGCTAAAGAAATTTGGATTAATTTTGGCTTTGATACCAAAATTGATGTAGAACAAAGAGAAAGAATCAACAACAAAAAGGAGAAATCAATGACAAATCCTTAAAAAAAGAACTAATCCTCCAAAATAGTATTGATCATATAAAATTGTCATAATAAAACTTGAAAAATAATGAGAGCAACTATGTCTATATATAATGCTTGTATAATCCTATCACGAATTAAGGATCCAACTCTATATAGGAATTTAAGAATCTCAATTTAGTTAAGAATCCTAATATAGCACCCCTCACCCGTCTACAGTGTAACCGAGCAAGTTGTGCTACATTCGGTGCCGGAGCACCCTATCTTATCCTGTTTTGTACTAAATTCATTTATTTATATTTTCTTACATGTAGTAAATTTTTTTTTTATCACATCTTTTTTTTTTTAGACCCAGACAGAATCTCCTCTTTTTTTATTAATGCATGGTGGGTGTCACTGTTTACCTTGTAAAAACAAATTATATCCATTTCATTTTTCTTAAACCATGTCATATTATCACAATACTTATAATCATTTCAAGTAAATTAAATACTGTATTGCATTCATATAAACTCAAGTACAATATTTACAATTTTATTTACAATTACAAAATGACTTACACTGTTTACTTACATACAATAACCAAAATGCAAAATTTAACTATATATTAGCCCTATCAAAATAACAGTCTAAGGTAACAACCACTCTGTAGCAGACCTGATCAGAATCCTATCTAGCACTACTACTACTGATACTGCTGCTGCTGCTGCTCTCTTGTACCTACGCGATGGAAAAACCAACCGCTAAGCATAACGCTTAGTAGTGCATAAAATAAAGGAAAAATAACTAAACAATTTAAAATAATTATTCTATGTGTAATTTCATAAATTTCTAAGTTATTTACATATTTTATGAAATTTTGGGAGCAAGTAAATTATTATGATCTTTTTTGGTCATTTATGTCATTTTCAATCTCATTGCTCATCTCTGTGATGTCTTCATGTAATTATTTAAATTTAAGACTTATTATTCATATCTGTGCCCAAGCAACCTATAACAAACTATAAATACTAGATACACGAAAGTATACTAGTTAAACATCCGTATGTTTGATATGTATATATCTGTCATGTTAGGCACAAGGCCAACGGGCAGACACAAAGACAGTAGAATAACCATCTTAGACATATATTGTCTATCAATGATTATTCCTGTAGGCAATACTGCAATCTGTAGTCCCTAATTGGTATACTAATCGATCCATGCCATATAAATAAGTCTAGGTGTACTTTGGGTAAAATAAAATTATTAAGGATTTATAATTTTATAATATGCACTAATTGTGTTTCCATAGCATTTTCATGCCACTATATGTCTATTTATGTTATTCTTATGTTTAAAAAATTATTTTAGTTCATTCCATGTCATATGCGAAGTCATTTTATGAACCTTTCTCAAGGTCCAGATTTTGTGTCCTAAATTCATCTAGCAAATTGGTTAAGATGGAGCCACTGTTTGACCACACTTCTTTCATAGAAGTTGTTCTGATATGTCTTGTCTCTGTTTTTCTTTTTGAATCATGTCATTTGAAGTTTTAGAACTCAAGTTATGGTCAAATAACCAAAACTGGTTCCTTAACTCACTCAAGTTCCAGAACCAGACAGATTTTGGAATCAATCTTTTCCTAATTATTTGGACATGTTACAGCCACTTTTAGGCCTAATGTTTTTCATGGAAGTTGTTACCCTATGTTTTAGGATCACTCAGATTTTTGAATTACAATTTTGCAAGTTTAGTAGAATTAGTTATAACCAATTAACTAGTTTGGACTTAGATACCCTGTGCCAACAGGATTCCAGTTCAGGTCAACGACTTTGACTCCAATTTCAGGGTCCTTACACTCATAATTTGAGGAAGGTTCCTAAATCAAAGTTAGAGCCCTGTCTCTTAGATTTCCAGAACAGTTTGGCTCATCCCATTTGGGATTTCCTAGTGGGAGATATGGTTTAAAGACTGTTCTGAGGTCAAGTGATCACTTAGAAAATTTTCAGAATTTGTATTTTAACTTTACCTAACCAATTGACCTAGTTCCCTTGATTTTTGGGTTTTGGTCAAAATATCAATATTGTAGATCTATGTCTTGTGGAAATTTTGCCACTGGTTTCACTGCATTTGGGTTTTTATAGACTAAGTTATGACCTTTTTGCCAAAACTGGTCAGATATGCCTAAGTCCAAAATTTCTAGACAATTTGGTTCTGGACAGTTTTGTTAATCTAACTTGTGCTAGCAATTTGGTTTGGTTAGAGGCATTTCTGGGTTCTATGTTCTTCATGAAAGTTATAGTCCTATATCTAAACTTTTCAATAGTATAAAATTCAAGTCATTTGAACCTGCCTAGAGGGAGTGATGGCCAAATGAACATGGTTATTTTTCTGGGTCTAGGGTATGGTCAACCGGATTCAAGCAGGATTTAGGTCAATTTGTGGACAGAATTTGGGCATTATTTCTTCATGAAAAATGGAGTATTTTAGCCCTAGTTGCATCTCTAATTGGCTTTATACCAATTGGAGCAACACAATTCAAGTTATGGTTTAGTAAGCATGCTGGACTCATTAGTCCAGAAATCCTGCATGAAAACACACTCTCAATTTTTAATTTTCTCCAACTCCCATACTTTAATTGGCATACATGACACTTCTAATAGGCAACAAATAGTCTCAACAACACCAATTTCATGTAATAACACCAAAGTCCCAAAGTTAGGTCAAAACCCTAGCTCAAAGTTTCAATCTCAAGCATTCTTAAGGCAATTCAACTTCTAATGCATATAAGTTCATCAATCAACATCACTAACTAATTCAAAACCATCAATTCCTCACACTTTCCATGGCTGCCAAAATTAGGGTTTTCCCCTACTCATGGTATTCATTTTAATTTCATGGAAATTTACTTCAATTTACTATACTAATCATACTTGAGAAGGAAATAAATTTGTTTAGTGCACTAACCTTTTGTGAACACTTCTTGGACTTGTGAACTCAAATTTTTCTTCACTTCTTGGCAGCCACAATCTTCCTTATGGTGTAAGGACAATTTTTAATGAAGGGAGCTTAGGGTTTTATAGTAAGAAATGATGGAAAATTGAGCTAGGAAAGATGGAAATAGAGGAGAGAAAGCTCTCCATATGGTTCGGCCATGGGAGAAGGGTGAAGAAGAAGATAGGCTTTTATTAATTTTTGTCTCATTTAACATTAATTTTTGTCTCATTTAACACTCTTTCTTATCCCTTAATAGTTATTTGTTGAGCTCGCATTTGTTACCACTTTTTATGATGTCATTATGACATTATACTCATGCAATATATTTTTTTTTCTTTTCCCATTTCTATACATAATCTCACAATTTAATTTATTTTATGCATTTTAATCTCTCTCATTTTAATTAATATTTCAGTTAAAATTCAACTATATGGTTAAAATGACCAAAATGCCCTTCACTAGGCTCATCAGGTTATTTTTTGTCAGTACCGATTAACTAATTTTCCTGAATTTGTTTAACATTTTTAATGTTATTTAATTTTCATAAATTCTCTAATTTAATCCCGAAAATTATTTTCTAAAGTTCCTCGCGGGACTAGGGTCAGCAACTGTCTTCACAGTCGCTTCCCAGTATGGTCACCCATCGCCGTGACCCCGGCTCGTTTAACCGAGTTGTACTTCGCTTCTTTTACTTTTCTTTAATTTCACTTAGTCTATATTCAGTCAATTTATGTTTCGTTACTTTAGTTTAGATGTAGTTCTAGACATCTTGGCTGTCCGAACAGACGTTAGTCATCGGAACAGTAGAATATACGGACTACCTAAAGTGAGGGTGTTATGTCTAATCCAATGTGGGATACACAAAAATCTCTAAAAATTCTTATTTTTTATATTTTTTCCTAAAGTGGGTACTCCTAAAATCTTTAGGAATATAATCTGCATCATTATGCTATTTGAAAAAAAATGAAATGTATGTTATTTGCCCCATGCATCGCCCATCGCCCCTGGCCTAACCAATATCAGGATCGCCTATTTGTAATGGACTCGCCTCAGCTAGGCGAGGCGTTGGGGGCTCACCTTGCCTAGCCCGGCCCAATGCCTTTTCTTGCCTTTAACAACATTGTTTTACATTAAAGATCCATTCTCAGTGTAGTGAAGAAGGTAATAGCAGTCATTACAGAAATAGCAAGGGTTTTCTGGGGTCCATTCGTCATCCACAGTCACTTTGTGGTCCTGAAAATGTTGCAAACGTTGCATTTCTGGAACCCCTTTTTTTTTTTTTGGAAAATTACTATTGGATAAGCTGCCTAGTTCTGGACATCCTCAGGAGAATCAATCTCATGTCTCTTGATAACCATGGTATACTTGCAGTCTTCCTATATCCAGTAGTTAACCAAACAAAAAACTGAATAAAAACATGCTATAAGGATGCCCATAAGAAGATGCACCAACATGAAAGTACAATAACCACCAGCTCATGCCAAACTCAAACAAGTTTGAGATCACGAAACTTAAAAACTTGAGTCATATAAAGGTCAAATATAAGAGAGCAGCAAAAAATAGAAGTCAAAATTTCCAGAAAACTAAATGTAAATGTAAAATTATACCTGATGTTAGAGGTATCCAGTACCGAGACGAAATCGAAAGTCACAAAACTATGTTTTCTTTATGTCAACACATCTGAATTGGGCCATCTGTGAAGTTGTTACCTCACCTATGACTGCTTTCTGCTTCTGTTGCAACTCACCACTTATTATAGGCTCCCATTTTCTAAGAGCATCATCCTTTGAGTTTGTAAGCCAATAAAAAATATGTCAAGTATAATCCATCACAGATAGATCCCTTGTATCATTGCAAAACACATCCTACATAATTGTGTATTCCGTTACACAAAAGTGACAATATCTCTGTGATAAAACCAAACTAGAGTAAATAGAACTTCTTACTTCTATGAGAAAACATCCATATGGATCATACTGCCCTACCTTTTGCATCACTTGGTCTGTCATGCAATAAATCTTGTCCCTCATTTCAATTAACATTTGTCCACCTAGGACCAAAAATTTTCTATCTATAAAACAATTCAAAATGATGTCAATAAAGCTGTTGGAAAGGGTAAAGTTAAGCCCAGAAAAAGATAATGCATATCAAGAAATTACAGGAAAATGGCAGTAAAACCAAATCAGAACTTAGAAAACTCACTCATCCCCGAGAAAAAAGAGAGAGAAAGTTTGGGAGGAGGGGGGGGGGGGGGGGGTGGTGTTGTTCACCAACATTTCTAGATAGGTTAATTTAGTTTCAAAAAATAAACGCCTGTGTATCACGAGCAAAACCATTAAATATATAAATAAAGATTAAGGAAAAGACAATTTCTACATGACCAATAGATGAAAACCCTTCTTAAAAGCATAAGATCGTCATCTATAAAATAGAACGCATTCAGAAATTGAAGGGTTGTATTTAGAGAGCAGATTTCAAATAGAAAACTGTAATGCTTCTTAATACGTTTCTATCCAGTTAGCAAACTTCATGCAGAAAACTATATTGCTTCTTAATAAATTAAAGCAGGTTTTATTCTTGGTCATAATGTTCAAAGAATAGTCATCATAAGCATGCTATGTTGCTTATAGAACATCTATTCCATAAAAATACTCATGCTAAGGTAGCATATCCATTCCCAACAAGGCAACAATCCAAAGAAAGTTCAAATATTTAGTTAACTGGGTTGTAGAGTAGTGAAATGCAAGTTTATTTCATGTTTTGAAATATGCAAAACAAGCAAATTTTTCTCTCTAGAAGCCAGATTCTTCATCTTGCATTCAAGAGACTAAATGGGTAGGAGAGAAAAGCAAGAAAGTGGGTAATTCAGGGTACAAACTGTGGTTTACAGGAAAGGAGAGAAACAAGAACGGAGTGGGCATAATCATAGACAATACATTGAAAGACGCTGTAGTAGTTGTGAAAAGAGTAGGAGATAGAATTATACTAGTAAATCTAATACTAGAAGGAGAAACAATAAATATAGTTAGTGCTTATGCCCCACAAATAGGACTAGATAGTGAGAGTAAACAAAGGTTTTGAGAAGATATGGATGATTTAATACAAAGCATACCTTATAAAGAGAATATTTTCATTGGTAGAGATTTGAATGGACATGTAGGAAGTGATAGACAAGGTTATGAGAATGTTCATGGAGGCTTTGGTTTTGACAGTCAAAACAAGGAGGGAAAAAGCATCATGGATTTTGCTATGGCATACGACCTAATACTAGCAAATGCCTACTTTATAAAAAGAGTCACATTTAGTGACTTTCAAAAATGGACAACATAGAAGCCAAATCGACTTCCTCTAAACCAGGAAGACAAATAGAGCTCTATGCAAGGATTGCAAGGTCATTCCAGGAGAGGCTTTAACAAGTCAACATCGGTTAGTGGCTTTGGATGTCAAGTTTAGGAACAATTCAAGTAAGGTCAAAAGAAATAGTATAGCTCGAACAAAGTGGTGGGAATTCAAAGGAGTAAAGCAAGTGAAGTTCAAAAATGATCTTCTCGAGTCCGAAGCATGGAAGCTGGATATGGAGACCAATGATATGTGGATACATATGGCATCAAAGATTAAAGAAGTAGCTAGAAAAGTACTTGGACCACCCTCAAAAGAGAGATGGTGGTGAAATGAGAAAGTACAAAAGGCAGTGAAGAGAAAGAAAATGGTATAAGAAATTACCTAAATGTGATAATAATGAGGCATATGAACAGTACAAGATAGCAAAGAAAAAGGCAATAAAGGCCGTTAGTCAAGCAAGAGCACAGGCCTTTGAAAAGTTATATGAGAAACTTGGAACTAAAGAAGGGGAGAAAGATATTTATAGATTAGCAAAGAGGAGAGAAATGAAATGTCAAGATCTCAATCAAGTTAGGTGCATTAAAGATAAAGAAGGAAAAGTGTTGGTGAAAGATGAGAACATTAAAGAAAGATGGAGAAATTATTTTAATGATCTTTTTAATAATAGTCAAAATAGTAATAGCATGAATATAAACTATAGAACAATAGAAAAGAATGTGAATTATACTAGAATGATTAGATCTTTAGAAGTAAAGGAAGCACTTAACCCATTTCTGAGGATTTAACCCAAAATCGTGTAGAGTGGAGAAAGCGAATCCATATAGCCGATCCAAAATTTTTGAGATAAAGGCTTAGTTGAGTTGAGTTGAGTTGAAAAGCCGGATTCTTCATCAATCCATCCTCAATTCCCATACATCTAGGAGAGAATAAAATCATATGTTTTAGCTCTAAGGGCCATATTTATTTCTACAAGTGTAAGTATCTCGAGGAAGGCTTGCATGCATATGCAAAAGCCTTTATTATATTCCTGATATTTCAAACCATGGTTGTCAAATTAATATTCGAATTGAGAATCAAAATCTTTATTCTGTGAATCGAGAATCGAATCAAATCGTAAGATTCAATAAAAATTCTCAAAATTAATTAAAAATGATATATGTTCTAAAAAATAAATAAAAAAGTCACAATAACATATTTTAATAAATATAGAATTATCTTTTAGCTAATTAGAAATATGCTTTATAATAGAATAATAAATTCTTATTATGTTGTATAGTTTTATATTATAAATTATGAACTTGTCGACAATGATTATCATTGAGCATGTGTTAAAAACCTTCATTTAAATTTGATTAAAAAATTAAATAATAAAAAAAGAATAGTGGATTAAATTAAAAAGTCAGGATATATTAATATAAAATATCATAATTTGACATTTATAATTAGAGGAGTAAATTACCAACTCAACTCAACTCAACTCAACTCAACTAAGCCTTTATCCCAAAAATTTGGGGTCGGCTACATGGATTCGCTTTTTCCACTCTGAACGATTTTGGGTTAAATCCTCAGAAATGTGTAATGCTTCTAAGTCATGTTGTACTACTCTCCTCCAAGTCAATTTAGGTCTACCCCTTTTTTTCTTTCTATCCTCTAACCTAATGTGCTCTACTTGTCTAACTGAATCAGAGGAGTAAATTACCAAAAAAAAAAAAAAGAAAGAAAAGGCAAAGGAAAAAGAATGGCCAGTGGAAGAAAAATAGCTAGGAGAAGGTTTTATGTGCACTTTTCATTGTAAAAGTAAAATGAAATCTTAAATTTTGAAGCTATAGGGCCTAACAACCCTTTAGGAAAAAAAAATCAACCGAATTGGTTGATTCATCAAGATTCACTATCGAATCGTAAGATTTGGTCATGATTTAGGTACATAGTGATTCACCCCAGAGATTTGAATTGTTGGGATGGGGAATCAAATAGAATCGTACAAATTGAATCGAGAATTGTACTATTCTAACAACAGTGTTTCAAACTACCTGACATAACAATACTCAACTCAACTAAACTAAACCTTTATCTCAAAAATTTGGAGTCAGTTATATGGATTCGCTTTCTCTACTCTAAATGATTTTGGGTTAAATCCTCATAAATGTGTAATGCTTCTAGGTCATGTTGTACTACTCTCCTCCAAGTCAATTTAGGTCTACCCCTTTTTTTCTTTCTATCCTCTAACTTAATGTGCTCTACTTGTCTAACTTGAGCCTCCGTATGTCTACGCTTCACATGACCAAACCACCTCAATCTCCCTTCTCTCAACTTATCTTCAATTGGCACCACTCCTACCTTTTCTCTAATACTCTCATTACGAACTTTATCTAGTCTAGTATGGCCACTCATCCACCTTAAAATTCTCATCTCTGCAACTCTTATCTTAGACGCATACAACTCTTTCAGTGCCCAACACTCACTACCATATAACATAGCCGGTCGTATGGCTGTACGGTAAAATTTTCCTTTCAACTTATTGAGAATCTTATAATCACATAAAACTCCCGTGGCACGTCTCCACTTCGACCATCCGGCTTTAATCCTATGACTAACATCCTCCTCACATCCCCCATCTACTTGAAGGACTGAGCCTAGATATTTAAAGTGATTACTTTAGGACAGTACCACTCCATTCAAACTAACTCCTTCCTTATCACCAGTTTAGCCTTCACTGAACTTATAATGCATGTTTTCTGTTTTCGTTCTACTTAACTTAAAACCCTTTGACTCTAGAGTACTTCTCCAAAGTTCTAGCTTTCTATTGACTCCTTCTCGTGTCTCATCTATCAGAACAATATCATCCGCAAACATCATGCACCAAGGAATACTCTCTTGTATATGTTTCGTCAATTCATCTAAAACTAATGTAAAAAGGTAAGGGCTTATGGCTGATCCTTGATGTAATCCAATTGAGATCGGAAAATCTCTTGTGTCCCCTCCCACTGTGCGCACAATAGTAGTTGCTCCTTCATACATATCTTTCAACACTTATATGTACCTAATAGATACCCTCTTTTGTTCTAACACATTCCATAAGACATCTCTTGGAACACTATCATAAGCCTTCTCCAAGTCAATAAAAACCATGTGTAGATCTTTCTTCACATCTCTATATTTCTTCATCAAGCTTCTAATGAGAAAGATCGCTTCCATAGTTGAACAACCGGACATGAAACCAAATTGATTAAGAGAGATAGAAGTATCATGACGTAGTCGATGCTCCACAACTCTCTCCCACAACTTCATAGTATGGCTTATGAGTTTAATTCCCCTATAGTTTAAGCAACTCTGTATGTCTCCCTTATTTTTAAAAATAGGTACTAAAATACTCTTCCTCCATTCATCAGGCATTTTCTTTGAGTTTAGAATCTTATTAAATAATTTAGTTAACCATGCCACTCCCATATCTCTCAAACACTTCCACACTTCAATTGGTATTTCATCGGGTCCACAGGCTTTACCCACTTTCATTCTCTTAAGTGCTTCTTTTACTTCTAAAGATCTAATCCTTCTAGTATAATTCACATTCTTTTCTATTTTTCTATAATCTATATTCACGCTATTACCATTTTGACTATGATTAAAGAGATCATTAAAATAATTTCTCCATCTTTCTTTAATGTCCTCATCTTTCACCAACATTTTTCCTTCTTTATCCTTAATGCACCTAACTTGATTGGGATCTTGACATTTCCTTTCTCTCCTCCTTGCTAATATATAAGTAGTTTGCGCTTAGCCGGTCCCAATCCTGGATAAAGGAGGAGGGTTGCAGTAGGTGACAACCAGTGTAAAAATTTTGTCACACCTTTATGATATGGATTAAAATGATATAAACTACCTGACATAACAATATAGTAAACAAATTAACATATTGAAAACTAGTTTGGCCAAAAATCTTTGAAATCAAAACTTGGGCTTGCAACTCGCCTCACCTGTTTTATTTTTTTTTAGACCCTGCGAACAGTGTTATCAAAGGCGAGCGAGGCACCCAGGCGAGGCGCCAGGCGAGGCGAGGCGCCCCTCTGTCGCCTCGACTGGAACGCCTGGCTCGGCATGGAGGAGGCGACGCCTCCGACCAGAGAGGCAAGAGGCGAGAGGCGACGCAGGCGAGAGGCGACGCCTCTTCACAGCAACGGTAAAGTGTTTTTTTTTTTTTTAAATTAAAAAATCAATAAATTTATCTGCGTACCGTCAGCCATTCCACCAGCAGAGACCCTTTTCTTCTCAACCTCACGAAGACGCTTTTCTCCTCAACGGCTCAACCTCGACTTCACGACGACAACAGGTACGCTCTCTCTCTCTCTCTCTTCTTCTTCTTCTTCTTCTTCTTCCTCTTCGATCTCTCTCTCTGTTACGTCCCTTTCTTTTTTTTTTTTCTCCCTCTCCAGTCTCCACCTCTGTTCGATCTCTCTCTCAGATCCTTTTTTTTTTTCTTTCCTGCTGCGCTGCTTCGATCTCTCTCACGTCCCTTTTTTCTTTTTTTCTTTTTTTTTTTTCTCTCCCTCTCCTCTGTTGATCTCACGCTACTCTCCTCTGTTGATCTCACGCTGCTCTCCTCTGTTGATCTCACATCCCTTCTGCTCTGTTTTTTATTTTATTTTTTTTTTTTTTTTCTCTCCTCTCCTTCTTCTTTCAGCAGTCCCTTTTTTTTTCCTTCTCCTCCTTTTAATTAATTAGTTATTAATTATTTATTTATTTGTTAATTTAATTATTTTATTTTTATTAATTAATTATTTAAATTTTATGGGTATTGGTAAATTGATTATTTTAATTTGTATTCTTGTTTAATTAGTTGATTAATTAATATGGGTATTGTTGATTTGTTGGTATTTAGTTTAATTTTTATTTGTTATTCTTGTTAATTTGATTAGTTTTACTTTTTACCTTGTTAATTAGACATTATTTATTAATTAATTATTTATTTTATATAGGTATTATTAATTTATTGTTAATTTAATTTTTTATGTTCTTATTATTGTTAATTAATTGTTTAATTTATATGGGTATTGTTAATTTATTATTAATTAGTTTACCTTTTACTTGTTATTATTGTTAATTAGTTTTAATTTGATTAATTTTACTTTTTACTTTTTAATTAGATATTAGATGTTTATTTTATATGGGTATTATTAATTTATTGTTAATTTGATTATTTTTCTTTTTGTTCTTAGTAAGTAATTGTGTAATTTATATGAACATTATTACTTTGTTGTTAATTAGTTTACTTTTTACTTCTTATTATTGTTAATTAGTTGTTAGATTAATTAGTTTTACTTTTGTTTTGTTAATTAGACATTAGTTGTTTATTTTATATAGTATTATTAATTTATTATTAATTTGATGATTTTACTTTTTGTTCTTATTAATTAATTGTTTAATTTATATGGGCATTGTTAATTTGTTGTTAATTAGTTTACTGTTTTACTTTTTACTTATTATTCTTGTTAATTACTTATTTAATTTATATTGGATATTGTTAATTTGTTGTTAATTAATTTATTTTTTATTCTTGTTAATTTTTTTGTTAGATTATAAATGGGTGATAAGAATAATACATCTGGATCTTCTGCTAGTAGTAGAAGAACGGACCCAGGATGGGCACATATAATTCAATTCAAGTTAGTGAAAACAATACCAATGATCTTCAATGCATGTACTGTATGAAAGTTTACAAAGGAGGAATTAATAGAATCAAGCAACATCTTGCTGAGGGTTACAAAAATGTAATTCGGTGTCCAAAATGTCTAGAAGATGTAAGGAATCAAATGCAGGAATTCATTGCTAAAAAAAGAGAGCAAAAATCAATTATGAATATGGAAAGACCACCTGAATTTGATGATGTTGAAGCACTGGGATTCGATGAAAATGAGGAAGAGGAAGAGTTGATGCAAGAAATTGGCAGTGAAAGAAGAAGGCAAGTACTGGAAGTTACAAGTACTAGTGCTTTTAAAAAACCAAAAGTTTTACCACCACAAAGTAGTAGAGGGCCTATTGACTGTTATTTTTCCCCTAGACCTGCTGTTTTGGGAAAAAATATGAGGCAAACTACCATTGATGAAAATAGTCCAGCTAAAAAGGAGTTAAGGGAGCGTGCTTGTGTTGCCATAGCACGATGGATGTATGATGTGGGAATAGCTTTTAATGCTGTGAATTATGATAGCTTTGGGGAAATGATTCGAGCAATTGGAAATTATGGGAAAGAAATGAAACCTCCAAGTTTTCATGAGGTTAGAGTTCGGTTACTTAACAAAGAAGTGCAAATCATAAATGATCTTCTCGAGTCTCATAAAAAAGAATGGGAAAATTATGGATGTACATTGATGTGTGATGGATGGACGGATAGAAAAGGGAGAACCTTGATTAATTTCTTGGCTAATAGTCCAAAGGGAAGTGTATTTATTAAATCAGTTGATGCAAGTGATGAATCAAAGACAATAGCGTTGTTGGCTAGGTTGATTGAGAAAGAATTTATGAAAATTGGTCCTGAAAAAGTAGTTCAAGTTGTTACAGATAATGCATCAAATAATGTTGATGCAGGTAAAATTTTTATTTAATTTTTTATATTACTAAAAAAAATATCATTTTATTTTTATTATTAATGGAATGAATTTTTCTACTTGTTTATGACAAGGAGAATATTGGAAGCAAATTTTTCTCATCTATACTGGACTCCATGTGCAGCTCATTGTATAGATTTGATGTTGGAGGATATCTTTAAGATCCGTGTTTTCAAAGAAACATTCCGCAAAGTCATGAGCTTCTTGGTTTCACATATGGCTCTTCAGAGTTCTAAATATATTGCGGAAGTTTACTAATGGAGTAGAATTGCTAAGGCAGGGCAAACTAGATTTGCTCGCTTTTATTACACTGGAAGGATTCATCTTCGTAAAGCCAACATTAGAAAAATGTTTACTTGGAAAGTTGGACAACTAGTAAATGGGCAAAAGAGGTGAAAGTCAAAAAGTGTGAAAGGACGGTTTTGAGTCCCGCTCCGAATCATGTTGTTTATGCTCTTAAGGTTTCCGGTCCTCTTGTTCGTGTGCTTCGACTTGTTGATAATGAAAAAAAACCAGCTATGGGATATATTTATGAAGCCATGGATAGGGCTAAAGAAGCCATTGCCAACTCACTCAATGGCAATGAAGAGAAATACAAGAGCATTTTTGAGATTATTGATGCGAGATGGTCACTTCAATTGCATCGCCCTTTGCATCTTCTTTGGATACTTTTGAATCCTGAATTTTTTTATCCAAATAAGATGAGAATTGAATCTGATGAAGAGGTCAATACAGGATTGCTTTCATGCATTCATAAAATGGAAAAAAATTCAGCAAAAGTTGATAAGATTCTTGATGAAATTGAGAAATACAAGGCAGCTGCAGGGACCTTTGGTTTCCTTCAGCTATTAGAGGAAGAACAACCAAATCTCCAGGTTATTAATTTAATTCTTATTAATTTTTCATTTTGCTCATTTATTAATTTATATCATGAATTTAACAATCATTGGTTCTATATTTTAATAGCTGCTTGGTGGAAAACATATGGTTCTTCAACTCCAAACCTACAAAAGTTTGCTGTAAAGGTTCTGAGTCTCACATGTAGTGCAAGTGGTTGCGAAAGAAATTGGAGTGTATTTGAGCATGTAAGTAATATATATATATAGATTTCTTAATTTGTTATTTTATCTTGAGCCTTTTGAGTTTGAAGTTTAACTTACTTGTTACTGTAAAATAAATGACAGCTTCATAGTAAGAAAAGAAATCGGCTATTTCAAGAACGCTTGGACAATTTGGTATATGTGAAGTACAATAGAGCGTTGCTACGCCGACACACTTTTGGGGATATCACAACACCTATTGATTTGACAAATATTGATGAGAGTAATGAATGGTTGCTTGGTGAATTAGAAAAAGGTGATGGGGATGATGATGATGATGATTCTCTTGTTTTCATGAATGACGTATTGACCTGGGGTGATGTTGGTAGAGCAGCTGGAGTTTCTGAATCTCGTTATGAATCGAGAACGGCTGCAAGATCAACACCACCAGTTGAAACTCCATCATTTCGAAGGCCTCGTGCAATGACAGGTGCATCCTCTTCGCAAGTTGATGATGATGAAGAGGAGGAAGAATTTGTGATGGCCGTTGTTGAAAATGAAGATGATTTTGGAAATCTTGATGATGAGTAGTTTTAGTTATAAATTTTTTATGTACTTATTGCATTCTGTTTATTATGACTTACAACTTATTTTTATGTATTAATGTCTGAACTTCTATAATTTATATTTTCTATTATGTGACTTATGACTTATTTCTAATTTTTTATTTATTATGTATAATTTTATAGCGTCACTTTTATCATATACATCTGCTGAAAATTCAGGTATGAACTATTTCTTTTTTTAACATCTCTTATTATTATGTGTGTTTTTACTTATGCTATATATTTTAATTTTACAGTCTCATACTTTCACTTGTATCTTATACTTAAGCTGGAAATACAGATATGCACTATTTTCAATTTCTCTTATTTTAGATATAAACATAGTGTAAATCATATTTTTTTTCTTTTTAATATGTTTTTTTACTTATCAACTATTTAAAAGTATATATATATATATATATATATATATAATTTAAACAATTAAGGTTATGGCGCCTCGCTTCAAAAAGGCCCTCGCCTCGCCTCTCGCCTCTGGCCTAAGGCAATAGAATGCTCTATCGCCTTAGTGTTGCCTTTCGCCTTGATAACACTGCCTGCGAACTTCTAAAATAAGTCTAGCCATACAAAGAAAACAAAATGATTTCCAAATTACAAACCCATAAGGCCCTAGATAAGTAACATATATTCTTTCTCCTTTGCTTATAAACTCCTTGTAAGCATCAATAATTCCTGCACACTATTGTATTTGTATCCTTATAAGTCCAATTCATTGAATGACCCAGAAGGGACCAGCATCCTAATATCCTATTATAACGAAAAAAAATTAATCAAGATTTCAAAGCTTTAAAGCTTTAAAAAATAAAATAAATAAAATCCCATTCTTTTATCCTACATCTCTGGCAATTACTGATAGAACACAATAAAATTAACGAAGCATCATAATCTTAATTGTAGTTGCTAAAAATTATAGAAAGCCAAGATTATTTACTTACAAGACAACATATTAGAAAGGTATACCTTTAACTAGTGTCGTATGTTGTGATACACCCCGAAGTAAAGAACAACCTCTGGATGATGTACAGGTATGTGTTCTTGAACATTTGTGGGCTTCAACTACTGTAATTTGAATAAAGGCTTGGCCAAAGAATAAATGAGAAGTTTTTCAATGGTAAGAATGAACAAATAAACATATTATACTATTAGCCTATTTGGTGCATCTGGAATTGGTTTTTGGAATTGGACAATGGGCTTCCAATTCCAATTCTTTTGTTTGGAGCATTATCCAAAACTGACCTAAAACTGATGTTACAGAACCCATTCCATTTCTATAGAATAGAAAAATAACTAGAAAAGCATCTTTATGATTGTCAAGCAGGCACTTTAAAATTAGAATTCCGAGTATCAGTTTCCTTTCTTTTTCAATTACATCTTCTTAATCTGCCCCAACACATCTTATAGATCAAATCCTAAACACCAACCAACCACACCTTAAACTTAAGTTCAACATGAGGCATAGTCCCCAGCACTATCAATGACCAATAAAAAAATGAACAATTGGCTACCAACTTTGCAAACAAGGCATCAATCTTGATTATCTCATTCTCAAGACCACCTATATCTTTCTACTTATCAACAATCTTCAATCCTCTTTGTCACCACCAATGACTATTCCCAATAGGGCAATATTTCTATCAATCACTGGATGAAGCTAGGTTTTCTTTTTATTTCACCTTTTAATCTTCTTCTCTGCTCACAAAATATTTAAAATTTTCATCTTTTGTTCTTTTATTATTATTATTATTATTATTATTATTATTATTATTATTATTATTATTATTATTATTATTATTATTATTATTTTCATTTTCATTTGTTTCCACTACTAGTTAGAGTTAAGTGACATCATCAGCCATTGGCTCTAGCAATGATAGTAAGCTTATAAATTTTCTTCTCTGAGTTATGGTCTAAAATTGGGGTAGAGGTTATTTGTGCTTGCAAGGTATTATATGTGTGTACAGAAAGTAGCAAATAAAAGAAGAAAAATCCAAATAGACAACTAATTAGCCAAACTGTTTCCCTGAATTTGTAGCTCTGAGACATTCCAACCTTTTAGCTCCCTTTGACTTCGAGGATGAAATAGCTCCCTTGTTGACATTGTAACTAGCATGGGACCAAACTAATAGGCAATAATAAGCATTAAATTCAGAGGAAGATGCATCAATTAAACAGAGTTGAAATTATATCCTAAAACATACTTAAGTGAATGCAGTCTGACAGCTGCTTTATCTTGATCCTGCTTTTGTTTGATTTTCAACAGTTCATCCACCTTCACAAGGCAACTCTCCTGGACAAAAAAGAATAACAAATTCATCAAATAGAAAAAGCATCTATGGTGCATTCACCATAAATGAGGGACAATTTAGAAAATGTCGCACCTACAATATTCAGGATTGCATTGTATTATTGTGTACACATTTGCTACCATTGTTTATTAATTTAATCAACTGCAGCTAAGCTAATTTCAAGCATGCGCATTTGCAAAGATTATTAGTTATATCAAGTTTCTTCTCATATTGGAAGCAAATTACTAAGGTAGGAGTACCAAGAAAAAAAAAAAAAGAAAAAAAGATAATATATTTCAGTAACATGAATCGAAACATCATTGATTGAAACCAAAAGAAAGGAAAAAACAATTTATATAGTATATCTTATTAGGTATTGTTCCCATATGATATATAATATTAGCAGCATCCACAAATAGCAGAAGCTGAACATAGTAGGACAAGTAACAAACATCAACATCACATTTATTTGCCTTCTTTCCTTTTCCCTTACTTGGATTGCATTTATTTGTTGTTCCATTACAGCTGGTTCCAGTATGAGATCCATCTGAAGATTTCCAAGGTCTTCTTTTCCTTGACTTGTTAACAATAGTTTCATTGCAACAGGTTTCTCCATTAATGATTCCAAAGCAGCTGAAGGATCCCTTCCTCTAGAGCTTTCCAAATGTGTATCATTGCTCAAAACCCTAATACCATTTTCTCTCCTAAAGGAAAAAAGTAAAACATTTAGGAAGGAACAAAATCTATGCTACAAAACAATATTTTTACAGATACAGGATCCTTGGTATTCATTTTTGGAGAAGACGTGATGAAATAGAAGGTAAACCACAAATTAATATAGCTAATCAATACAATCAGATACAATTCAAAAGTAGTGAAACAAAAAGGACCTAGTTTAGGGCTTTCATTTTATTTAAAATTGACAACCTAGATCTTCATTGGCACATTATAAACCATGAGAACCCAAAGCTTTCAATCTTTTAGTATTATCTCTCTCAGAGGAATGGGACTCGATGATGAAGGGGCAAATAAATACATGCAAGAGAAATCAAGAAGTATTTGATCTTGAATACACCATAACAAACCAGCACATGAAATGAGTATCGATAACAGGGAGCCTAAGGGAGGGAGTGGAATTTTGATATATTAATGACTGTACACACAAAAAATGCTAGCAAAGCACATTCACCTCCACGACACACCTTGCATTCAAGCCCCCTCGGGATGCTACATGGAACTTTTGTTCTTCTTCACATCCTGCAATTACTACCCATGAAAACATCAATCTTGCGACCAGTTAAATTTTTGCAATCAATAATTTCTAAATAGAAACCAAGCCATACACTGAGAGAGAGAGAGAGAGAGAGATGAAAGCATTTAATTAAGCATACGAAATATCTTTGTAGTTTGGAAAGTGAAGAAGCATGCAAGCACAATTCATCCTTCAAATCCTACTTAGAAGAGACAGGATTCCAAATTAATCAGGCAAGTAATTGATTAAGAGTAGCATGACCCAACTATACATGTATATCATCATCGTTAGAGAGTGAAGAAGAATGCAAGCACAATTCATCCTTCAGATCCTACTTAGAAGAGACAGGATTCCAAATTAATCAGGTAAATAATTGATTCAGGGTAACATGACTCAAACTCTAAATTTTAAACCCTAAATTTTAAATTTTAATCTTAAAATCCTAAATCTAAACAACTAAATTTTAATTCAAATCTTAAAAAAAAAAAAAAAAGGTGAAACAAAATTGGTACATGCATAGTTGGGCGATTCATTTTTCATTGATTAAATAATTTTAAGCCTACGAAGATACAAATATCACTAAATCAAAGAGTGTATAGTGTGTATAGTGAAAAAGAAACCTGGAGTTTATGGAGAACAGCAGAAAGTGAGAGGCCCAACCAAATTGGGAACGTAAATAGGCCCCCACGAGCAATTGATGCATTCGTCTCACCATCCCCATCTCCAGCTCTTGAATTTATCGTCTCTATCCCTTGATTTCATCTTCCTCTTTCAGTTGAACAGAGAAAAGGGCAAAGGAGCTGACAGCAAGGACACTGAGCAATTGACAACGGAGAGAATGTCTCTGCGTATATCTATTCACTGCATATAACTGTAAAATTTCCCCAATATTTCCCAATATAATTTCCCCAGTATATATATATATATATATATATATATATATATATATATATATATATATATATATAACAGATAGATTTTACTGTAATATGGTCATCTATAATTTTAATGCTATCATACTAATATCATGTGATAATATTTAAAATAATTAAATTTATTTTATATTATCACGTAAAATTATAAAATTATTATATTTATTTTAAGTAATAATATTAAATTAAATTTATTATTAATAATTTATTTCCTTGTCAAATATGCTAATTTATTAATAGAAGTATTTTAAAAAAAAGTTAATTAAATTAAATTTATTGATATTTATTAAATTTTATATGGTATTTATAAAATATTAATTTATATTTATATATAAAGTAGAAATATTTTTTTCTTATTACTTTTACATAATATTTTAAATTTTAGTACTGTCATGTGATATTATAAAGCAATAAAATTTTACTTTATTATTGTCACATGACATTCTAAAATTAGTATTACCATATGCCATTTACTATATAGATATTATTATATTTTTATATTTAATAATTATAATAATTAATATAAATAATTATTATCATTACTATTGTCATTAAATATCTTTATTATTATTATTATTATAATTTTTATAGTTAACTAATTAAAAATATTATATATATTTAAGTAATTTTATAAATTTTTAATTTAATAATTTATAATTATAAAAATTTAATAATTATATATCTTAAAATTAATAAAATAATTTTAAATTATATTATAAAAATAGTCACATAGAATTAAATATTTTACTCTTTTTCTATTTTTTATACATTTAATAAATTTTAATTTACTATAATATTATTTTATTTTTATTTATTTTATTTTAATATGCATTAAATAAAGACATATTTTTAATTATATATTAAATGTTATATATATAATGAGTTGCGAAAAAATAAAATAAAATTTTATTTTCATAGTTATGGTAAATAAAAATTTTATATTAATATTTAATTTTTATTATTTTTTAATATTTTTTATAATATAATTAATAAATAATTAATATTATTATTTTAATTAATATTAATCATGTTATATTATTTTATTATTATTTAGAAACAAATTTTAAATATATATATATAAGACACTTGACATTTTATTTAAAAAACTTACTATGTGTCACCATTAATAAATACTCTCTTTTATACTAATTATTATTTAATTTTTTAAAATTTTTTTAATTATCATTATTATTTATAATACTACCTTAATATTTATAATTAAAATTATTATTTTTTTAAAAAAAATTAATATTAAATATAATATTTAAAAAATATTTATATTATTTTATAAATACTAATTATTGTTTAATTTTTTATTTGTCTTTTAATTATTATTATTTACAATATTATCTTAATATTTATAATTTAAATTATTATTATTATTATTAAATATAATATTTAAAAATTTTTATAATATTTTTTTATAAATTTATTTATATAAAAATATTATTTACCACACGTTATTCTCTATAATAATAATAATAATAATAATAATAATAATAATAATAATAAAAATCATTGATGACTATTAATTTAAAAAAAATTAATCATTAATTCGCGATCTTATAATCAGCTATCATATAATTTGATTAACCTTAAATTATTTCATATATTTAATAAATATTTTTATTACATTGTTATATTTTATATTATTTTTATTATGAAATTTTTGTTAACAAAATTTAAGAAATAAAAAGTGTAATTTATATAAAAAGTTATAAAAATAAAATATAGAGACTTGATTTATTTATAATTTGTATGTATAATTTTTTATATTATTAATTTAATACTCTTTTTATTTATATTTTAATATTAATTAATATTTATTATTATTACCATTATTGTTAACTTACTGTCACTTAATTGAAACAGTTAAATAAATAAGAAATATTTTACTATTATAAAGTTAAATGTTGTTATTGCTGTTATTTAATTAAATAATATTTAATTATAAATTAATTTTTATTTAAATAATTTTTATTTATTTGTTTATTTATAATATGTCATATAAGATATTTAATACACATTAAACACTATATTTAAAAATTATTTATATTATTTTTTTATAAATTCATTTATACAAAAATATTATTTACCACATGTTACTTTTTATAATAATAATAATAATAATAATAATAATAATAATAATAATAAAATATTATTGATAGACATTATTTTAAAAAAAATTGATCATTAATTTGTGATCTCATAATTAGTTATCATATAATTTGATGAACTTTAAATTATTTCATATTTTTAATAAATATTTTTATTAAATTATTATATTTTCTATTATTTTTATTATAAAATTTTTGTTAAAATTTTTGAGAAACCAAAAATGTGGTTTATATAAAAAGTTATAAAAATAAATATAGATATTTGACTTATTTATAATTACTATGTATTATTTTTTATATTAATAATTTAATATTTATTTTATTTCATTTTTCTAATATTAATTAATGTTTATTATTTTTATCATTATGGTCATTTAATTTAAATGGCCTAATAAATAGAAAATATTTTATTATAATAAAAATTAAATTTAAATACTTTTATTACTATTATTTAATTAAATAATATTTAATTATAAATATTTTTTATTTAAATAATTTTTATTTATTTTTCTATATATAATATGTCATATGAGATATTTAATACATATCAAGCACTCTTCTCTTACCAAGTATTTTTATTTTAACTAAATGTTTTCAAATCTTTTTTTATTTATTCTATTTCTTTTAAAAGTTAATCATTATCAATTTTTAAAATTTATTTATTTAAATATATTTAATTAATATTTATTTAATTGTTAATTTTTTTATAAATTTTTTATTTAATATGTCTTAAACTTTTAAATATTTTATTTTGTTACAATTATATGTTGAATACAATTATAACTAATATTTTAATTATTCATATTTTATTATTATTAATTCATAGTAAGATTATTTTAAATTTTAATTAAATATCTATATTTTTATGCATAAATTATCTTTCAACGTAAAAGTAAAATTTTAAAGATAAATTATAAATATGATTGTATCCAAAATTTAATTACAAATAAAAATAATTAAAAATAATTAAAGTTACAATATTAAAATTATAGAATTTATCAGTTAAAAAATTATATGTATTTTTAATATTTATTATATTAATAAAAAATATAAAATTTTAATTTTTATAAATATTTTTATTTTATATTATAAATTTATATAAAGTGATAACTTTTTTTCAAAAATTATCTTATAAAAATAAATTAGATTAATATAAAAAAGTTGCATAATATTTTTAAAAAATAATATAATATAGTGTTATTTTTAATTAATAATAATATTATATATTTTTATTATTATTAAAATTAAATAATTTAATTTATTATTAATAATTTAATATTTTTTTATTATATTAATAATAAAAACCGTTATATTTATATATTTTAAAAATAATATTATTTTTTTATTATTTTAATATATTTTCTATAATTTATAAAAATAAATGTCAATTTAAATAAATTATAAGATAAAATATAAAAATTTCATGAATTTTAAATTATTTTTTAAATAAAGTACTTTTATTATATTTTTAATAAAATAATTATAAAAATTACTATTAATATATATATATAAATTAAATAGGTATTTTAATTAATTATACCATAAATTAATTAAAAATTTATTATTATAATAAATAAAAATTCATTCAAATAAAATTAAATAAGAAAAAAAATTTAATTTAAAATTAATTCAATAATAATAATTTATTTTATTTAAAATATAATTAAAATTTAAATAAAAAAATAAAAATTATAGATCACCCATACGTAATAGAGATATTATGCTATAATATATGATATACAAGGAAAGGATACGAAGAACAAAAACGCTGTTTCTGCCCATTTGGCCTTGCCATGCAATGTTGCAATTAAAATTAAAAATAAACAAAACGAAGGAAAGGAGACGGAAGAGATAAACGTTGTTGTTTGAAAATCGAAACAAACAACGTCAGACTTCCCATCGATTTGTTTATTTATTATTATCTTTCTTTCATTTTCTTTTAAAATCTTTTAAATTTTAAATTATTTTTAATAATTATATAAATTTTTAAAGTATATCAAATTTAATTAAACATAATAACTTTTTAAAAAAATTAAATAAATTTTTAAAATTGTTAAAATAAATTAAATAAACATTTAAAATAAATAAATTTTTAATTTAAAAAAAATTACAATTTATTTTTAATATAAATCAACCTAAAAATAGTATGAATCAGTAATCTTACATTGACTTTTTGAAAAGTTTATATTTATATGATTTTTATCCGGATAATTAAGAAAAATAATGAGAAAAAAAAAAATCAATGTACCCTATTTAGATTGATGCATTTCCCATGGTAGAGAAAAATAACTATTATATCATCATTTTCTCTGACGAGAACGGCCGTGGAAAGGCTGGATTATACAAGACCCTTCCCGGCACTCCAATTGTTGGCTGGTTGGAGGTGGCGGTGGAAGTGGTGGTTGGGGTTTACTTTCTTTTCACTTCCCTTGTATAAGACAAAAAGCCCTCCATGTTCCAGAGGCCTATTCAACCCCACCACGGCGGTGCTGGACCTGCAGGTGGGAGAGTGGGCCATCAGGAAGATATGCAAGTCCAAATGCAAAATCAGAATCACACTACAACTACTCAAAGAATTGGAGCAGCTGAGCCATGCCTTGTCTTGACTTCCGATCCTAAACCTCGCCTCCGCTGGACTGCCGATCTTCACGAACGCTTCGTTGACGCCGTCACTCAGCTTGGTGGTGCCAATAGTCTGTGCTTCTCTTCCTTCCTTTACCCTTTTTTCTTTTCTCTTTGCTTCATGCTTTCTCATGTAAAAGTTTCTAACTTTATTGTTTTCTCGGCATTTTACTTGTTGGTCCTCTGATTCTCTTTTATTCTTGTTCATATATGTGCCTTGCGTAGTTTCACTACTCGGTCCAAATATGAAATTTGCTCTCGAAAAAATTCTCTTCTATTCTTGTTCATATATTTGCCTTATATTTTCCCATGTGGTGTAAGTATTATCAACATATATACATGTCCACTGATACATCTTTTGTCGACTATACCTGTGTGTTGCTATAAAGTTGTTTAAGCATATCGAAGTCTTCAAATTTTTGCGTCTGGAAGTAAAATTTATGTCTTTAAGCGTTATGAACCCATGTTATTTAGGTATTCAGTAGCTCAAAACCCTGTTTTATTGCATCTGTTATCCCTTGTTTCAAACGCTATAGGCTGTTTGGTGTTTTGTGCTATTTTGGGAACTCAAAATTGGGCCTTTCCTTTTCTTCTTATCAGGTTTAATGTGAATTCTGGCTTTTGCTTGTGTATTTGCTATAGCTGTTATCTGTTCAACTTGCAATAAAAAATTCAGGATGTCATGAGCTACAAATCTCAGTCATACGTCGGTGTTGTCCTTAACTAGCAACTTAGTTCTTGACTAACCTTAGTCCCAAACTAGCTGGGATTCATTATATAGATATTTGTTCCTGAAAAAAATATACAATAATAATAATAATAATAATAATAATAATAATAATAATTATTATTATTATTATTATTATTATTATGTAAAATCTATCAACTTACCACTTTTCCTCCATTTGGGCTTGGGGCACATATGCTGAACGTTGTACAAAGTCAAATCTGAAATAGGTAGGACTTTCGATCTTAACTAAATAAACAGCCGAAGGATCAAGCTTGGATTCTATTGAGTTCCATCCCTGTTTCTTTTCTGGTAAATACGAGGTCATACTTGTTCACTTGGCAGATGGAAATGGTGCAAGCCTAAACTGCTATTATGTAATTTGTTTGTTACTTTGTTACTAGTTCACTTTGAAAATAACTACATATCTATACCTAGTTTAGTAACTGTTGGGAATCTCTTAACTGTTTGGATACTCATGCTGTTACTGTTCTCAATGAGGACGTGAATGATCATTGCAGAAGCTACACCAAAGGCCATCATGCGGACAATGAATGTAAAGGGACTTACACTCTTCCATTTAAAAAGTCACCTTCAGGTTTTGTTTCATCTTTCAATAATATTGCTGATGTATTGCTAATGGAAATGAAACTCTTATGCCTTGAGTGTCAACACATACATATCTTGTGGTATTGCAGAAATATAGACTGGGTAAGCAATCAGGGAAGGATATTGATGAAGCATCCAAAGATGGTTCGTCCTGTTAATTTCTCTCTGACCTTCATGGTGAATGATATCAGTAGCACAATTTTGCTGTCAGTAACCAGTTTGGCTAAATTCCTGACATTATCTCTTAAAAATTATATAGTTGCCATGCCCCTAAAAATAAAAAATAAAAACCGCAAAGAAATAATTAATAAAAGGAGATAAAGGCAAAGTGGCCCATTAATGTTTTCATTCAGAAGAAAAGAAAACCAGATATTGGCATTTGATTATATTTTGATGCCTTTCTTCTTAGAAAAGCCTATTTATGTTAACTCTATGTAATTAGAAACCTAAATCTAAACTGAATGTTTATATTGTCCCTGTTTGTGCGAACTATCTTCCCCACTTCCTGAAGGGTTGTCTGGAGCATACCTTTTCAAAAGCCCTGGTGGCAGTAATTCTTCACCAATTATTACTTCTTCCTATATGAATGAGTAAGATGATTTTTCTTCTTCACTCAAAAAGTCACCCGTGTGTAGTTGAATTACTGAATTATGTAAATATTATTTTTTAGGGGTTATGAAGTGAAGGAGGCATTAAGAGTGCAAATGGAAGTTCATAGTAAATTATATCTGCAAGTTGAGGTAAAATTTTCCTCATATGTAGTAATCATCACTCGTCTGCCCCAATTTTGGACTGTTTCCATGAATGACATGCTTGCTGACGGTTACTTGGCTGTGGGTTTGTTTAGGCTAAAGAAATTGATTTGATAATTCTGGGCCTCTTGATAACTGCTTTTGATGGCAGTGCAAACTTGCACAAGATAGCAATTACCTGATAATTATCAAAACTTCACTCGCTTGTTTAACTAGGAACTATCAAGACTTTGGATCTGGCCTTGCAATGTGCAGTACTTTTCTTTTGGTAAGGTTCCCTGTGCCCCAACTAGCTCATCTTCATACTTTTTTTGTGTAGGTGGAGAAGCATTTGCAAATTCGCCAGGATGCAGAAGGAAGATATTTAGCCCTGCTTGAGAGGGCTTGTAAGATGCTTGCTGATCAATTTCTTGGAGGTACAATTATTGACATGGACAGGCAGAAGGGTTCAGGGAATATGACACCAAGAATTACCTCCCTTGATCCACTTGGCTTTTACTCTTTGCAAAGTGAAGCAGCAGCTGAAGTGCATGGCCCAGAAGAAGTAACAACTAGTTTGCATCACCAGGGGGCTGATTGTTCCACTGAGAGCTGCCTAACTTCAAATGAGAGTCCTCGAGGACTTGCTCTGGAAGGATATCCAGTTGGAAGTAAGAAACAGATTCTGAGTTTGGATTCAACAACAGCATCTCTGATTTGGAATGAAGCGAAGATAAGAACCTCGGAGGTTAACATGAGCACAGTTATTCCGCTTGGACTTGCTGGGCATGGCATATGGAGCTGAGAAGTTCTTGTCCAGTCTGCAGCTCATTCATTGAGTTAAAATTTCAAGTGGAATATTAATATGTTTTTGTCGAAAGTGTTGACAGTAGTAGCGGAAATGACGTGTCTTGAAATTGTAAATTTTGAATTTCAATATATTGACGTGTTGGACACTCTTGCTGATGATTATTCTGCATCTTTTAGTGGTTCTATTTGGAGTTGTTTCCATTTTGCTCAATGTTACTGGTTTTTGTGGTTCACATAATCCAAGTAGCAGTTGTTTGTTACAAGGATTGGCATGGATAGCATCTGTATCTATGTCTGCTGGGAAAGTAGTCAAATCAGCTGGATGGACATCATGTGTAAGCCATAATTTGGATTGAGAAACTGCCGGCCCTTGGAATGGGCGGCTTGAGATTATGAATTTGGTTGTAAAGATGCGATTAATACTTATTACGATTGAAGGTGAAAGCTTCAAGAAGGCCATTTTGGTCTAATTACGCGTTAGCAAGCTGTTTGAGCAGCAGCCGGCCTTGCCTGCAACATTTTAATAATGTTCTATTTTCGGCATGACACGAGAAACAAGAAAAGGGTTAATCTTATTTCTGTGTTCATATATGACATTCACAAACCATAGTTACACTGAACATTTAATCAAATTAATGGGTGACTTAAGTTTTTTTGTACTTGATCAATGAAGAGTACCATATGTCACGAGTATTTTATACTTGGCCATATTTGATATTCACCCATTAATTTGTAGTAATGTAAGCGAGAATTTTACTAAAACTAAATCTAGAACTCTCAAGTCTGAGAGACTCATTTCATTGTGTAGAAAAGGATAACCAATGGGCCTCTTTCATTTGGAGTCTTAAAGAAAATTTAGTGGAATGCGGGTAGAATGGCAAAATGGCATCATCCTTGTTTAAAAAATAAAATATGGGAAAATGTGTTAGCGGTGCAAGGTTTTTATGTACTTATTTGCGGAAGATGTTACCAATCAATTGTTTAATTTTTATATTATAGTGTAATTAATAATTTATATTTTATATTTAAAAAAATATATTAATGAGTCTCTAATATTTGATGTCGTTCATTACTTAATCTCTACATCCAATTTAAATTAGTTTTTCTATTAACTAATGACATTTTCGTGTGTTTAAAGGAGGGAGACAAGTTACTTTTATCAATATTTAATTTTTTTATTATAGTGTTTATTATTATTTAATTATTGTATTATACTCCATCCATTTTATTTCAAATACATTTAAGTTAATACTTTCTTAATTAATATATTTCAACAATAAACAAAGGTAAAATTGAAAAAAAAAATAATACTTTTTTAATTTTTTAAAATGGCAAATAAAATGGAATTTTTTTTTAAATTATCACTTGAAGTGTGATGATGGGAGCAGTAAAATTAATTACTTGGTTCTCATATTTTGACTTTTATTGCCTTGTTAGCACTTAAAATGAACAAAATAATTAAATAATTAATGGAATAAAAAATAAAAATTATTTAATATGTTTTTCAAAATATAAAGATGAAATTATTAATTTTATTATAATATAAAAATTAAATAGTAATTTTTCTTAATTAAATTTATTGGTATTGTAAAATCTAAATTTCTTGTTCAATAACACAATCTTTACTAATTACTAAAAGTAAAGCCGCCAATTCGTTGGTTCCCCTAATAATTAATTATTTAAATTTAATTTAACTCAAAAATTAAAATATATGGGCTAAAATTATTAATTTCAATAAAAATTAAAAAATTTAATTTCTTAATTTTTGAATTAAATTTATTAATTTTCTTAATTTAAACCAAGAACTAATAAGTTCAATCTATTAATTTTTAAAATTTTTAAATTAAATGGAATTTAAATTAAAATTTTTAAATAATTTGAAAAAAATTAAAAATAATTAAATTAAATACTTCTAACAAGTGAGCCATTATTCTCTGGTATGCATACGACGTAGAATTCCGCCTAAATAGTTTGCGCTTAGCCAGTCCCAAACCCGAATAAATGAGGAGGGTTGCGGTAGGTGACAATCAGCGAAAAAATTTCGTCACACTTTATGATATGGATTCAAATGATATAAACGTTGGGGCGTCCTCTACTAACGACGCGCTACATCGGAGACCTGATGTAGTGAGAAATATGTAAGAGTGTAGGGCGTTCATCGAAAGCGACGCGCCATGCCAGCACCCGGGTGTGGTGTTAAGTGAGCAAGGGTTCCCTCATCATGGACGGGTGTGGGTAAAGAAGTTAGTTCATAGGACAGATAGTAGAATAGATAGTAGAACAAAACACAAGATAGACATAGAAAACAATAGAAAATATCATAAAATGAGACCAATTAGGAAGGAGCAAGATATGATGAGGATCAGGGTTGGTACTTGGAATGTTAGATCACTTATAGGAAAATTAATGGAGCTTGTGGATACTTGGAAAGGAGAAGGGTGAATATTGCTTGCATTCAGGAGACTAAATAGGTAGGAGAGAAAAGTAAGGAAGTGGGTAATTTAGAGTACAAACTGCGGTTTACCGGAAAGGAGAGAAATAAGAATGGAGTGGGTATAATCATAGACAAGACATTGAAAGATGTAGTAATAGCTGTGAAAAGAGTAGGAGATAGAATTATATTAGTAAAGTTAGTACTAGAAGGAGAAACAATAAATATAGTTAGTGCTTATGCCTCACAAATAGGACTAGACAGTGAGAGTAAATAAAAGTTTTGGGAAGATATGGATGATTTAATGCAAAGCATACCGAATGAAGAGAATGTTTTCATTGGTGGAGATTTGAATGGACATGTAGGAAGTGATAGATAAGGTTATGAGAATGTTCATAGAGATTTTGGTTTTGGCAGTCGAAACGAGGAGAGAAAAAGCATCATGGATTTTGCTATGACATACGATCTAATACTAGCAAATACATGCTTTATAAAAAGAAAGTCACATTTAGTGACTTTCAAAAGTGGACAACATAGAAGCCAAATTGACTTCCTCTTAACCAGGAAGACAAATAGAGCTCTATGCAAGAATTGTAAGGTCATTCCAGGAGAGGCTTTAATAAGTCAACATCGGTTGGTGGTATTGGATATCAAGTTTAGGAACAATTCAAGTAAGGTCAGAAGAAATAGTGTAGCTCGAATAAAGTGGTGGGAGTTCAAAGGAGTAAAGCAAGTGAAGTTCAAAAATGAGCTTCTCGAGTCCGAAGTATGGAAGCTGGGTATGGAGGCCAATGATATGTGGATACAAATGGCATCAAAGATTAGAAAAGTAGCTAGAAAAGTACTTGGAGAGTCCAAAGGATATGAACCACCTTCAAAAGAGAGATGGTGGTGGAATGAGGAAGTACAAAAGGCAGTGAAGAGAAAAAGGAAATGATATAAGAAATTACCTAAATGTGATAATAATGAGGTATATGAACAGTACAAGATAGTAAAGAAAGAGGTAAAAAAAGGTAGTTAGTCAAGCAAGAGCACAGGCCTTTGAAAAGTTATATAAGAAACTTGAAACTAAAAAAGGGGAGAAAGATATTTATAAATTAGCAAGGAGGAGAGAAACGAAATGTCAAGATCTTAATCAAGTTAGGTGCATTAAGGATAAAGAAGGAAAAGTGTTAGTGAAATATGAGGGCATTAAAGAAAGATGAAGAAATTATTTTAATGATCTCTTTAATAATAGTCAAAATGGTAATAGCATGAATATAGACTATAGAATAATAGAAAATAATTTGAATTATACTAGAAGGATTAGATCTTTAGAAGTAAAGGAAGCACTTAAGAGAATGAAAGTGGGTAAAGCCTGTGGACCCGATAAAATACCAATTGAAGTATGAAAGTGTTTGGGAGATATGGGAGTGACATGGTTAACTAAATTATTTAATAAGATTCTAAACTCAAAGAAAATACATGATGAATGGAAGAAGAGTATTTTATTACCTATTTTTAAAAATAAGGGAGACATACAAAGTTGCTCAAATTAAAGGGGAATTAAACTCATAAGTCATACTATGAAGTTGTGGGAGAGAGTTGTGGAGCATTTACTACGTCATGATACTTTTATCTCTCCCAATCAATTTGCTTTCATACCTGGTAGTTCAACTATGAAAGCGATCTTTCTTATTTGAAGTTTGATAGAGAAATATAGAGATGTGAAGAAAGATCTGCATATAGTTTTTATTGATTTGGAGAAGGTTTATAATAGTGTTTCAAGAGATGTCTTATGAAATGTGTTAGAATAAAAGAGGGTATCTATTAGATACATACAAGTATTGAAAAATATGTATAAAGGAGCAACTACTATTGTGCGCACAGTGGGAGGGGACACAAGAGATTTTCCGATCTCAATTGGATTATACCAAGGATCAGCCATAAGCCCTTACCTTTTTACATTAGTTTTAGATGAATTGACGAAACATATACAAGAGAGTATTCCTTGGTGCATGATGTTTGCGGATAATATTGTTCTGATAGATGAGACACGAGAAATCAATAGAAAGCTAGAGCTTTGGAGAAGTACTCTAGAGTTAAAGGGTTTTAAGTTAAGTAGAACAAAGACAGAATACATACATTGCAAGTTTAGTAAAGGCCAAACTAGTGATAGGAAATGAGTTAGTTTGAATGGAGTGGTACTGTCCCAAAGTAATCACTTTAAATATCTAGGCTCAGTCCTTCAGGTGGATGGGGGATGTAAGGAGGATGTAGTCATAGGATTAAAGCTGGATGGTTGAAGTGGAGACGTGCCACGTGAGTTTTATGTGATCGTAAGATTCCTAATAAGTTGAAAAGAAAATTTTACCGTACAACCATATGACCGGCTATGTTATATGGTAGTGAGTGTTGGACACTGAAAGAGTCGTATGGGTCTAAGATAAGAGTTACAGAGATGAGAATGTCAAGGTGAATGAGTGGCCATACTAGACTAGATAAAGTCCGTAATGAGAGTATTAGAGAAAAGGTAGTAGTGGTGCCAATTGAAGATAAGTTGAGGGAAGGGAGATTGAGGTGGTTTGGTCATGTGAAGTGTAGACATATGGAGGCTCCAGTTAGACAAGTAGAGCACGTTAGGTTAGAGGATAAAAAGAAAAAAAGGGGTAGACTTAAATTGACTTGGAGGAGAGTAGTACAAAATAATATAGAAGCATTACACATTTCTGAGGATTTAATCTAAAATCGTTTAGAGTGGAGAAAGCGAATTCATATAGTCGACCCCAAATTTTTAGGATAAAGGCTTAATTGAGTTGAGTTGAGTATGCATACGACATAGACGGAGAAGGGGAGAACAATCTCAATGCTTTAGCAAACTATGATAGATACATACTACGAGTTTTAGTAGTAATAATAGGAAAAGGCTTGGAGAACCAAGTCAAAATGTTGAAGGGATGCAGACAGTTGGAAGAAAAATAAGAGCGTAGCCGAATATAATGAATGGAGCCATGGAGGTTGCGGGTACTTCAAAGGTGTCTTGGACCATCAAACTATAAAACAATGGAAATGGAAGCATCATTTTTATTTTTATATTTTCGGTCTGTAGTGCAAAGATATTAAAAAAAAATTCAGATACAAAGGAATGAAATAGAACAAACAAGCAAAGAAGCTTTGTTGTGTTTGGCCTGCATAATCCAAATACGTAGCAATCAGAAAAAAAAAAAAAAATTCCTGAATAATCATGATAAAGCCAGACGGAATATAACTAAGTAGATTCCGTCGAAAGGCCGGTTGTCTTCATATTATTTTTTTTACTTTTAATTTTTATTCTCATAAATAGGTAATTACCCTTTATTTTTTATTTTCGTTCAATGATATATTACCCTTTTTACATTCAGTATGTGATAATATATACAATATTACAATTAGATTCAATTTTTCATCTATGTTCCCAACATATTTTATTATATATTTTTATCTACTTTTTTTTTAATTATACTTTTGTTTATTTATTTGCTTCTTTTCAGTTTATAAAAAAGAATTTAACAATCAGCCAAAATCATATAAAAAATAAAAAATTTCAAGTTAACAAATAATAATAATTTCTAACTCTATATATATTAATAATTTTTATGAT
The DNA here is from genome assembly GCF_030052815.1 of Hevea brasiliensis. NCBI lineage: Eukaryota > Viridiplantae > Streptophyta > Magnoliopsida > Malpighiales > Euphorbiaceae > Hevea > Hevea brasiliensis. Next base: position 230,284 of record NC_079495.1, on the reverse strand, counting down.
TTATTAAGTTATAGTCATACCGTTAGTAATAGGTGAATATGATTATAGTATTACACAAAAATATATTTTTATTACTACCCAAATTCAACAAAAATGATAACTGTAGATTTTATAAAAAAAAATGAGCATCGCATAATTAAATTGAAAAATATATTTTTTTTAAGTTAAATATATTTAACTTTTTTTATGAATACATAAAGATAAATGTAATAACTCTTAAATTTAATATTTATATTGAAATTAATAAAAAAATTAATTAAAAAATATATAATACGTACAAAAATTTAAATGTAAAATTTTAATTTTAAAATTAGAAACGAGAATAGAATAGCAGTTGAAGAAGGAACAAAAGCATCAGTTGTTTCTGTTCCTTTTCAGTCCTCATTTCATTTGAGGTCAAGGCTCTCTTTCTATCTATTTTCTTTTCTTTTCTTTTTTTTTTTTTTAAAAAAAAAAACACATACACAAACACAGTTTCAGCTCTCTCTCTCTCTCTCTTTCTCTCTCTCTCTCATTTCAACACCTGAGATTAACAGCTCTATACATGGATTGGTAGTCAATCTGTATCTTAAGCAATCGCTATCAAAAATAATACGAGCCCAGCAGCAGCAGCTCTAAAATTTCTTCTTTCTACGAGATTAATCCTATACAGATCTGTGTACGTTTTTTATTTTCCCTCTCTTTTTATGGTTTCTGCTTTTTCCCCTTCTTTGATTAATTTTTTACTCTCAGATTTTCCATTTTCCATTTTTCTTTCGGTTGGGCTCCTCAGCTTCTACTGCTAAACGGCCGCAAATTTCTATACTTTTTATTCTCTAATTTTCTTTCTATGTGTTCTGATTTTCTGTAACCCTAAGTTTCTTGTGTCTTTTTATTTTAAACGTGTTTATGATAATTTGTTATGATGTTGCTTCCTTTCTTTCTTTCTTTGATTATATTCAGATTGTTAGTAATAGGGTAATTACGAGGGTCATATAGTTTATGTTGCTATTGAAAGTTTGAAACTCATCCTCCTACAACTTTGGCAGGTTCATACTTTATTTTCCTATATAAACATGCTCTTATCCTGTAATATTCAAAACTTGAGCGAAATGCTCTCTAACCTTCATTACTTCAACTTGGTTCTGCTAGACATACTTCCCAAGTGTATATTAGTATATAAAGTTGCTGAATTTTAGATTATCAACTTAATATCAACTGTTTTTAACTCAAATTAAACCTTTTACCTAATCTGGAAATTTTCTGTACAGGAGAACTTGGGGAATTTTGTTTCCAGTGGCTATGTTTTTTCATGTTTTGATGGTGGATTCATGACTTATGTCTATTCTTAGATTTGCTGTCACTAATGTAATTTCACATTTGGATATTTAGCTGTAGCTATTTTCCCATTAGCAACTGCGATGTGCATTTGCAATCTAACATGTCCATAGATATGTGCATATGCAACAGTTTCAGACAAGCTTTTGTATGGATATGACAAAAGATCTGGTAATTTAACATGATGCCATCACAATCTTGTTGCAGATAACAATAGTTTCTTTTTTGTTATATTTATTTTGACGTAGAGTATATAAATGCTAATTGCATTTTCAGTGTATAACCCTCCACCCCCAACCCCCACACACAAAAATAAATAATTAAAAATAAAAAATAAAAATAAAAAGAAAGAAAATTTTGGTCAATTTCGCTAATATCTTTTCCCCTTTTCATTAAGCATGCGTATTAGATTTTTATGGAAAAGAAAATGTAAATCTAGAGAAGCTTTGACTGCTTTTACAATTTTGACCTCTAAGCATCCAACTTTTAAATAACAAATAAAGGTAGGAAAATAATAGTAATAGATCCCAATTTGAAAATCTGAGCTACAATAGGAAATATAGAACATGGTGAAATAGTAGGTGTAATTGAGAAGATGTTTTTATTTAAAATTTATATGATTAAAGCAATATTAATGGTGCTGTTTGAGGATTCTTTATGGGTATGGATCTGCAAAACAAGAATACTAGTGGTTGGATTGAGTAATCTCTCAAATGCTTAAGTCAGTAACGGAAACTGGAAACTGGAAGATGAAAATATAGAATAAAGAAGAGAGAATGATTAGGTTCGGCGTGTACTTGGTTATCCCCATGTATATAGGCATCGGTTGGACTTCCACTTAGACTAGGAGTTTGAGTTGGAATAGAACTTGGTCTTTGAATATCTCGGATATTTTTTGTCAGAGTTTTTGTTGGACTGCAAATCCCTCCTGGACTAGGATTCTAACCTTGTCGAACGAGCATATCTTAGGATCTGTCTGGGCGAAGGAGATAGTCATCCATATTTGTATTCGCGCCCGGGAGGGCAAATGACTTGTTCTGTCGGTTAACGGGATGAATTAGGTTTTCCTAACATTGTGCTATTCTTTGACCTAGAACATGGGGCTACCGATTTGTTTCTTTTGTAATTAACCTTGTATCTGCGAACCTAATGTATGAAAAAAAGAGTTATTCAACATTTTCATGCGTATGGTATATGGATATGGCTAATGGAATAAGCACAATTTACTAAAGCACTTGGTTGTAACAAAGTAATTGATGCGGTCAAGGAAAAGGAATTGTTTTTATTTTATATTTCATTGTAAAATTAAGAAGTTTAAATTTCTTTTAATTAAAAATGTAGAGAAAGGAGAGATTGAGGAATGAATGGTTTGATTATTCTCTCAGGCTTTGGGGATTAAATAGCTGATAGAAAAAACTAATTAGGAAATCTATTTTACAGGCATAAACAATCCTTCCTAATTAACTTCTAACTTCCTAATCTAATGCAAGATTACAGGAATAATTATGAGAATAAATATTTACCAAAAAGTTTAGATTATTTAGATATTTTATGACAATGTCAGAAGTAGTAGTTTATTTTATTAAGAAATTTAGTTTATTTGGGATTACTAATTAGGATTCGTTTAAATATTTTCTTATTTTGTGATTCCTAATCCTAATAGTAGTAGGACTGGTTGATATACTACAAGTATTTTATTAAAGATATTATTCGATTGAGGAATTAATAAATTGAGAATGTTTTTCTCTACCCTTTGAGAAAGTGTTTTTCATCCCTTTGAGAATTTGTTTCTCATTACCCTTCTCGTTCTACATTAATTTGGTGCAAAGCCTCAAAATCCAACCAGTGTTTTTTTTGGCCTCAAAATTTTCATTATGTTTACTGTTTGCTTTTTCTTTGCTGAGTCACTTCCTTACCTCTCAATTATTGCTTCCAAGCCTACTTTGCTATAGCTTTGATACTAAATTTTTGAAACCCAAGTCCACCACCCTTTGCACAACATACCCACAGTGTCGCAAATCTTTGCAAGTCTGTCCATCGCAAGTTCAACCACTGCCTATTAAACAAAACACCACGATTTGTACACAATTCAACAGAGTCAAGATCTCTCATGAAACAGATACTTTCCTTGCCTTTCTCCTAACAACCCAAATTATGTTAACTAGAGTCACCATTGCCGGCCACCAAATAGCCGTGTCTGCATTGCCAGGCGATTGGAGACGTCTAGGCTACCTTTCCCAAGCAAATTTGACTGCTTGACATTGATTGGAAGCTTAGATTCGTCCAGGTCAGATTTCAACCTAATTTGAGACCTGCTTGAATCTTGACAATTTCTTACTCCTGACCCTCTCTTGCCCTTCACCATCAACTGGTGGCTCTGTTCCCATTTTCAGAACTCCTTTGTGAAGCCCCTGCAGTGAGATTCAACTGGGTCAGTAGGCAACCCGACTCGCAACTCAGCCTAAGGAGTTCACAAAGGACACTTATCATTGCCACATCAATGATTGCCACATCATCACTCACCATTGAACTCCTTTGTCAATTGCCACATCATCACTCGCCACACGTCAACTAAAATTTTGGAGGACCCTTGCATACTGATTTCGACATGCTGATTCCAATTTTGGCATCCTGTTTGGCTAGAAACATTTCCTAAAAGCTGAAATTTGTGTTTCTCCAATGAGATATGCTTTTTTAATTAGAATTTCATGTTATAGACTCACATTGAGAGAGTACAACATGAAATCGATTACTACAAAGTTGACATTGGAAAATTACAAAATGAAATCAATTACTATGGGGTCAAATTAGCTAATCTTGGTTATTGGTTGAATAAATATGTCAGTAAACTTGATTTATGTTATAAATATTAAGATATCCAACAAATTCTGTGGAATAAGGAAAGAGAATATCGGGATATAAAACGACTCTTATGAGTTAGGGATAGAGAATTGAATTATGTAAAGGGGAATACACTATCTCATGTTTTGTTAAAATAAAAGCAGAGCTTGATGATGTTTAAAGAGTTGTTAAAGGTATTATGCGAGGACAACTTCATCATGAAGAACAAAAAGAGCAACTTAAAAGAGTTGAAATTGAAGAACAAAGAGCAGCTTGAAAGGGGAATACACTATATCATGTTTTGTTAAAATGAAAGCAGAGCTTGATGATGTTTCAAAAGTTGTTAAAGATATTAGGCAAGGACAACTTCATGATGAAGAACAAAAAGAGCAACTTAAAAGAGTTGAAATTGAAGAACAAAGAGCAGCTTGAAGAACCTAAGTCTGAAGAATCTGAAGCTTTGGTTGTTGAGACTTCACATGTTGAAAAACTTGTAGAAGCTAGTGAAAAAAAAATGAGGAATGTATCGTAGAAAACAGAGAAAGTCAAGTCATAGATATGAAAATGGAAATTGAAGATTTAGCTGCAATGGAGACAACAATGGAAATTAAAGATTTAGTTAATTCTTTTGTTCCTAGTGAAGAGCCTTTCTACTTTGACTGTTTTTCTATGTTTAAACGTTTCTAGGGTAAGAAGGAATGCATGAAGTTCTTTGTTTCAAGCTTATTGCCACCATTCAAGAAGATAGAATTGCTTTTTTCTCTGAATTCGGTTCTTGATTCTTTTGCACTTCAAACTTAAGCTCTCCAACTAGGGAAGAATGATATTTTTCATTGTAAAATTAGGAAGTTTAGATTTCTTTTAGTTAAGAAGTTTATATTATTTAGGTATTTTATTACTATCTAAGAAGTAGTATTTTATTATATTCAGGAAGTTAAATTGGTTTGGGATTATGTGGTGGTATTGGTTTAAGAATTTTCTTATTTTGGGATTCCTAATCCTAGTAGTAATAGGACTAGTTGATATACTATAAATACTTATTTCTTCTTAGTATTTTATTAGAGTTTATGATTATATTATTCTATTGAGAATAAATAAATTGAGAATGTGTTTCCTTACCCTTTGAGAATGTGTTTCTCATCCCCTTGAGAATTGTTTTCTCATGACCCTTCTTGTTCTATATCAGTAATGGATATTGAAAAGAGTTAAACCAGTGTTTTTCTCGTCATTTGATTCATAGATGTCTTGTTCTAGAAGGGAACTTAAAGATCTAAGCTGCTTTCTTTGTCATTACAGTCAGTTCTGTCCTGATAGGGCCTATGTAGCTTTTAGTAGTTTGCCAATTTCAGGTTTGTTCTTTACCATTGTGAATTTGTGGTTAACTGCAGAAAAGAAAAGATTTTGTCAGCTAGTCCCACCTAGATTCTTCATATTGGGGCCTAGTTGAGTTGTTAGATCTTACATGCATATTGATCTGGCAATTGTAGTTAAATGAGATATGCTTTTTATATTTGCTACATGGAACTCATGTTAGTTACACACTACTCTTCACCTACTTCTCTTTTTGGTTGATGTTTTAGCTTGTTAAATGCCTCTATGACTATTCACTAAATGGAACCTATGTAGAAATGTGAAGCTTGATTTTTTCTTTAATTCTTTTTATTCTAGTGCTTTCTGTCTGACCTTTCATTTTCTTGGTTACATATGAATGACATATGTATCAGCTGAAGAGTATTCCTAGTTCAAGTTTGGTCCATAAAAGCTCATTAATTCATGATCAGCATTTAGATTGTGGTGCTAGTACAATGGACCCTGTTGGTGGAGGGAATAGTCTCAACAACAACCCTAGTCTTGCTTCAAAGCAACGATTGCGTTGGACTCATGAGCTTCATGAACGCTTTGTTGATGCTGTGGCACAACTTGGTGGACCAGATCGTGAGTCTTCTTTAAAACTGGCTTTCTTTTTCTTTTTCAAATTAAATTTTCGTTTGTTATTCTTTGTTGCTATTATTAATATTATCCATATCATCAATAAACTCCAAAAAGAATTCATGAATTACACAATCAGCCAAGGCAATGAAATTATTCAATTCTTGATTTGTTTGCACTCAATACTGACAACGTTGGTTGTTTCTTGACATCTTGTAGCTGTTATGAGATGGATGGTAATTGTTTTTCATACGTGGAATCAAACTGCTTGGGGGCATTTTCAATAATGAAGAGATCAGGAAAAAAAAAAGCATTTTCTTTTAACAAAATAAAATTTTCTTCCTTTACTCAGGAAAAAGCTATTTCAGTGTTTTAGTAGTCCTTATATGACATGCACTTTGGGCATTTTTCATTTGTAGTTAAATATGATATGCTCTTTATATTTTGTTGCACATTCACACGTGTTCTAAACTTAAATAGGCATATGATGACTCATCAAAGATCTTAAATTTGATCCATACTTCATTTTTTTGACAAGTGTTTTGGATATTAAGGTGGACCTGGTGTTTAACAGAGCTGAATGACGAAAAATGATTTATATAGCCTACCTCAACTAGTTTGGTATTAAGGCTTAGTTGTTGTTGTTTTTGTCAAGTGAAGGTTGTGTAATTGCAATTACTGGAATACTCGATTTGGAATTAGAACCAGATCAATTGCCTGAGAAGTTTAATCCATTCAAAATTTATTTCTTGGCATGGGACTGTAAAGGAATTCAACAAGTGCTATGAATATAATTTAAGTGTTAATGAATATAATGAACAATTTTCCAATCTTTTTTCTCTCTAGGGGCTACCCCCAAAGGTGTTCTCAGAGTCATGGGTGTGCAAGGTTTAACAATATACCATGTCAAAAGCCATTTACAGGTGTGTAAGAGTTGATTGTTATCCTAATCAGAACTAACTTATTTCTGAATTCCTTTTTGGGTGACTGCTTGGGTAGTTCATATTTTGATATTCCTTGTCCTCATTTCTTATTTTTGATGATTTGCTTTTCTGACACATCCAGAAATATCGACTTGCAAAATACCTTCCTGACTCTTCATCTGATGGTAAGTTTATCTGATGTCCATTGTTGTTCAAATGTGACCATGCACATGCTCTCGCATGTTGTCTTTTAGTATCCTTACTGTACAAACTTCTGTTTTCTGATACTGATTCAATGATAATGCAAGGGAAAAAAGCTGACAAGAAAGAAACTGGAGATATGCTTTCCAATTTGGATGGTTCATCGTAAGTGGAGCTGCACTTCTGCTTTCTGTTTTTGCCATTGTGATATGTTTAATAGGTCATGTTAATGTTAAATGTTTGTGGAAGTTTCAAAATTAGAAATTCATGTTTTACCACAACATAGAATCACATGGTAGAGCTTCAGCCATTGAAAAATTCAAGACAACCCAAGGCTCAAAATCAAAATTCAGATATGCTATTTTAGATTATCGAGTGATCAATTCAAAACTTGATTTGAGAAATTGTGTTCTTAATGTTTGCAGTGGAATGCAAATTACAGAAGCACTGAAGCTGCAGATGGAAGTGCAAAAGCGACTGCATGAGCAATTGGAGGCACGATTTTTTTTACAATTTATGCTTTCAATATATTAGTTTTTTTGGTTAGACTTTTCTGTTAATGGTATGGTATTTTTATCAGTTGAATTTATAAACTCTGCATGAATGAGGAGAAAAGATTATTGATGGTCAGTTGAAATTTCAGGGACATAAAATAACATAAAAAGAGCAATTTTTGGTTCTTCCTTTTCTCTAAATTAGATTTCAATATTTGGGAAATTCTTACCTACACTTGGTGTATGGCCCCATATAAACACTAAACCAATAAGCTTTTCCCATCCTAACCTTGTGTCAGATTTTTGTCTGTTTTCACAAGGAAAACCAAAATCTGACCCAAGGTTGAGGTAGCAAAAGATTTATCAGTTTGGTGTATGTGTGGGGCTATACACTTAGCACAGGTAAGTTTTGTTGGTTTCTTGTTCGTAGAGCTTTTATGCATTAAAAGGCACCTGCATAATTTTCCAAATGGTAACTTTATTTTGTTTAATAGTTGATGTAGGATTTTCTCTTATGAAAATAAAATAGATATTAATTTATTCTTTAAAGAACTGATGCAATATTTTATTTTTAGCTTGGGAAATTGTTGAAACTGACTAATTGTATACAAATGCAAATTGGTCTTTTCGGTTCTAGCTTTTGGGCTGTAACTCTGCAGTTAGATCCGGCCACAGGCTTGGTTCCAGTTCACCTAAAAGGGTGAACCGGAACTGGAACCGTGAGCCCCCACGGTTCAGGTTTTGGTTCGATCTGGGTCGAAATCGAATGGTTCAATTTTTTTTTTTCAGATTTTCTTTTAAATTTTTTAAATAAAAAGGCGGTTCGGCCAGAACCGTCTGATTTGGTTTTGGTTCAATTCCAATCTGGTACATTTTACGGTTTGAGTCAAAGATAGGTTTGGCCGGTTCCCGTCCAGTTCCAATTGTGAACTGGCCCTTAGCCGGATCTATCTGCTGTATTATGTCAGCGTAAGTCTTACAAAGCATGCTACTTTGAATGCAACAGGTGCAGAGACAGCTACAGTTACGTATTGAAGCGCAAGGGAAGTACTTGAAGAAGATAATTGAAGAGCAACAACGACTCAGTGGAGTCCTTGGAGAGGTGCCTGCTGCAGGGGCCTCTGCCCCGGTATCAGGTGATAGTTGTCCAGAATCTGACCCCAAGACTGACCCAGCGACCCCTGCTCCAACTTCTGAGTCCCCTGTTCAAGACAAGGCTGCCAAGGAGCGTGCCCCAGCCAAAAGCCTTTCTATTGATGAATCATTCTCATCTCACCATGAGCCATTGACTCCAGATTCACGTTGTAATGTTGGTTCCCCAGCCGAGAGCCCTAAAGGTGAGAGGTCTATGAAGAAGCAACGGCTATCCATGAGCACAGCATATTCAAAACCAGATATGGTCCTGACTCACCAGATACTGGAGTCGAGCTTAAACTGCTTCCCACAGCCACATTCTGTATTTGTGGCAAGAGAGCAGTTTAATCCTTCATCTGGATTATCTGTTGGAAATGAAGATGAAATAGAGAAGGCTTCAGGCAATGATCTGTAGTTTTGGTTGCTACATGATTTCATGATGTCTGCCCTTGATGACTCTTTTCATTTTGCTTTTCTATGTAATTTCTAAGAATATGTTCTCGAGCAGGTTAAAGAACCCATTAATGTTAGATGTTGCAGATAATTAGGTTCAAGGAAAGCTGTTCATTTATAGTGATTACCTTTAGATTTGCCATAGATGCTTGAGATCACTGATCTAAAAGTGGACATGCATTGTGAATGGGCACGGGATTGGTTAAGATATGTACAATAGACCTCTCATTGCTTGCATCTGTTGGACTTTTGGTTATTCAAAGGTACCTTGCCATGGTTAGCATGGGTAAGGAATGCTTCCATTGATGATGCATTGTAATTTGTCGCGCTGGCTATAAGATATTTAAAGTTTCTGACACAGTATTGAAAATGCTTAGTAGTGCTACAAATCATGGGTTACCAGGCTTGCAAGGTTATAGTTGAGCGATTCTGCATCATTGTGCTGGTCACAATCGTATGCATCACTTGTTGGTTTTGAACAGCAGAACCCTAGAACGGTAACCATCAATTTATGATACTGCACTGCTGGGTTATCTTGCAGGGTTCTGCGCCCAGCTGAGAGAGAGAGAAAGCCGGTACCGTCAAGAAGAAGCTTGGGCACAATGCACCCAGAAATCGGAAAGAGAATCAATACCTATTAACTTCGTGCAGAGGGTATAAGGTATGACATTTAAAGTTAACCTGACACAGTTACAACTATAAACATGTTGGTACAACAGCAGTCATGAAGAACAATGTCTTTGATGGTTTACTCGCTTTAGAAAGCAACGGCGCAGCTGCTTACTAAAGGCCTCTAGCCTTTCAAATTTCTCACTCTTGAGCTTCTTCGGAACTGTTAGAGCTTTATTCTTCTTGTTCTTTTCTTCCTCTGATGAGTTTGGGGCTTGTTGCATGCTCCTTAGTGGTGTTGCCAAAGCCTTTTGAGTCATCTAGATTCGAAAAGAAAAACAAATGATCACTGACTTATCGAGATTAAATATGACACAGATTAGTAAGAGGCATGAATTGTAGCGAATTTCTTCTGGCCTTGGTTTCTTTAGCAAGATCACCCAAACACCCTGCATGTAACACTTTATCAACAAAAGGCTATCTTAACCTCCACAAAAGGCTAAAATGGCAGAGCCATTATATGCCATTCATTAATATAGCTAATGCTTCCTCATCCAGTCATGCCTCTGCTAAGAACTATCTAAGTATTATAATTATTCTTTCTTCCAAAATAAATTTAGACAATATAAAAAACATGAAAAAGGCGTATGACAAAAAAAAAAAAGGTACTCATATACAAGTTTCAGTATGCTCTTGAACCAATCTACAGCGCAACACAAATGAGCACATAAAAAGATGTGAATGAGATAGACAGACCTCATGGCTGCTGTCAGTGGCTTCGCATTTAACAGATGATTCTTCATCGCTACCTCCGAGGGAAGAGCATCTTCCCCAACTTTCTCTATTTGAGCTGGTATATGAACAACATTCCTCAATCTGGCCACTTGGCTTACCCTGTAGAGCCATAAATCCAATACTCCATTAAACGTAGTAGCAAAAAGTATAACTTGCTGTTCAACTTGGTGTAGATAATCTTGCAAATCCAAGAACTGCTAAGAGTATAGGGTGGGAAGTGCATTGAAAAAAGATTTCTGATCATGCAAGTTGCTTAGCTTTATATAGATTTAACAAAGCATCAACAAAATCTCCATGCATAGAGGGCAGTCCACATTGCTGTTGGATTTTCTGAAGCCCAATTCCAAAAACATGGCTAATAACATATTAATCATCTATTTGGAATTGTGTTTACAACTAATTTTAGCAAAACCACCCCTTGGGTGCTTTAACTAAAACCACCTTACTTGTACCGTTTGATGTGTTGCATAAATAGTTTCTAACTTAATGTCAAACAGGCGATGTATTTTTGAAAAATTGAGATGGAAAATTGCCCTTGATTTCAATTTCAGTATGCTGGGTATTAGGTTAAAAATTGCTAGAGTATACAACTTAAAAAGGGTTCTAGACCTCGTTTATCCATATCATGCCCCTTTTCTTTCATTTATCTTTCTTTGCATGATAAAAGTTAGGGATTCTTTGTTATGGATGCATATTTGTGGGTATGACTTGATCCACAAGAGAATCCAATCAATGGTGATAAGAATGACAATAAATAAATTAGCATCAAAAGTGGATTCAGCAGCAGCAACTAATTAGCAGAAATAAATATCCTAATTAAGATATTACTCTAATTGTCATTATCATACATTATTATCTTAAATGTTGATTTCCAATAATAGAAAATTTCATGTGAAATCATGTAATAATCTCTTTATAAGCAGATCAGATTATGAATAAAATATCAAGCAAAATTATCTGTGAGGTTTGAGACTCTCTTAACGAGTCTTGAGGTTTTGGACTCCCTCCAACGAGTCCTACTTTTCTGTCACCATAGGTCCATCAAGAGGGAGAAACCGCAAAAAGGGAAAGGTTGCAGGTTCTGAAGAAGACTTCATAGTTCATCGCCCGCAACTCGATCCTTGACTGGTGAATATAACAAATTGGTATCAGAGCCAAACATAGGGGATTCCAATGAACTGCGAGCCCTTATCCGCGAGATGTCAGAACAGAATGCAGCAAGAGTTGCCCAAGTACAGGCGTAGGTTCAAGATTTAACTCAGCAACTAAAAGAATTCATGTCAGTCATGGGCGGAACCAATGGAAAGGGAATGGAAACTGGAATCAGTAGCAGTTCCTCACATTTGAATACTGCTACAAGGCTGGAAGAAAGAACGGAGCCACGACAGATTAGAGGCATGGTGTCGAGGTATGCCAAGTTGGACTTTCCAACTTATGATGGTTTAGATGATCCGCTCATCTGGCTCCATCGTTGTGAGCAATTTTTTCTTAATCAGAAGACATCAGAAATAGATAAGGTGAACCTTGCAGCATTCCATATGACGAGAGAGGCACAACTCTGATTCTATAGATTAGAACAAGAAGAACCTCGACTATCGTGGAACGCGTTCAAAGAATATTGCAATTTGAGATTCGGACCTCTACTCAGTAGCAATCCTTTGGGCGATTTAGCTAATCTAAAATAGACAGGGACGGTGGAAGAATACCAACGTCAGTTCTAGAGCCTCCTAGCTCGAGCAACAACAGTTCGAGTAGATCAGCAAGTTGATTTGTTTACTGCAGGCCTGACAGATTCAATCCGAATCGATATAGAGATGCAAAATCCTACGAGTTTGGTGGCAACTATGAACCTGGCAAGAGCCTTTGAAAGAAAACAACTAGAAGAAAATTGGATAAATTCATAGTCCAATACAAGAACAACACCTACTTCATCAATTCTGTCTATAACCAAGGCTACTAGCACATTACAGAATTTCAGTTTAGGAAGTGTTTCGTCTCCCTTTATTAAAAGATTGAGTCATTCAGAGATGGTTGAACAAAGAGCAAAGGGTATGTGCTATAATTATGATGAACCATATTCCTCCAGGCATCAATGTAAGAAATTGTTTTGGTTGGAGATAGATGATTCAGAGGAAGCAACGAGGCAAAGGGACTATGAGTGATTCATAGTCTTATCCTACTGTTGAGCTTGACGACAAGTTCTTTCTCCAAGAAAGGAGTGATGTTATGGATGCATATTTATGGGCAAGACTTGATCCACAAGAGAATTCAATCAATGGTGATAAAAATGGCAATAAATAAATTAGCATCAAGAGTGGATTCAGTAGCAGCAACTAATTAGCAGAAATAAATATACTAATTAAGATATTACTCTAATCGTCATTATCTTATATTATGACCTTAAATGTTGATTTCCAATAATAGAGAATTCCATATGAAATCATATAATAATCTCTTTATAAGGATATCAGATTATGAATAAAATATCAAGCAAAATTATCTCAATTGTTCTGTGAGGTTTGATACTCTCTCTTAATGAGTCTTGAGGTTTTGGGCTCCCTCCGACGAGTCCTATTTTTTGTCACCATAGGTCCATCAAGAGGGAGAAACCGCAAAAAGAGAAAGGCTGCAGGTTCTGAAGAAAACTTCGTAGTTTATCGCCCCATGACTCAATCCTTGACTCGTGAATATAACATTCTTCATGTCTTACAACAACATTTTGAAAAATTCACAGTCAACCATGAAAACCATTTCAATCTTAGAACATTGTCATGCGTTACAAAATCTGCATGTGGCAGTATTAATTAGTTGAAAGTTGAAACATTAAAAAGGGGGAAAAAAAACAGAGTTGCAATAGTTAAAAAAATGAAGCTTAAAATTCCTTTCTAAAAAACTCTCCCTATTTCTCTCTTTTCCTTCTTTACATCACTCTCATTTTGCAGCCACACACGGCACATACCTGCATCTCCATAATCACATAACCCCCAACTGCTTCATTGCAACCACAGCAACTTAAAACAAAACTAGATCAATGGCAACAAATTCAAGGCCAAAAGCTGCAAGTGTGCAACTCCTTGCCTTAAAAGGGAATGAGAGATTCTATGAGGCAGAGGCCAAAAAGCTGCTGTTATATTCATTTATGTTAGTTTTTAATTACAAGACAGACCAAACAACTTTTTCATGTGGAATGATTATGATCAAATTATGATCAAACTAATTAAAATCACCTGCAACTTAGATGGTTTGTCACTGCTAAGCCTATCACTTTCATTGTCCTACATTATCAGCATAACAACACTAATATTTATTTTTTTCGAAAACATAAAAAATAGGGAAATCATAATTGATGGAAGAAGAAAAGGTACATACCGCTAATATACTAGTAATTGGCATGATTTCAGAAAGAAGTTCACTAACGGGTTTTGTTGTTGGAATGCTAGTAGTTGCAGAAGATGAACTTGCAGCATCAGCACATGCCGAGCAGAGGCCTGTGATTATCTCACATAAGAGGCTCTAGGGAAAAAGGAGGCTAAAGCTTTATTAGTCCCTGGCTAAAAAATTTTCAATAAAGGACATGTAGTTTCTGCATTGTGCCAATATAGAAGAGCAAATTGTACTATCAACCCCTTCTTCTCTGTAATGCACTGCTGACATTAAAACTCATAGGCATTTCAGATGATAGTAGAAGCGATAAAATGATTCATTACCAATCACAGGGAGCTAAGAAAAATGAAATTTTGATTGCTATTTTCATTAATTCTTAGTTCAAAAAGTGTTCCCTTTTTATTTTTATTTTTCTTTTGAATTTTTCTAAGAGTTTTGATTAGTTTGCTATTAAGGAAAAATTATAATTATTTTGAACTCGTTAAAAATTTTCCCATCTATTATTGCTAATTTAATAGGAAAGGAATAGTCAATTTCTACAAATATTTACATAATCTAGTATTTTCTTAGCCTTTGATTAAAAGGAATAAAAGCTTCTTTCTTATACATGCCTTGTTAGGTTGGCTTACAGTTTCCCAATAAAAAGAGATCCATAAGCTTACTTTCTTCTTTAAGATTACAGCCACCAACTCTTCTTATATCACTAACTGAAAGAATAACATGCGCTTTGACATTTGATTTCAAACACCATTACAACGCAACAATAAAATGCGCAGATCACATATATATTAAGCATATAAAAATCATCAAAAGAATCGCAAACAACAAAACCTTGATTGCCCAACCACTAAGAAACAATATACAAATTTCATAAAAATGAGTGTCTCATACATAGCTGGGGATATCTCAAACACCCAACTAGCCGTCATAGGAATAGAAATAGAGATATTTTTAACATGCCATGAAATTAACCAAGTAAACTATAACTATCCATCATCTACTCTGGGTATTGAGCATCTTATGGCTACAGAGTTGAAATGGATTGCCCAGAATTATAAGCACAGAGATGATAAGAAAGACCAGTGAACAAAACACAGTAAGAGGATGCAAAAAGCGTTGGACTTGTTAAGTACTAATGACTAAATCATCAGCTGAATTTACAGTGTTCATATTCTAATCTTCCTCAAAAAGCACTGTATAAAAATGGAGATCACCTCATCTATGCCACCGCCAGCCTTCAAATCGCCCAAATTGTAATATTTGTCAAGCTTACTTGAAGAGGCAGAACTATGACATGGGTAAAGGACAATGAAGAAGAAAATGGAAACTGAGTCATAATAAAACTGTGGTCGAGAGGAGTTTTGATCACCATCAAACTTTATCATATTTTTGTCCCCCTGCACAGAAGCAGAAATGTGGTTAATTTTTCAGAAGTGAGCAAATATTTTAAAAGGACATGTAAGATCTTTGGAATGATATATTACTGCATATGACATAAAGATGAGGTCAGAGAGGTGGGACTGAATGAATTTGTCCTCACTAGCATGTCCAAATAAAGCAGGAATAAATGTTTTGGGTGCAACCTGCCAGCATCAATGAACATTAACATGTTGTTCAAAGCAATGAAACGATCGTGTTTAAAGATTTTCTCTTTTTTTATATAAAAAAAAAGTCACAACCATTAGAATTTGTTTCAATTTAGCAATCCAATTCAAATTGATAAAAACTACTTTATTGTGGAACAATAGAATTTGTCCTCACTTTCTCATTCTAAATCGAATAAAGAAATTGATCTTCTTCTTCTCTCTAAATTCTCTCCTCTACTCAATCTCTTTCTCTTTCTCCCTAATTCTCTCTTTCTTCTTCTGCCGAGAGGTAGAAACCCTTGAATTAGGGTTTCTACTGACACAATCATAAAGGTTGCAAACAAAATTGATAAAATTAAAAACATTGTCTAGAATTGATAATTTGGAAAGGTTGTGACTTTTAATCATTTGACCAAATAAAAACAAAAGTAAATATTCAGTTCAAGTTCAACAGCTCAGCATAATTATAAATAACATATACAATGAGTATCACTTCTCAAACAAAAGCAGTTTATTTACACTCTAAAAGGCAGTGACCAACCTTTAGCAAGATCCATAATATCAAATTTTGCTTTCTTTTGAATTACTCGTCGCATGCACTGTACTGCCACCTTAACCTGATTGCAAGTGAAGGCAAAAGGATTCCCATTGTGTAAACTAGACTTTATAAGCATAAAAATTCCAAAACATGGTTCTCAAAACATTAACCTACCTCGTATTTAAAGATTATCTATGTATGTTTAACTATTACGTGACTAGAAACAGATATACAACAAATTTTCAGAGACCATTCCATGGGAATTTTCAAAACATGCAACTATGTTTAAGACACTGATAAACATAACACAACATAAATCTTCAAAAGTTAAAACCTAAAAAGATACATGGTTACATAAATAGCATGCTGTATGTCTACAGTAAATTAACTTAAGATTTTAGATTGTTTATTGAAAATGCAAGTCATTACTATCAAACAGAAAAGGACATAAAGATAATTAGTGAAGGCATCAATAAATTGCAGAAGTATCTAAAAGCTCAAAGGGGAAATAAATAAAGAAAATGGTCTATGAAAGGCATTCCTACTTGCTACTCAAATTATTGCTTAGCTTTATAAGCAGAAGTTGCCTCAACTCCCAACCATTATAAGTGTTAAGATTTAAAAATAAAAGAATAAAAAGAAAGAAAGGGAAGAAAAAGAAGAGAAGGAAAGAACAAAGAAAATACATCTTTATCATTCTCATTAAATCTATAAAATAGAACTTTACATATTTATATAAAAATATCATATAATTACTGCACTTAATTAGGAATATAAATCCTACACTACTCAACTCAACTCAACTCAACTCAACTCAACTCAACCAAGCCTTTATCCCAAAAATTTGGGGTCAGCTATATGGATTCTCTTTCTCCACTCTAAACGATATTGGGTTACATCCTCAGAAATGTGTAATGCTTCTAGGTCATGTTGTACTACTCTCCTCCAGGTCAGTTTAGATATACCCCTTCTTTTTTTTCTATCATCTAACCTAATGTGCTCTACTTGTCTAACTGGAGCCTTCATATGTCTACGCTTCACATGACCAAACCACCTCAATCTTCCTTTTCTCAACTTATCCTCAATTTGCACCACTCCTACCTTTTCTCTAATACTCTCGTTACAGACTTTATTTAGTCTAGTATGGCCACTCATCCACATTAACATTCTCATCTTCGCAACTGTTATCTTTGACACATACGACTCCTTCAGTGCCCAACACTCATTATCATATAAAATGGTCGGTCGTATGGCCATATGATAAAATTTTCCTTTCAACTTATTAAGAATCTTGCGATCACATAAAACTCCCGTAGCACGTCTCCACTTCAACCATTTGGCTTTAATCCTATGACTAACATCCTCCTCACATCCCCCATCTACTTGAAGGACTGAGCCGAGATATTTAAAGTAATTACTTTGGGACAGTACCACTCCATCCAAACTAAGTCCTTTCCTATCACCAGTTCGGCCTTCACTGAACTTGCAATGCATGTATTCTGTCTTTGTTCTACTTAACTTAAAGCCCTTTAACTCTAGAGTACTTCTCCAAAGCTCTAGCTTTCTATTGACTCATTCTCGCGTCTCGTCTACCAGAACTATATCATCCGTAAACATCATGCACCAAGGGATACTCTCATGTATATGTTTCGTCAATTCATCTAAAACTAATGTCAAAAGGTAAGGACTCACAGCTGAACCTTGGTGTAATCCAATTGAGATAAGAAAATCTCTTGTGTCCCCTTCCACTGTGCGCATAATAGTAATTGCTTCTTCATACATATCTTTCAACACTTGTATGTACCTAATAGATACCCTCTTTTGTTCTAACACATTCCATAAGACATCTCTTGGAACACTATCATAAGCCTTCTCCAAATCGATAAAAACCATATGTAGATCTTTCTTCATATCTTTATATTTCTCCATCATGCTTCTAATGATAAAGATCGCTTCCATAGTTGAACGACCGAGCATGAAGCCAAATTGATTGGGAGAGATAGAAGTATCACGACGTAGTCGATGTTCTACAACTCTCTCCCACAGCTTCATAGTATGGCTCATGAGTTTAATTCCCCTATAGTTTGAACAACTCTGTATGTCTCCCTTATTTTTAAAAATGGGTACTAAAATACCCTCCATTCATCAAGCATTTTCTTTGAGTTTAGAATCTTATTAAATAATTTAGTTAACCATACTACTCCCATATCTCCCAAACACTTCCACACTTCAATTGGTATTTCATCAGGTCTACAGGCTTTACCTACTTTCATTCTCTTAAGTGCTTCATGTACTTCTAAAGATCTAATCCTTCTAGTATAATTCACATTCTTTTCTATTGTTCTGTAGTCTATATTCACGCTATTACCATTTTTACTATTATTAAAAAGATCATCAAAATAATTTTTCCATCTTTCTTTAATGTCCTCATCTTTCATCAACACTTTTCCTTCTATATCCTTAATGCACCTAACTTGATTGAGATCTTGACATTTCTTTTCTCTCCTCCTTGCTAATCTATAAATATCTTTCTCCTTTCTTTAGTTCCAAGTTTCTTATACAACTTTTCAAAGGTCTGCGCTCTTGCTTGACTAACTACCTTTTTTGCCTCTTTCTTTGTTATCTTGTACTGTTCATATACCTCATTATTATCACACTTAGGTAATTTCTTATACCATTCCCTCTTTCTCTTCACTGCCTTTTGTACTTCCTTATTCCACCACCCATCTCTCTTTTGAGGGTGGTTCATGTCCTCTAGACTCTCCAAGTACTTTTCTAGCTACTTTTCTAATCTTTAATGCCATCTGTGTCCATAAATCCTACACTAATTAGGAATAAAACTAAATATAAATATTGGCTTGCCATAACAATAAGCACATATCTACAATGCTTTCTATTAGGGGTGTTCAGTTCCAGTTCAGATCGAAATTTGCTTAGGAACCGAAACTGAACTAGAATTTTAAAATTTTGGTACGGCTCTAGTTCGATTCTGCATGTTTCGGTTTCAGTTCGGTAGAGTTCTAGGTTCTTCAGTTCCGGTTCGGTTCGGTATGATTCCAGTTCGGTTCTCGGTTCTTAAAATAATTTTATGTAATTATTTCCTTAAAAAGTCATACTTAAATTAGCATTTAAGTTTTGAATTGAATTATTAATACATAATATATCATATAATATATCTTTTAACTATACCTAAATTATATAATCTTTAATTTTAAGGTGCATATATAATTTAGGATTAAATATATTATATAATTAAGAATGATAAGGTAATTTAATTTATTTATAACTAAAATTATTAAGAAAATATAGAAAAATGAAATGTAATATTAAGTTATATTTAGTTTATAATTATATATACATACATAAATATATATAATTATATTGAAAGTATATAATATATCTTAAAAAAAACATAGAAAAACATATATATAAATTTGGTTTTCAATTCGGTACGGTTTGGATTCAGTTCTTAGTGAAGAACCTAAACCGAACCAAAGTATCAAAATAAATTCGGTTCAGTACGGTTCCTGTCATTTTGGTATGGTTCTTCTGTTCGGTTCGATTCCCTCAAGAACCGTGCACAGCCCTACTTTCTATGGATTTAAGGGAACAAAGAGAAAGAAAGAGATATAGAGAGAGATGCATACTATAAATTTTGGAAGCCGAATTTTATACACATCTACAAGTTCCATCATTAGATCGAATAAATTTGCAAAGGCGCTGTCCAACACCATTCCAGCTATGGATGGATCCTCTGCTCCATAAAGAAGGCTGCGTCACATTTCACCTATTTAAGAAGCATAATACCTTGAAGAACTCCAGGATAAGATGACACAGAAACAAGTAAGAAATGAAGTAACAAAGTACCAAGTTACTGCACCCATTCATCGTCCCCAGAGGCCTATGCGTAATATTTGTTGATTGCTTCTCAGATATGAAACCACAACCTTGAGGTCATCTCTCTGTTAGACAAACAAAAAGAACTGAGAAAAGAAAGAGACTATAGTAATAGAAAATTAGTAAAGAAAGGAAATACCTCATGCCAACCAAGGCTGACATATTCACCATCAGATAAGCCAGAACCCGAAAAATCAAGAGCAAAAACAGTAATATTTGATGGTAGAAGAATTACTGCAGCCTCATTAGCATCTGCCCTGCATCCACTGCATTATTGTGCATGATGGAAGTAGAGTAAGTTTCCAACTTTATTATATTAAGCACTTTTTGACAACAATTCAAAAGTCTTTTTAAAAAGGTTGAATGCAAATTCATGATCTTAATATACAAAAACTAAGGCAAATGTTTCTCACTTTATAATTATATATGCAAAACCACATGGAAATATCCCAATGAAAGAAATTTTCTCAATGACCATTGCCTTCCTGTTTCCATGGCAGTTTATAACACAAGGAAGAGGAGTGTCTTCAGGGAAAGGTGATGGCACATAATGGCTACACTGCAAGGTATGACCCCTTGCATTTGTTAGCTGCAAATAATGAAAGAAGATAAAACAGCAGGCTTCAAAATTGGCACAAAGGTGTGCATACATTGTAATAAAAGGGGAATCCAGCAAGTAAAGAGTGCTAGTGTGAATTGATGTCCATACTTGCCTTCAAGTCTTGTCTCTTGTATGCTCTGCCAGCAAGAGTGAAATCCTTCTCCCATAAATACTGATCTGGGTTATAATTGGCCCTATATTTCCAGCACAAAAATGGTAGATAGAAGCATTAGATTACAGCAGCGGCTTTAAGGATACATATTCACAATGCACGAACAAAATGAAACCTGGGAGGGCGGATGACAAAATTGATGAATTGATCAATCATATCCTAGAGTGTTGCTTCTGATAGGGCATCTGAAGTATCTTCCTCTCAATAGAAACCAAAGAGAAAGAAGAGCAGAGCCACTGAGAATGCTCAACCACCATTTACTTCTCTACTCTACCATTTGTAACTGTTTTTGTGGTAATGATAATGGAGATGAATATAAATCTGGATTTCCTTTACATAAAAATGTAGGTCAAAGAATGTCAGGAACAGAAAGCAACCAAGAAGTCCGTCCACGAGTGTGGGGGAGAGTTTCTGCCTTTGTGTTTGGAGTTCTAACAGCTCACAATTTTGGAAATTGAAAATTCAGTTCAACTGAAGACGCTAGCCTTCAACTTCCACCTTCGTTTCTTAAAGAAATCCATAGACCCCACCCCCGGGGTAAAAATAAAAGCAAGAGAGAGCATGACTAATTACTGCTCGCTAAAATAAATATACTTTATAGCTATATAAATATCAGCATAAATAAATGTACATTTTCAAAAGATCAAAGCCAACTAAATTTCAGATCTCAAAACTACAAAACTTCTGAGCACCACATGATGAACGAAAGATTGATGTTTGGCTCACGAGTAATTCTCAAAAACAAAAGCTCAATGTGTTGGGAAGGGTGGAGAAAAACTTTAAAGAAATGGGTGTCCTTTAAGAACTAAGAATAACAACTTAATTTCTAGTCAACCGCAATGCAGATAAAGAAAAGAATAAGAGGGAGAAGAATAACAGACGTAAACCAAAGAAGAAAGTAGTCAACGGGCAAACAAAAAAGATGAGGTTTTCACCTACCCTTACTTACTTGACTAGCTAATGGGCATCGTCGGAAACTGGGTACTGGAAGACGGAGACAGAGGGCAAGAGGCAATAGCTGCAACAGCTTTTCTTCTTCTTTCTATTGTTTTCTCTCTCTTATGAACTTTTTTTTTCCTTTGCTTTGCTCAATTCAAGGAATTTAAAATAAAAAAATAAATAAAAAAGATAAACTTGTTTAATGTTGGGTAAATTTTGTTTGATGTTGGGTAAAATTGACGGTATGTAGAGTTGTATAATAATAGGATATTTTAATTTTAATTTAGAGTGAAATCCATCTATTCAATCTTTAATATTTTACCTGCAATTCTCCGTTCTCTACTGTTCATACCTACCTATGTAGAGGGTTAGACTACGGGGCATTTTGGATTTAAAATTAATAATTATGTTAATCAATTTAAGTTTATAGTCTTGGGAAAAAAAAGTATATAATAGATTAAATATAAATAAGAATTTTCCTCACATCATATTTTGATGGAATATAAATAAAAATTTTTCTCACAATTACATTTTGATGGAGTGTGGTAATTTTAGTATAATGGTTATGGCTGTTGAAATGATTATCCACCAAACAGTATTTGTTCATGAGTTTTGCCTTTTAAATGATTCATTTGGATAAACTAGGTAATTCAGATTTCTCATAGTTATAGAAAAAATAATTTCTATGATAGTTTTGTTATTCCCTTTGAATTATTATGTTTGTTCACTTTTTCTTGAGCTTGTTACCCTCGTTAGATCATAATTTAAGTGGACTTTTTTTTAATCCCCTCTTATAATAAAAGAATGTGATCAGAGTAACTTCTTACTCTACTGACGAAGCAGAAAACGTGATCAGCTTGCATTTTTAAGTATACATAAAGAACCACATAACGATCTCTGCAAGTGTTTAGTGAATATTGGGTGCTGTCCGGAAATATTGATAGAGATAGCAATGGTAACCCAGTTGCGTGGATGGGCAAAAGAATTCATGGAATTATCGACCCCCTTGTCCTAGAAAGCCTAGCCTGCCGATAAGCAATTCTGATGGTCAAAAGTAGAGGGTTCAATAGAGTTGTGACTGAGGGAGACGCTTAAATTCTTATCAACAGCAGCAATGGAGCAGTTGCTCCTCAGGTCATTCAAGGAACTGTCAATGATGTACTTGCCTTCTATCTTGACTTTATGTAATTTCTTTTGGGTAGCATTGGTTGGTGTCTCATTCCTATGCAACCCTATAGCCCAAGTGGCTTTTGTTTCAGCTTCTTTGCCTTCTTAGGCTTGCAATGAAATCGCTTAAAAAAAAATTAAAAAAAAAAAAAAAGAAGAGTGCATAATAGTGAATCTTTTTGATTGGCCGAACTGAATAAGTCATTTTAGCCTTCACTTTATTTTTATCCATTTAATCCTTGAACAATTAACACCCGAAATCTTAATCAACATAACCCGTGGATTCACTCTCTATAACTAACGTGAAGAAGCAAATTAAGATAATATGGTAGAAAAAAAATAATTTTTCTAATCTTTAAATAATAAAATTATTTGTATATTTTAAAATTTTAATTTTTTTTAAAAAAATCTAAATTTAGAAAATCAATAACCCTACAAGAAAGAACAAGAAACTATCTCAATTCGATAAACCCACTCAAAAACCATTAATTAAAAAACTCAATATTTCCTTAAAAAAAATTAGAGAAATGTTCAAATAAATCCCTCAACTTTATATCAAAATTCAAATAAGCCAAATTTAATTTTTGGTCTAAATAAATTCAAAACTTTCTACTTAAGGTCACTTAAGCCCAGCATCTGACATATAGAAGGCTTGTGAAACACACGCAAATGTAAGAGAGTGGAAGTAATTTTTGTAATATAATAATGCTGATATAGAAAAAAAAAAAAAAAAAAATTCTCCCCTCTTCCCTCTCTTCCCCTTTGTGTCTCACTTTCCTCTGCCTCCATTTTCTTTCTCAATTCCAGAAAGGAGAGGGATAATCATTCGTTTGAGCAGGATAAATATGGGTCACATCACAACTTATATACTCTTACTGCTGATTTCATTCAAAAGCGAGGGAAGAAAGCTACTTGACCAAAGCAAATAGCAAGTTGAAAAAAGCCAAAATGATTACCAGAGTAGAGCTAAAATCTTCTAGGTTGATTATGGTTTGGAGATTGGACTAGAGGCTTTTGAGCTTGGCAAGGTAAAAAGATGAGTAGTTGACATAGCAAGAAACAATATTGTTGTTTCTTGTGTGATTTGGCCTTTGCAAGGAATGAAATTCTGTTGGATTAGCATTTAAGAGTTAGACAGATACTTGGTAATGAATATATATCTATCTGATATTTCATAGTGATTAATAATAAAAAGAAAAAGCAAAGGTTGTTGGTCATGGTTGGAAATTGGCACTTGGAAGACGATTCAGTCAGGTGGAGACGAGATTGGGAAATGGCAGTAACCAAAATTTTTTGTCGCATGCTTCATTTCCACCATTTTTTTTTTGTTTTTTCTTGTGATTAATTGATTGCAGTTTGCCTTTGATTTGCTTGTAAGCATTTCATTTTCTGTTGGAGGGATAGAGGAGAGCGAGATCGAAAGCCAGAGGACAGGATTGTTGATTGGGTTTTTGAATTTTTTATTTTGATTATAAATAATAATTTTTTTAAAACTCAACTCAACTTAGCCTTTATCTCAAAAATTTGTAGTCGACTATATGGATAATCTTTCTCCACTATAAACGATTTTGAGTTAAATCCTCAGAAATATATAATTCTTATAGGTCATGTTGTACTAGTCAGTTTAGGTCTACCCCTTTTTTTCTTTCTATCCTCTAACTTAATGTGCTCTACTTGTCTAATTGGAGCCTCCGTATGTTTACGCTTCACATGACCAAACCACCTCAATCTCCCTTCTCTCAACTTATCATCAATTGGCACCACTCCTACCTTTTCTCTAATACTCTTATTATGGACTTTATCTAGTCTAGTATGGTCACTCATCTACCTTAACATTCTCATCACCGCAACTCTTATTTTAGACACATACGACTCCTTCAGTACCCAATACTTACTACCATATAACGTAGCCGGTCGTATGGCTGTACGGTAAAATTTTTCTTTCAACTTATTGAGAATTTTACGTTCACATAAAACTCTCGTGGCACATCTCCACTTCAACCATTCAGTTTTAATCCTATGACTAACATCCTCCTCGCATCCCCCATCTATTTGAAAGACTGAGCCGAGATATTTAAAGTGATTACTTTGGAACAGTACCACTCCATCCAAACTAACTCCTTCCCTATTCCTATCACTAGTTCGGCTTTCATTGAACTTGCAATGCATGTATTCTGTCTTCGTTTTACTTAACTTAAAGCCTTTTGACTCTAGAGTACTTCTCCAAAGCTCTAACTTTTTATTAACTCCTTCTTACATCTCATCTATCAGAACTATATCATCCACAAATATTATACACCAAGGGATACTCTCTTGTATATGTTTCTTCAATTCATCTAAAACTAATTTAAAAAGGTAAGGGCTTACAGCTGAACCTTGGTGTAATCCAACTGAGATAGGAAAATCTCGTGTCCCCTCTCACTATACGCACACTAGTAGTTGCTCCTTCATACATATCTTTCAACACTTGTATGTACCTAATAGATACCTTCTTTTGTTCTAACACTCTCTATAAGATATCTCTTGGAACACTATCATAAGCTTTCTTCAAATCGATAAAAACCATGTGTAGATATTGAGTATATTAACAACTTGTGATTTGCAAGCGTACCAGATATTGAGTATATCAACATCATCTAGAATGCACTGCTAATTTCTAAAATCAAACAATAATAGGAATTTCTCTACTATATGTAGCTTTGTTAATCTTACAATTCATTGAATGAAAAAGGCTGATTTGATTGGTTAAACGATGAATATAAGGCTTTTGGGAATTAAACACAATAGTTGAAAAATAAATGCGGATAAAAAAAAAGGATAGATTGATTGCTGGAGCCTGGTTTGATTGGTTGATTGAGTGAGGCTGTAAACATTGCTGCTCATATAATATTTATAAGTTATAACTCTGCTTACAAGTACATGAAAAAGTCTAAAAGATCTACCTTCACATTCTGTAGATAGTGGAAGTTAACTGCCCACTACATGGTGACCTCTTTTAACTTCTTCTAATTGCCAACAACTACATTTACCTATTATCTGCTAACTTTGATATTTATCTCATAATCACCCACACTTATCTATTAATTTATCTTCAAGTATTTAATTAATTAAATGAGTGAAATAAAACTAGTTAAATTAATTATAAAAAAATTAATTTAATTAATCTTTAATTTGAAAATAATTATTAATCCAAAATTTGATATTTTTGATGTAAGCATGTGGATTGGTTGAGTAAGCCATCCATATAGAATTTTAATTTAACTCTAGCTTATTGTAACACCCCAAAAATTTTAAATTTATAAGCATTTTTGGTATTTTAATTTTATTTAAATTTTAGGAATTTTTTTGAGATTTTTCGGATTTTAAAAAATCGGGTTCGATTTTCCGAAAATATAAACTTTGATGATTTTTAAAAATTAATTTAAAGACCACGTGGCAAAACTAAAAATATATTTGGAGTCTACGTATTTTTCTGAGTTTTCTGGAATTTTTTCGGAATTTTTGGACCTCGTTTTCGGTCCCGAGGCAGAGTAAAAATTCAAAATTTTGTATCTTGAATCGGACCGGCCGAATCGAACCGGACCGGATCGGACCTGTTGAATCGGACCGGCCTTTTCCTTCTTCTTCTTTCCTTCCCCGCGCGCGTCGACCTCCTCCCCTTCTCTCTCTCTTTTCTCTCTCCGCTCGCCCCTGGCCACCACCTCCCCTGCCGCCTGATCGGCCAGCGCCACCCGACCTCCCGGCCACCGCCGCTAAACAATGGAAACCGCGCAATTCCCTCCTCGCGCGGTGTTTCGGCTTCCCCGGCCAAAATCCGGCCGATCCGGCCACCAATTGGACTGGGTCTTGTGTCTAAAATCATCTACTCAGCGAGAGCTTTCCATAGACACCAAGAACGCCGAAATCCATTGAGCGGTTTGTCCAATTTTTGCTCGGGAAGTTTTTAGCCCATTTCGACTTTTGGGCTAGATTTCTCGAAAACCGTGAATCCCACGAGAAAACCGAGGGTACTAGCACGCTCCACTCGTCGAGAGCTTCGCGGCGACATAAATTTCAAAATTTTCGGACACCGTTTTTCAGTGGGTCCCACGAAACTTCGCAGTGTCTTTTCGAGCATTAAATGAGCTTAGAAAATTCTGAAAAATTTATGTACTAACCCCCGTGTTGTGGGCTTCGTGTAGGTATCCTCAATTCGCGGAAATTGGCGATTGACCAGATGCGCAAATATCGCCGCACAAACCCGCACGAAAAGTCTCCGAATTGGACCAAGGTTTTGGCTACCCCCCCATTGTCAGACGTCCCGAGCGCGTCCCCGAAGTCGGAATCGGCAAAGGTAAACCCGAACCTTGTTTTTTCGTAATTTTCTAATGCTTAACTAGGATTAAAAATCCATAAAATATTCGTGGTAGCTCAGAAAATTATGATTCTTTTTGCAATAGCCTAGTAATATTGCTAAGGACTGCGGGGGCAAAGTTTTAGAATTTTTAGAGCTTGTTTGGGCAGTTTTTGCAAAAATGATTAATTATAAGGACTAAATTGAAATTTTACATATTGTGATGGATGACTGATTTGATGGGCCCAGGAGGGGCTGTGTGATGTGATTGAGTTGTGGATATATGGATTGTGAATATAGAAGTGTGTTTTGAGCCCTTTTGCAGGTTGGGTAGGTCCTAGGTATAGGGGAGACTCTGTTAGATTTTCGGCACGACTTAGGACATATTTGGTCTTTTCTTGATTGTATCGAGTCATTTATATTAAAAATTGTAATGTAATTGTCAGGTGAGCCGGGACAGCCTTCTTCCTCTGCCCAGCCGTCTCAGTGACCATCGTCAAGTTTGTGAGTAAAATATTAATTTTAATTGTAATTTCGATATTATTATATGTTCAAGCATGCCCATGCATCACTTATATGCATATATTTATGTAGTTAAACTCTAGGCACGATTTATGTTGCATTCATAACTGTTAGCGTGCCATGGATGTTGTTGTGGTAATTTGGAGCAGTGTGCGTGCGTTGGCGTGCGTGTGATGTGGTGTGGACTATGGATAGGACGGGTAGACACGGCTTGAGATCTTCGCTGGGACCCGGTCCTTCGGGGTAAACACGGCTTGAGTTCTTCGTTGGGACCCCGATTTGGTTATTAAGTGGAAGTCCGAGCTGAGTTCTTCGCTGGCACCAGGTTGGATTTAAGAGAGCTGTATAGGGGATCAGCTCCCATATATTATGATTGATGTTACAGGGTGTGTGAGTGCTCCAAATTTACCTTTTTGATGTTATGATGTGAATTTATTGCTAATGCTGCATTTCACTCTACAGGGTGCACTAGTTCTAGATAGTTATAGAGATTATGGTTAAAATTGATATTTTACTCTCTGAGTCGAACGCTCACTCCTGTTCAATATTTTTTCAAGCTACAGGAGGATTTTATTGTGGTTAACCTGCTTTTCTTCTTCGCAGGTTGTTATTCAATATTTGTGTAATTTTATTTACTCCTAGATTTTCCGCATGTGTTAGAAATATTTAAATGATTCGGGTCTGTAATATAATTGTTATGTGGACCTGTAAAAATATTCTATGCATGATTGATGGATTGGATGAGGGAGCTGAGCTCCCATTTATTTTTATGATGATGAGTATGTGGAGGGTGAGCTGAGCTCCCCAATTGATGTTATATTTTGTTTACAGGTCGGGTGAGTCAAAAACTCCCCGTTAAAAGGTCCACTTTATGGCCGGACTCCGTCCGGTTGATTTCTTGAAATTGGGCCCAAATGGGCCTTAGAGTTGGGTTAAGTGAATAGTTAGGCTTACTACGGGCCTCGGGGGCTTTAGGCTGACCCAGGTCCTAGTGCTGGTCCGGCCCATAGGTTGGGCCGTGACACTTATAAGCACCTGAACACGTTAATCTCCTATAAAATTTTAATTTAGATCACCTATCTCATCTATAGGAATTGAAATTTTAAAATATAACAACCTTTTTAAAACCAATCCAAACTCTAAGGAGGTTGGATTTTATCTTATCCAATCCATCAAATCTCCATAGCCAACATTATCAAAACCACAAAGCTTTTTTTTTCTTTCCTTTTTTTCTTTCTTTCATTCTTCTTCCTCTCTCTCTCTCTCTCTCTCTCTCTCTCTCTCTCTCTCTCTCTCTCTTATCCTTCCATTCTCCTCTCTCAGTTGTGCCCAACATGCACTATTTCATGCATTGTTGGTCCACGTCTAGCAACCCAACGCTAGCATCCTGTTGTCCCACGCTGTTGTCAACGATTGGTGACTCACCTGCATGTTGCCGATTGCCCAACTCACCTGCATGTTGCCGATTGCCCAACTCACCATCGGTCTAAAGACCCGAAGGCTCTATGTGACACTACCTAAGCTGTTTCATGCGATTTCGTTTCTTCCAACACCAATTTTCAATTTTTAGGTACTATTTGAATCATTCACCATCCCTTTAATGTTGATCTTGCTCCAGAAATGCTAAGTCTTGTGTGGGTTTTATGGATTTGCTTTAATTTGAAAGAATTGTAGGTACCTTTTTACCTTTTTAGGTGCTTTCAATTTCACTAGGTGATCTATGAAATTTGAGCTTAAATTTGTGTTTAACCATATATGGGATTTGTGTTGATGTGAAGATTGCCTTTGGATTTATTTTTATAGAGATGACATTTACCTCCCCTACTATAGGTACCTTGACAACTCCCTTGAGGACTAGCTCCCCTGCTACAGGTACCTCACCAACTCCCCTGTTACAAATATCTCAAAACCTAGTTCTTTTGGTACTTGGGTGTTCACTCCGCTTGCCTAAGTTGTAAAAGGTAATAATTGAACTACACCTGCTAGATGAGACTTGCTCTGTTGTATATTATGTGCTTCCTCTATAGGTTGCTCTGTTGTATTTTAATTTCACTCACTAGGTGTCTTTATTGACCTGCAGGTTCTTCCACGGGTGCCTCTACAAGTATGTCTGTAGGCATTTCTAAAGATGCCCTTACAAGTGCTCAGCCTTTATCCAATCTTATTAAGGTTGAGATCATTGAATACTTGACGAGTTAATTTCCTAAGGGCTTCTCACAAATACCTAACTTTATTTCTTCATTTTTATTTTTGCAGAACCTACACATATAGAATGTACATGTATGTCATCTTGTGTTTCCTCATCATATAACACCCTCACTGTAGCAATTCTGCACATTCTACTGTTCCAGTGACCGGTGTTAGTCTGAACAGCTAGAACGTCTGGAAAAATATTTAGACTAGAGTGAGGATTCATAAATAACTCAAATAATAATAAGAAAAATTTAGGAAAAATTTTTGAAATAAAATACAACCAAGTTAAATGAGCCGGTGCCCTAGCGATGGGTAACCTAGTGGGAAGTTACGATTCTCACAACTAGAAGCCCTAGACCAGTGAGAAAATCCATAAAATAATTTTTTGGACTCCAAAGAAGAGTTATTGAGGTTTCTATGGCATTAGAATGCCAAGAAAAGGTTTAGAAAATTTTTTCGATTGGTATAGACAATTTTAGTCTGTTAAGCCAAACGGATGGCATTTTGGTCATTTCATCTTCAGAGATGATTTTTAGCCGACTTGTTCAGTTAAGTAAATAATTATTATGACATAAAATGTGAATAAATATTGCTAAAAATTGAATTAAAAAAAAGTAAAGAAAAGAAAAGAAAATGAAAGAAAATGCTAATTATGACATCATATGATGTCATTTAAATTTCCTCCACCAATCACAATTTATTAAACTCATTAAAAGAGATAAGGAAGACCAAAACTTGACAAAATAATTCTGCTTCTTCCTCACCAAACTAGGCATCACCCTTCTCCCTACCCATTCCTCTATGGAAGCTTGAGCAAGCTCCCAAATCCCACCTCATCTCACCTTAAAACCACTACCTTGCTTCACGAAAAAGTGATCTTGTATCTTGAACAACCTCTAGACAGCAAAAATAGGAAAGAAAAAGAAAGTTTTGGAGACTTGGAATAGTTAGCAAAAGATGTTAGTGCCTATACTCACTTCTATATCTTTTAATCTTTGTTAGGAAGACAAGTTAAATGAGAATTTGTTATCAAATGAACAAAACAATTATATTGAAGTGTGTATGAAAATTTGCAGCCATGGGAGAAGGATGAGATTTGTTAATTTGTATGATTTGAATTGTTTAGAAGTGGTTTGTGATGAGATAACTTGAGTTAGATGTTGAACTATGTGCGTTGGATGTGTTAGTTGACATGAAAAGCATGAAATGGACACTTGGGAATTAGGGTTTATGAAAAAATTGGAGTTTTGCTTATGAAATGGTATATTAACCTTGTATTGAAGTGAGTAAGGAGCAATTGAAGTGAGTAAGGATAATGGAGTTGAGTTTAGGCATGCTGCCCTTGGTGACCTGTAGGACTGGTTGTGAGTCCAGCAGGTTTGGGTAGCTATAAATGGAGTTGTATAGGTTCAATTGGTGCAAGGCCAATTGGACATGAAACTAGACACATCATGGCACAACTTTGGTGAAGAAACCCTGCCCAGAAAACCAAACCAAGTTGACCTAAAAATTGCCCTAATCCTGGTAACTTGCATTCTGCCTGTGCAAAATGACCAAATGAACAGTATTTATTCATTTGGTCATAACTCAGTGTAGAAAGGTCCAATTGACCTGAAATTTTACCAGCAGAAATATGAGACATAGTCCTACAACTTTCATGAAGAACATAAATCCAAATTCTGACCGTAACCTAGTCAAATTGCCAACCAAACTTAGGTCACCAAATCTGGCAGAACCAAATTGCCCAGAAATTCTGGGTACAGGTCAATCCGGCCAATTATGGTAAAATGACCATAACTTGAGGTACAAAACTCCAAATGGAGTAATTCAAAAAAAGAAATATATCTAGACACAATAAGGAACAACTTTCATGAAGACAATTTTATCAAATTCTTACTGTATAAATAACCAATGGAAATCTGAAATCTGAAATCTGTTTGAAATCTGAAAATTGTGAATAACTAACACTAAGCTTTGAAATGATATTGGCAACCAATACCAACAACTTTAGAATGCAAAATGTGGTATCTTGGTGAACTTAGGTTCAATAGATTCATTATGTATTAAAAAGTCAATAATTTGAGTGAATAGTAATGTGAATAGTAATATAAAGACACAAAGTGTAAGAACTATATTGTTAAAGGGAAATTAAGGCCATAAATTTAAAATCTATGAAATGTTCATGGATTTCTTGAAACATGAAAAGTAAGTCACCTAATTGATGTGAATAGGTAGTTAGGGCTTATATACCTATCACAAATAGAATTCATAAAATGTATAAATGAGAAAGGAAAAATGTTTTGAATACAATGGTACATGTAAACCATTGTTTTGAATTATGATCAATATGAATAATATAATGAATGAATAAATAAACCATATTAATATATGAATGAAACATTAGTTCTCATTATTGTAGAAAGGAAAAGTACTTTGAGTACAATGATATAAAAGGATAATTGATGTGAATTGTGATTATATATATGATCAAATGAATGTATACATTATAATTAAAATTTTTTATGAAATAATGAAGTCATAAAACACAATATATTAATATTTAATGATATTATGTGCCCTTGTATTGCCTAGACATGTATATCAGATTGGATAGTTTGACATGCCAATACAATATTTTTTTAGCAGTATTGTGAAAGGTTTTATGCCTGTATTCATGGCTTTATGCTAGCATTCATGGCTTAATGCCCGATTATGTGTTATCATGGCTTTTTAGCCATACTGACTGCATACGTAGTTGACGTTTTGCGTCCCATGGCATGATGGCTCGAGGCACTGCGGTGTCCAATGCCAACGACCCGTTATCCAGTTTAGTCAGCCTGTCGTAGGTTACTTGAGCAGTCCAATTTATTAAAATAAGTTATAAATATTAGCAATTAAAAATGATAGAAAGTAAATAAATGAGAAGAAATTCTGAAATAAATTAGATTAGCTCCAAAAATTTATTCCTTAGAATGATTTGAAGTAAATTAAACTAGTTGTAAAAATTTTAAATATTACGAAATGATTGTAAACAACTTAGAAAGTATCAAGGAAGTGATAAAAGGGCTAGTAGAAGAATTATAATTTAAATAACATTACAAATGTGACTTTCATAAGAATATAAGTATAAATTCTAGATTTATTTGTACATCATATAAATGATTATTGCAAACTTATAAAATAAGTGATTCTAGAGAGCAACATAAATGACTAAAGATATATTGTAGAGAAAATTTCATATGAACCCAGTAAAATTTTTGAGTAAAGAAAAAAATATGCTCCAATTATTTTTACTTGTTATATTATTTCCTTATTATATTATTGCACCACTAAGCAGCAATGCTTAGCGCGATGGATTTGTTTCCTCACGCAGGTACTGAAGTTAAAATCGAGCGAATATCAAACAGAGATTTTGGAGTTCTGATCTGCAGAGTATTCAAGGTTGTCACCTCCTCAACAATGCATATAGATAGGGCCCATATAGATCATATTATGTATTTTGTACATTATAATTAGTTATTATTTGTAATGTAAACTATGAATTGTATGTTGAAATATAGATTATGGAACTATAATTAATTTGTAGATCATGTAAATTAAGAAATTATGTAATTATTTTGTAAATTATGTAAATTAAGAAAATTTGAAAATTTTGCTTATGTAATTTGAGAATGTTTACATATGAATTAAGTATGAATAGAATTGCACAAGTGAGTATGTGAATTACAAGAATTGAATGTGAGATGAATATGATGAGCATGAATGATATTTTTATTGTAAAATATTATTGAAAATTTCAAGAGGTGAATAGTGAAATACGTCAACTGATAATAAAATAGAGAAAACTCTACTGGTTTCTCCGTAGAAAATTAATTGATATTAAAATATAACGAGATCAAATTATTAAAGGAATAAAGTAAGATAAGATAGGGTGTTCCAGCACCAAATGTAGCACACTTTGCTCGATTATACTGTAGTCGGGTGATGGGTATTACATATATTGGTATCAGAGCGCGGTTTAGGCGTTTCTAGACCTAGATAGACTACATATCATGCATTGCATTCATTGGAGTTGAGGTGACACTATTGCAGATCGGTATTTCCCGTTTATTTTAGGTTAAGGTATGGAATAAGAGAGTGAAGAGACAATGAGATAGCGAATGCAGATGAGAAGGATACTGTATTTAAGATGAAAAAGAATGAGTACAAAACTGTTTGAGGATAGGATTGAGACTAAGGAGAAAGTGAAGTATGATAACACGGAAAGGTGAAGAAATAAGGAGGTAATAGCTTCTCGACTATTTACACTGGGTAAATTTTGAGGACAAAATTTTTGTTAGAGGGGAAGAATTGTAACACCCTCACTGTAGCAATTTCGCACATTCTACTGTTTCGGTGACCGATGTCGGTCTGGACAGCTAGAACGTCTGAAAAAATATTTAGACTAGAGTGAGGAGTCATAAATAACTCAAATAATAATAATAAAAATTTAGAAAATATTTTTAAAATAAAATACAACTAAGTTAAATGAGCCGGTGCCCTAGCGATGGGTAACCTAGTGGGAAGTTACGGTTCTCGCAACTATAAGCCCTAGACCGTGGAGAAAATTCATAAAATAATTTTTGGGACTCCAAAGAAGAGTCATTGAGGTTTCTATGGTATTAGAATGCCAAGAAAATGTTTAGAAAATTTTTTCAATCGGTACAGACAATTTTAGTCTGTTAAGCCAAACGGAGAGCATTTTGATCATTTCGTCTTCAGAGATGATTTTTGGTCGACTTGTCCAGTTAAATAAATAATTATTATGACATAAAATGTGAATAAATATTGTTAAAAATTAAATTGAAAATAGGTAGAGAAGAGAAGAAAAGAAAATGAAAGAAAATGCTAATTATGACATCATATGATGTCATTTAAATTTCCTCCACCAATCACAATTTATTAAACTCATTAAAAGGGATAAGGAAGACCAAAACTTGACAAAATAATTCTGCTTCTTCCTCGCCAAACCAGGAGTCACCCTTCTCCCTACCCATTCCTCCATGGAAGCTTGAGCAAGCTCCCAAATCCCACCTCATCTCACCTTAAAACCACTACTTTGCTTCACAAAAAAGTGATCTTGCATCTTGAACAA
The DNA here is from genome assembly GCF_030052815.1 of Hevea brasiliensis. NCBI lineage: Eukaryota > Viridiplantae > Streptophyta > Magnoliopsida > Malpighiales > Euphorbiaceae > Hevea > Hevea brasiliensis. The sequence continues at coordinate 195,122 of NC_079495.1, read as the reverse complement.
CCTCTAGGCAGCAAAAAGAGAAAGGAAAAAGAAAGTTTTGGAGACTTGGAATAGTTAGCAAAAGAGGTTAGTGCCTATACTCACTTCCATATATTTTAATCTTTATTAGGAAGACAAGTTAAATGAGAATTTATTATAAAATTGAACAAAACAATTATATTGAAGTGTTTATGAAAATTTGCAGCCATGGGAGAAGGATGAGATTTGTTGATTTGTATGACTTGAATTGTTTAGAAGTGGTTTGTGATGAGATAACTTGAGTTAGATGTTGAACTATGTGTGTTGGATGTATTAGATGACATGAAAAGCATGAAATGGACACTTGGGAATTAGGGTTTGTGAAAAAATTGGAGTTTTGCTTATGAAATGGTATATTAACCTTGTAATGGTCAATTAGTGACCATTTGAATATGTGTGAGGAAGAATTGAAGTGAGTAAGGATAATGAAGTTGAGTTTAGGCATGCTACTCTTGGTGACCCGTAGGACTGGTTGTGAGTCCAGCAGGTTTGGCCAGCTATAAATGGAGTTGTATAGGTTCAATTGGTGCAAGCCCAATTGGACATGAAACTAGACACATCATGGCACAACTTTGGTGAAGAAACCCTGCCCAGAAAACCAAACAAAGTTGACCTAAAAATTGCCCTAATCCTGATAACTTGCATTCTGCCTATGCAAAATGACCAAATAAACAGTATTTATTCATTTGGTCATAACTAAGTGTAGAAAGGTCCAATTGACCTGAAATTTTATTAGTAGAAAGTTGAGACATCGTCCTACAACTTTCATGAAGAACACAATTTCAAATTCTGACCATAACCTAGTCAAATTGCCAACCAAACTTAGGTCAACAAATTTGGTAGAACCAAATTGCCCAGAAATTCTGGGTACAGGTCAATCCGGCCAGTTATGGCAAAATGACCATAACTTGAGGTACAAAACTCCAAATGGAGTGATTTAAAAAAAAATGTATCTAGACACAATAAGGAACAACTTTCATGAAGACAATTTTATCAAATTTCTACTGTACAAATGACCAATGGAACAGTAAACTTAGTGCTTGAAATCTGAAAATTGTGAATAACTAACATTAAGCTTTGAAATGGTATTGGCAGCCAATACCAACAACTTTAGAATGCCAAATATGGTATCTTGGTGAACTTAGGTTCTATAAATTCATTATGTATTAAAAAGTCAAAAATTTGGGTGAATAGTAATGTGAATAGTAATATAAAGATATAAAGTGTAAGAACTATATTGTTAAAGGAAAATTAAGGCCATAAATTTGAAATCCATGAAATGTTCATGGAGTGCTTGAAACATGAAAAGTAAGTCACCTAATTGATGTAAATCGGTAGTTAGGGCTTAAATGCCCATCACAAATAGAATTCATAAAATGTATAAATGAGAAAGGAAAAATGTTTTGAATACAATGGTACATGTGAACCATTGTTTTGAATTATGATTAATATGAATAACATAATGAATGAATAAATGAATCATATTAATGTATGAATGAAACATTAGTTCTCATTATTATAGAAAGGAAAAGTACTTTGAATACAATGATATAAAAGGATAATTGATGTGAATTGTGATCATATATATCATCAAATGAATGTATACATTATAATTGAAATTTTTTATGAAATAATGAAGTCATAAAATACAATATATTAATATTTAATGATATTATGTGCCCTTGTATTACCTAGACATGTGTGTCAGATTGGATAGTTTGGCATGCCAATAGGGTATTGTTTTAACAGTACTGCGAAAGGCTTTATGTCTGTATTCATGGCTTTATGCCCGTATTTATGGCTTTATGCCTGCACTCATGGCTTAATGCCCGCACTCATGGCTTAATGCCCGATTATGTGTTATTATAGCTTTTTAGCCATACTGACTGCATACGTGGTTGACGTTTTGCATCCCATGGTATGACGGCCCGAGGCACCGCGGTGTCCAGTGCTAACGACCCGTTATCCAGTTTAGTCAGCCTGTCGTAGGTTACTTGGGCAGTCTAATTTATTAAAATAAGTTATGAATATTAGCAATTAAAAATGCTATAAAGTAAATAAATGAGAAGAAGTTCTGAAATAAATTAGATTAGCTCCAAAAATTTATTCCTTAGAATGATTTGAAGTAAATTAAACTAGTTCTAAAAATTTTAAATATTACGAAATGATTGTAAACAACTTAGAAAGTATCAAGAAAGTGATAAAAAGACTAGTAGAAGAATTATAACTTAAATAACATTATAAATGTGACTTTCATAAGAATATAAGTATAAGTATAAATTCTAGATTTATTTGTACATTATATAAATGATTATTGTAAACTTATAAAAGAAGTGATTCTAGAGAGCAACGTAAACGACGAAAGATATATTGTAGGGAAAATTTCATATGAACCCAGTAAAATTTTTGAGTAAAGAAAAAAATATGCTCCAATTATTTTTACTTGTTATATGATTTCCTTGTTATATTATTGCACCACTAAGCAGCAGTGCTTAGCGCGATGGATTTGTTTTCTCGCACAGGTACTGAAGTTAAAGCCCAGCGAATACCAAACAGAGATTTTGGAGTTCTGATCTGTAGAGTATTCAAGGTTGTCACCTCTTTAGCAATGCATATAGATAGGGCCTATATAGATCATATTATGTATTTTGTACATTATAATTAGTTATTATTTGTAATGTAAACTATGATTTGTAATGTAAACTATTAATTGTATGTTAAAATATAAATTATGGAATTGTAATTAATTTGTAGATCATGTAAATTATAAAATTATGTAATTATTTTGTAAATTATGTAAATTAAGGAAATTTGAAAATTTTGTTTATGTAATTTGAGAATGTTTACATATGAATTGTGTAACACCCCTAATTTTTAAATTTATTATTTTATGGATAAATATTAATATTTTATTTTATTTAAATTTTAGAAAATTATTTGAAACTTTTCGGGTTTTAGAAATCGGATTCAATTTTTTGAAAATATAAATTTTGATGATTTTTAAAAATTAATTTAAGACCACGTGCAAAAACTAAAAATATATTTGGAGTCTACGAATTTTTCTGAGTTTTCTAGAATTTTTTCGAAATTTTTGGGTCTCGTTTTCTGTCCCAAGGCAGAGTAAAAATTCAAAATTTTGTATCCTGAATCGAACAGGCCGAATCGAACCGGACCGATTGAATCAGATCGGCTTCTTCTTCCTTTTTCTTTCTCCCCGCGCGCGTCCCGACCTCCCCTCATTCCCTTCCCGTTTTCTCTCTCCTCCCTCACCCCCAGGCCGCGCCGCCGCCTCCCCAGCCACCCCACCTCGCCGGCGCGCCGCCCCATCACCTCCCCATGGCCGGCCGAATCTTCAGGCGGCCGGAAAATGCGCACGAACGCCACCCCTGAGAGCGCGCAACGCTTCGTCTTCCTGACCGAAATTCGGCCGATCCGGCCACCGATTAGGCCGGGTCTTGTATCAAACAACATCTACACCTCGAGAGCTTTCCATAGACACCAAGAACACCAAAATCCATGAAGCGGTTTGTCCAATTTTTGTCCAGGAAGTTTTAACCCATTTTGACTTTTGGGCTAGATTTCTCGCAAACCGTGAACCCCACGAGAAAACGGAGAGTACCAGAGTGCTCCACTCGTCTAGAGCTTCGCGGCAATATAAATTTCGAAATTTTCTGACACCGTTTTTTGGTGGGTCCCGCAGAACTTCGTAGTGTTTTTTCGAGCATTAAATGAGCTTAGAAAATTCCATAAAATTTATGTACTAACCCCCGTGTTGTGAGCTTCGTGTAGGTATCTTCAATTCGCGAAAAATTTGATAGTTGTCCGGGTCTGTGAATTTCCGGCCAGACAGATCGGCTGTCGAAAAAGTCTCCGAATTGGATTGAGATTTTGGCTACCCCACCATTGTTAGATGTCCCGAGCGCGTCCCCAGAGTCGGAATCGACATAGGTAGACCCGAACCTTGCTTTTTCATAATTTTCTAGTACTTAAATGGGATTAAAAATCTATAAAATATTCGTGGTAGCTCAAAAAATTATGATTCTTTTTGCAATAGCCTAGTAATATTGCTAAGAACCGCGGGGCAAAGTTTTAGAATTTTCAGAGCTTATTTAGGCAATTTTCGCAAAAATGACCAATTATAAGGACTAAACTATAAATTTACATATTGTGATTGAGGACTGTATGGATGGGCTCAGGAGGGGCTGTGTGATGTGATTGAGTTGTGAGTGTATGACTTGTGAATATAGAAGTGCGTTTTGAGCCTTTTTGCAGGTTGGGTAAGTCCTAGGTATACGGGAGACTCTGCCAGATTTTCGGCACGACTTAGGATGTCTTTGGTCTTTTTCTTAGTTTGTATTGAGTCACATTTATTAAATGATTGTAATAAAATTTTCAGGTAAGCCGGGACAGCCTTCTTCCTCCGCCCAGCCACCACAGTGACTGCTGTCAAATTTGTGAGTAAAGTATTAATTTTAATTGTAATTTCGATATTATTATATGTTCAAGCATGCTCATGCATCACTTATATGTAAATATCTATGTAGTTAAACTCTAGGCACGTTTTATATTACATTCACAACTGTTAAAGTGCCATGGATTTTGTTGTGGTAATTTGGAGCAGTGTGCGTGCGTTGGCGTGCGTGTGATATAGTGTTGGCTATGGACAGGATGGGTAGACACGGCTTGAGATCTTCGCTGGGACCCGGTCTTTCGGGGTAGACATGGCTTGAGTTCTTTGTTGGGACCCCGATTTGGTTTATTAAGCGAAAGTCCGGCTGGAGTTCTTCGCTGGCACAGGTTAAATTTAAGAGAGCTGTATAGGGGATCAGCTCTCATATATTTATGATTTGACATTACTGGGTGTGTGAGTGCTCCAAATTACCCTTTTGCTGTTATGATGTGAAAATATTGCTGATGTTGCATTTCACTCTACAGGGTGTATTAGCTTTAGATAGTTATAGAGATTATGGTTAAAATTGATATTTTACTCTCTGAGTCAAACGCTCACTCCTGTTCAATATTTTTCCAGGCCACAGGAGGATATTTTTGAGGTTAACCTGCTTTTCTCCCATGCAGGTCGTTTATTAATGTTTGTATAAACCTATTAACTCTTAGAATTTTCGTATGTATTAGAAGCATTTATTTGATTTGGGTCTGTAATATAATTATCATGTTTGATGGACTGGATGAGGGAGTTGAGCTCCCATTTATTTTTATGACATTGAGTATGTGGAGAGTGAGCTGAGTTCCCCAATTGATTATATATTGTGTTTACAGGTCGGGTGAGTCAAAAAATTCCCGTTGAAAGGTCCACTTTATGGCCAGACTCTGTCCTGTTGAATTCTTGAAATTGGGCCCAAATGGCCTTAGAGTTGGGTTAAGGAATAATTAGGCTTACTACGGACCTCGGGGGCTTTAGGCTGGCCCAGGTCCTAGTGCCGGTCCGGCCCATAGGTTGGGTCGTAACAAATTAAGTATGAATAGATTTGTACAAATGAGTATGTGAATTACAAGAATTGAATATGAGATGAATATGATGAGCATGAATGATATTTTTATTGTAAAATATTATTAAAAATTTCAATCAGGTGAATAGTGAAATACGTCAACTGATAATAAAATAGGGGAAACTCCGCTAGTTTCTCCATAAAAAATTAATTGATATTAAAATATAATGAGATTAAATTATTAAAGGAATAAAGTAAGATAAGATGGGGTGCTCCAATACCGAATGTAGCACACTTTGGTCGGCTACACTGTAGTTGGGTGAGGGGTGTTACACATCAGGCATGGTTCCAACCTTACTCCTAAGTCGCCTATTGACTATATGCTTCCTTTTTCTATATGCTGTAATTATTATATTTTGATATAATAAATTCAACATATATTTGATCACTTGAGTACCTGTGAACAATAAGTCATGTTTTGGCTTTTAATTTATGAATAGAAATGACTATGAGGACTACTTGTTATATTAGCCTTCTATTTATTTTGCAAAAGTGGCAATAATGCCCACTTAATTACAATTTAGTCATTATGTTGGCTTTATCTATTCCATTTTTTGCAAGGTCTTTAGGAAAAGCCATAAGATTGGCTATTTGAGGTCGCGGGTTAGCCTTGGTTGTTTTATGCTTGGTATTATCTCATCGACTTTCTGCAAGGTGCGATGGCTTTGAACCTACAAAATTGATGTAACACCCCTTACCCGTCTACAGTATAGCCGAGCAAGATATGCCACACAGTGTACCGAAACACCATATTTTATCTCAATTATTTTTATCCTTAATTTATTTCTTCATGGTTATGAAGTGCAATTTGTGAAATTTAACTCATTTATTAAGGTTTCGAAAATTTTATAGAAAATCCGACAGAGTATCTGCTAAAAATGAATAAAACAGTCCTTTGGAACCTGTGAAAAACACTTCCAATACATTTTCAAAATTGTAACGATCTAGCTCCAACCACTAGAGGAATTATCTGCTTTGGCCATAAGCCTCACGGTTTTGTCCCATAGGTGGAATGGCCTGGAGAGTTGGAAGAACTCTAGGGTTAAGCATGCTCGCTTGAGAGAAATCCTAGGATGAGTGACCTCCTGAGAAGTTCTCTATTCCACCTATGGGACAAAACCGTGAGGCTTATGGCCAAAGCGGACAATTCCTCTAGTGGTTGGAGCCCAATTGTTACAATTGGTATCAGAGCCGCTCGTGTGTCCTCTTGGGCAATGGTGGGGCAAACCTCAACGAGGACGCTGAGTCTCGAAAGGGGGGGGAGAAAGGTCCCATAGGCAAATCCCACATTGGCAAAGCACGGAGATGGTCTTGGGTTCAAAAAGTAATGATATATAAAATGGTGGAACTAATCACTAAAGGCGCCTTTTGGTGGAATGGCCTGAAGAGTTAGAAGAACTCCAGGGTTAAGCGTACTCACTTGAGAGAAATTCTAGGATGGATGACCTCCTGAAAAGTTCTCCATTCCACCTATGGGACAAAACCGTGAGGCTTATGGCCAAAGCGGACAATTCCTCTAGTGGTTGGAGCCCCGATCATTACAATTGCGTTATTAAAACTATTACTTTAAAAGCTAGAGCAATAGGAATTGCCATATGAGGAACCTAGATTATGGGAGCTCTAATTTCTTTGATAATGAGATTGCCTTTAGCCTAAAGTCACATGGGAAGTTATTGCTACCTCTAAAACTGGAGCCATAGGTACCACCATCTGAGGGACTAGATGAGATTGTTTAGAGAACCTGCACAGCGACATAGTAGTTTCTTTAAAGTTGGTTTCCCCTGAGCCCAAAGTTACCTAGGGTGTTTGCACTTACTGAGGAACTGATACCACCTGAGGACCTGCATTATAATCACCCAAGTGAGTTGATAGATTTTGTAACAGCTCGAATTTTTAAATAATTATTTTTTGTGTAGTTATATGATTTTTGACTGATTTGGCGAGCCTAGAAAAGGCAATATGATGCTGTTGTAATGTGAGCCTGAGGCCATTGAATTTAAAAGTGTTGTTTGAGTTACCTTGCAGGTTGGGTAGGTCCTAGGTACAGAAAAAATTCTGTCAAATTTCCGACATAAATTAGGGTATCTTTTGACTTTTTAAAGTCTTGTTTTGAGTTAATTCTGATAGCTTTATAATATAATTGTTTAGGTGATCAGGGTTAGCTATCCTCCTCCACCCAGCCGCTATAGTGATTCCCGGTGTACCTTGAGTAGATATTGATTTTATTTATAATTTCAATATTATTATATATACAAGGCATGCTCATGCATTCACTTATAATTATATATATATAGCTATTATAAGCACGCTTTGTGTTGCATTATTATTTGATGAAATTGATGTGAGTGTCGCCTTAGGATAATTTGGAGCTGTGTGCGTATGTCAGCGTGTGTGAGGTGTGGCACTGGATATGAGTAGGAAGGGTAGATCGGCTTGAGCTAGTCTCGCTTGGGGCCCGATCCTTTTTGTGATGAGTTGGAGTGAGTACGGTTTTGAGTTTATCTCGCTGACCCCAGCATTGGATTATTAAGAAAAAGTCCGATTTGAGTTGATCTCGCTAATAGGTATTGAATTAAGAGAGTTGTATAGGGGATCAGCTCCCATATATATATTTGATTAATGTGATACACAGGTGTGTGAGTGCTCTAAATTATTCTTTGTGCAAATATAGTTTGAACTTGATTGAATATATCGGTATATACTGCATTTCATCTTTAGGAATGCATTAGCCTAGATAGTTATAGAAATTATACTTAAAATTAATAATTTACTTTTTGAGTCGAACGTTCACTCCTGTTCACTCTATTTTTTTCCAAGTTACAGGAGGTTCTCTTTCTTTATGATTAACCTGCTTATTTTTTTGTAGGTCTACTAGCAACAAATATCAGTATTTCATAGTATTGATTAAAAATTTACACTCCGCATGTGCTAAAAATATTATATTTGCTGTGGGACTATAAAAGATTATTTGTTTTGAAATTGTAAACCTATATTTATGCATGTGTGGTTGAATGGGATGAATATATACTTTGGATGAGGAAGCTGAGCTCCCATTTGATATAATTGTTATGTTGAAGATTGTGAGTGTGAGCAGAGCTCTACAAATTTATATATTTTGTAATCACAGGTCGGGTGAGCTAAAACTCCCCGTTGGGTAGTTCAGTTTAGGGTTAGACTCTGTCCGATTGATTTCTTAAAAAAGGGCTCTAGATATGAGCTTTATAATTGAGCTAAAATCAGTTAGGTTTACCACGGGCTTTGGGAGCCTTATGCTGACCCAAGTCCTAGTGCCAGTCTGGTCCAGAATTTAGGTCGTGATAGTTTTATAGTGTTGAGAAGTTGGGGGGGAGCAACATTTCTGCCACTGGGGCCACTAGATTGAATTGGTGTTCTGGACTAGTTAGCCACCCACTCCTCTTATTATAAGGTGGCTGATGTCTTTTTTCACTTGGAATACAACTTCCATCACTGTCCTAAGGAGTTCATGGTTGAGGTTGCCCCCGAACTCCTTGGTACTTCTGGATGCAGTGTTAGATTCCTCTGACATAGAGACTTGGCCATTAGAAATACCAAAATTGATAAATTGAGTTTCTCAAACAACAATTGGATTAAAAAACAACTTTATCCATGTTTGCATTGATTTTTCCCATATTTTTGTTTAGCTTATCTATCCGTCTTCTTATGTCTTTTTCCAATATACCAACGATGATTGATGCAAGGTTTCTTCCATTAACAAAAACATGAACTCTTTCCATTATGATGCCTTATCAAAATGTGAATGATGAATACAAGTAAAATGTGTCTCACTTGGCGTGCCAAAAAATTATTTACTAATTCTTGGTGAGTAACAGTGGCATAGAACATTATTTTGACATTAAAGTGAGATTGTCCCACTAATCATGCCAAAAATTGTTTCCTTATAAAACGATTTAGTTATCTGATAGCTTGTGATTTGTGGTCGTGCCAGATGTCAAGTATATCACCCAGATTATGCTTCTTACTTTTGAAATTAAATAATCATGAAACTGACTCTATTGTACTCAGTTTTATCAATCTCACAATTAATTTAATCAAAGGGCTGATTTGTTTATTTGAACAGTGAATACAAGGCATTTGATGGAAGTCACCTGCGCACTATTTGTAACATACCTCACCTTCTTATAACCTCCTTTAATTGCTCTACTAGCTAACTATCCATATTTGCTTCCTTTTTGTTATTTATCTCCACTAACATTTATTCACTAATTTATTTCAGGCCTTTAATTAATTAAACTAATGAAATAAAATTAATTAAATTAATTTTATAAAATATTAATTTAATTAATTATAGACGTAAGCATTAAAAATTAATTTTTTTATTATAAACACTCAAAAACCATAAAATTAAAGAGAAAAAAAAAATAGAAACTTAAAAATCATAAGGGTTCATTCGGTATCACCTTTGTTTATAGTTTTTTCGCTGTACATTATGCTTTATGTTTTTATTTTTATTTTTATTTTCTTCATGTTGTTTTCCAAATATAGAAACAAAAGCCAAAGTGGTTTCTTTGTTTTATTTTTTTATTTGCAATTGTCCACTAAAACACTACAATTAGTTTTTTTTATAATGTTTTTAATTTTTTAGAAAAAGATATTTTTAATTTTCTTTAAACTCAAATATATTATTTTAATAGTTATAATATTAAGATAATAATTTTTAATTAAACTTTTATAAAAATTATTAATAAAATTCATTGATTAAAATTTTTTTTATCATTTTTTTATTTTTAAATATAATGAAATCGATATATTTGAAAATTTATTTATTTTTAAATGTGTAGAAGAATACATAGGTGTTTTTATTTATCCTACCAACAGAAAAACATTAAAAAAAAATGATAAAAACAGGTTTTAAGAAACAATAACTAAAAAGCTACAAATAGTTGTATTAATGAACCCAAAAATAGAAGAGCATAAATTTACGAGTAATTTTAATTTTTACTGATTGTTCCCAAACTTTTTTCTAAGTTTCCCTTTTGTACATAAACTTTATTTTATTTCCTAAAAATATCTAAATTTTGTTTTTATGACACTAAAAATCTAGTTTGGGCCCGTGGACAGGATGATAAAGAGAATTTGGTGCCTTATCTGGACAGGATATCCTTTTCGGTTCAACTGGTATCAGAGCCTCGTAAAGTCCGTGCGGTCCCGGGTTCGAATCTCGTCCCTGCGTAAAAAACAGCTCTGCGTTGAGAGTGGACCTGGCGAACCCAGAGTCTGCGCAAGTGGAGTCGTGGTGGGTTTAGGCCAGTGGACGGGATGATAAAAAGAATTTAGTGCCTTGTCCGGACAGGATATCATTTTCGGTTCAACAGAGTAACTCCTTATATAGACTTTGGAGGCTCTTAGGATTATAGGCAACCGGTTAGAAACGATTATCGACACTTTAACGTAATAAAGCAAAAGATATAAAAGCAAAAGACACACTTATTACATATTTGACTGACAAGCTTTAACTTTTATTATGGGTTTGTTGATAAGTTGAGGGTGTCATAATCTGAGTCGTCCAAATCACTTATCCCAAAAAAGTCCTTTGGCCATTGTCGGTGCACAGGTGATGGTGGGTCAGCACTTTTGATGGTTTCTCGTGCCTCAATGTCCATTGGATCCTGGGAATCTTGCCAGATGGGATGGGTCCAGTCTATGTCATCAGTGAGAGACCGGATGGGTCCAAGGGACGTACAATTCACGTGAGGAAGTGTCAGAGGTTGATAGCCATTGATTTTGCAGAGATGTTCTGCCAATTGCTTCCTTAGTGATCCCATGACATCCTTTTCTGTGATAGATCCCTCATAGGTCCTCCATTCGTATTCAGTGTTTTGGGTCCAGAGAAGTCCATCGGGCCTTCTAGAGAAAGGTCTATGCATAATGAACATGGTTCTGATGTTAGGCTATGTCCTAATGGGCATGTCTTCAATTCCATGCGTATCTATGAGTCGTTTCAGACTGTATTGCCACACAGAAATGGGCTTGAACCATTCCAAAAATCTAAACAGGAGAGTCCTGTTTGCTCTATCCAGTGTATGCTGATACAGGGCCATGAGTGGAAATTCTATTCCCGTAGAGTACAGAGTAACTATGCACCAGAGGAGCCATAATTCTTTTAGTATGAGGTCCTTGTCAGGATGGATGCTGAAGCATGTGAGGAAAGGATTGTCAGGAATGAACATGGATGAGGATGGGATCAATCCTCTCAGGGTGTTCCTGGCACTCAGGTAATGGAACAAGTGTTCTTTTGCAAACTGAGCTATCTTTGCGATAGGCTAGTTAGGTGAGCATCCTGGAGGGAAACTGTCTAAGGTAGGGATAAGAAAACTAGGAGTATATGGAGAAGATGATGATGCCATGAGGATCAGAGGGAGCGTAGAGCAAGACCTTATGAGGTGAAGTTCCTTAGGTCTGGATAGTATGTCAGGAACTAGGTTGTGCTTCCCTTTAATGTGTTGGACTGTAAATTTATACTTGGCGAACCAGTCTTTCAGCCTCAATAGTTGTGGTTCAGGGAGAGACTTATTTTTGAAGTCTAGAACCTTTGGGAAGGATGAGCTGTCCATAACCACAGTACAGTGATGGCCAATGAGATGAAATTCGAATTTCTTTATCCCATTTTTGACGACCAATATTTCTTTGTACATGGAATGATAGTGCTTCTGAGGTTCTGGGAATTCTCTACTAGCATGTCCGCAGATATGCTTTTCTCCTTGTATTTCTTCGATGAGGACTGCACCCCAGTGGGTGTCGCTAGCATTAGTCTGAAGGATCCGATGTCCTATGCTGGGAATCTTTAGAGGTGGCAGACTCAGAGCCACTTCTTTTAATGCCTTGACTGCATCTATTTGTTCTTTCCTCCAAGGTGGAGCAGTCTTCCTAAGCATTTTTGATAGCTGGCTAGTGTGGGTGGCCACATGGGGAATAAACCTCCTGATGTAATTGATAATACCAAGGAACTGTTGTATCTATTTTACTGATAAGTCCTTATCAAGGAACTTCAGTAATTCTTCTGCAATGTGAGGTCTCAGTTGGTATTTTCCATCTTTAAATTTCATTCCAAGGAAGTCGATATCAGTTTGGGCCAGTGAGCTCTTCTTTTCTGATAGCATAATCCTATAGGAATCTACTAGGTGCTGGAAAGTAGAGAGGAGTTCCTTATGGGCCATTACATCTTTGGAAAAGAGGAGAATGTCATCTATATAGATGAGAGCGCTGTGGAGTATGGGCTCGAAGATCCTTGTCATGGCCTTCTGGAAAACATATGGGGCTGTTTTAAGGCCGAATGGGAGAACAGTCCAATGATATTGGGTCGTAGGAATACAAAAAGCGGTTTTGGGCCTGTCAGAGGGGTTAATACCCAATTGCCAAAATCCGGCTGTAAGATCAAATTTTGAGAAGAAATGGGCCTCATGGAGTTGGGTGAAAAGGGCTTCAGGTTTAGGTATTGGGAACTTGTCATCTTGAAGGAAATGATTGAGAGGCTTGTAGTCAATGACAAGTCTTTTCTTTCCTCTTAATCTTTCAGACCTCTTTTCAACATAAAAGGCCTAGCAAGCCCACTGAGAAGAAGTGGGTTCTATGAGCCCTTATTGGAGAAGCTGTTTGCACTCTTCCTGGGCTAGGGCTAAGTCTGTAGGATTCATCCCCAGGTGTGATGCCTTTGTTGGGTTGACATCTTAGGAGGAGCTCCTTGTGTTCTTGGAACTCAGCTGAGGCATCAACCAAAGAGTATAACCTTGGGACAGAGGTAAATGGCTAAAAGCTCCTCTTATATTTCAATCCTGTTGGCAGGATCTTCAAATGCTTCGCTTGTTGATACAAGTCAAAGCCTATCAGTAAATCTTTTTCAGGAAGATCTGACCCGATGACCCTGGTCCAAAGCATACAAGTGGGGAAGAACTGAATCCCAATGGGTTGCTTGGTGATGAGGTTGGTCTTAAAAATATTTCCATCTACTGCCTTGAAGTATTCTGTATGAGAGACCCAGTATTCTGAAGGTAAAATGGCTGGGTTCATCATGCTTTTATGGGCTCCAGTATCAAGGAAACTAATAACACTGATGGGTTGTTCATATTTGCTCGGGAGGATGTGAAGTGAGACTAAGGGAATTGGAATAGTGTCTGGATTGTGAGCTGGATGTGAGGATTGAATGTGTTGGGCCAGGTAAGATGGGTAATAGGCCTCAGAATCTGACTCTGATTCTTCTGAGGACAGAGAATTGTCTTGGCCCAAATCAGTATCTACTCCAAGGGTAAATACAGTCTCTTCATCCGGTTCCTCTTGTTCAGAGAACAAAGATTCCACATCATCATGCTCCAGAGAGACGTGAGAAGCCTGTTGAATATGTTGCAGAAGCTTGACAGCTTTGTTAGGGTTCTTGGGGCAATTCTTAGCATAGTGACCCCGATTGCCACAAATGTAGCATCTATCAGACTTTTTTGAATCCGTTCTTTTTTTTCGAAAATACCTGACTGGCTTCTTTCCCTTCTTCTGTCTAAAAGGTGGCTTGAAACTAGAAGAATACTTCTTGTAGTGTCCTTTTTTCTTGGGTTTACATTCACAATTCTTTTCCTTGCACTTAATGGCAAGGTGGGACTTCTGACAAACATTCTTCAGGACCTTACTGTTGTCAATGATATCTTTGAACAACTTCTGCTGTTCACACATCTTGTCCAGGCAAGCCAAAGTCATCTGATGGATTTCTCTAATAGTAATAGCATTCATTGCTCTCCTGGTAGCAGCAATGCTTCTGTGGAGTTCTGGTTGAAGAGCTTCTGGGAGAGAGGTAATGTATGTATGCCTGAGATTGACATCATTGTATCCATTCAGTAAGTAATAATGCTGAGCCATACGCTGGTAGTGTCTTTCAATATCTGTTCTCTTTAAGGAGCAGCAACGCATATCAAAGTACTCCTGGCATAACTGCTTGCTGTACAAAGAGGCATCTCCAAGGAATTCAGTAAAAATCGCATTAACAGCTTGCACAGTATTTAGATGGCAAAACTGGGCTTTATGATATTCTCCAATGGAGGCAAACCAGTCTTGTAACGTGCCAACAATTCGAGATATGAATTCTCTAAGAACAACATGAGAATCGGCACATTCTCGAAGCATCTAAACATCAAGCCAAGCTTTGAATTCTGCGAGACGATCTCTCCACTTTGATGCGGGAACATCATCTAGTGTGTGTCGACACCATATTTTGGCCGATCCCCCGAAATTAATAAACCTTGAAGACGATCCCCAATACAGTCCCCTTTACCAACCGACTACACTTCTGATCTCCCCACAAAAAGAATTTAATTAATACCAAGTCTCCAGGTCATTTAAAGCCTCACCGATCCCTCAAACCAATTCTCGAGTCCCCTGATCATTTAATTGTATTTCCGATCTTTCTTATCAAATAAAATTGAACCAACATAAGGCCTTCGTAACACCAGTCTTGTTGCCGGTCTCTCATTTAAAATTTGAGAATGATAAAGGTTTCGACTCGGTTTAAAGATGATCCCGATCTTAAGTGTTCAAAGCCAAATTTCTAATTTTAATTAAGTCCCGTTTCGTAACTGATCTCATGCATAGTGTGTTTTCCGATCTCCTATATTTAGATTAATAATTACTTTCAGTTGTCATTCTAATATGTTCAAACAATCAAGTGCTTACGCAATTTAGAAATTTTCCGATCACAATCAATCATTGAACAAAAGGGGAACTTTCATTGCATTTCATTTCAAAATTTATACAAGTCATTCAGCTGGGGGATCGCCCCCAGCCTGAACTACATGTTCATTTTCTCTCTCACCTTCAGCCTCCCCTTCGCTATCCTCACCTTCATCCTCAGGAGCCAGGTTGGCCATCCAAGAGAAGTCCTCCTCAGGATAACGATTCTTGAGCTCAGCCAGGAGATTTCTATGAGCATTCACATAAGCGTCGGCCACTCCGGTCACCATTTCTTCTTCTTTCGCCTTGAGCTCCTCAGCAAGATGAGCGAGTTGAGCAGCTTCATCAGCTCGGAGCGCCTGAACTTCCCCGAGAACACGATCTCACTCGGCCAGAACATGAGCTTGCTCGGCCAGCTTGTCCTCATAGAACTTCATCCGTCCCTCAATCTAAGATATGTAGTCCTGAGCGGACGAAAGTTGGGATCGGAGAGAAGACACTTCGTGACCCATCTTCTCGACCTCTATACCCAGGCGATGAGCCTTCTCCCGGACAATGTGCTGGTTCATCAAGCACTCCACGTTCAAGCTCATAGACCGGGTCAGGATGTCATCAAGGTTGTCTGAGGACAGCCTGTCCCGATCTTCCCGAAGACAGATGGGAGCCCCCAAGACCTTCGACAAGCCCGGATTTTCCCGAACAGTCCTATTCTTCTCCAGGGAATGGATTAGAACTTGAGCGCCGTGGGAAAGAGGCCTCACAGTAGTTTGGGAAGGGCCCCCTTCCGCACTTGGAGCGGTCGGCGGAGGTGGAGGTGGCTCTTCTTGGTGAGGAGGAGTTCGGACCACTTCTATGATCGGCGGTCCGGAAGGTTGAGATGAGCCTTCCTGTATCTCCCCGGGCTCATGACCAGGTGTTTGAAGCAGCTCCGAGCGCTTCATCTCCGCACTTCCGAGAGATCTCTCTCTTCCGCTTCCGGCTCTCCTTAGAAGCTTCGCCGCTTGCCATACCTGCACAAAGAAGAGGTCAGTGAGATCGCTGAGGTCCAAAGATCTGAGATATAGAAAATACCGATGCTGAGATCAGAGAGCTGAAGCCCGCGATCTTGACCGGTGACCAGCTGCATAGTCCAATGGTGTAGCTCGGCCGTCACGGCATCCAAACAAGAGAACTTCTCTCTGGACGCCTGTTCCTTCAACTCCATCACCATTGCCCCCTCTTCCCTATTTAGGGCGATGTGCTTCGCAAGCAAAGGACCCTGATGCAGTTAAAGCGTTGCAGGAGAAATCTCAACCGCACGCCCTAGAATCACCCGTATTTCTGACATGCGCCAGAGTACGTCAGGACAGCGCTGTACATCCTAATCTCCACCGTTGATCTTACTTGTAAGGACGAGCTCGGAGCCCTTGGATCGTAGAAGAAAACGACAAGATCAGCGCCTTTCACTCCTAGCCCTCGGATCGCCCCGAACAAGAGAATTTGGGACCATCAGATTAGAAGAAGAAAATGACAAATATTCTGAAGGGGATCTCAGCCGTCCGTTCTGATCCTCTTTAATTCCTGAGCCTCAGATCATGTCATTCGAAATCCGGACCCTCCATCTCCCTCAAAATAGATCCTGACCCTTCAGGGGAAGCACCCGGTTCCTGTAAATATCTGCATGAAAACTGTTCAAAGGGATGGGCAAAAAAAGAGAAATAGTTACTATAGTGGAAGAACTCTGAAATTTAATTCAGTTCGTTACTCTGTTGTTTTTAAGTTTTTGATAAGGAAAAACTTTTGAAACCAGTTTTTTGAAGTATTTTCTTGCAAAAGGGATTCTTGAAATACTGGAACTCTCCATTTTCAGTTCTTTCATTATCCTGCGACGCCCTTACTTTCAGTTCTTTGTCATCTTTGTTTCCATTCTTATTTCCCAAGCTCAACTTGCTTGTTTAAACCTGACTGCCGTTTAGCTAAGCATCCTTCGTTTCTAGGTGAGCTTCAGCCTTCGAGCTAAACAGCTTGTGCCCCTATTACGTTCTGCAATTAGTTTAGTAGGTTCGGCTCCTCACAGGTGAGTGTCTATATCTCTGTTTCACTAAAAGCTCTTTATTTTACGCATTCCCTTTACTTTTATGTTTGTAATCTTTGCCAAGTTTATATGGTGTAATGAAGGTTATTCCCGAAGTTTACTTTCTTTGTCAACTGGTCCATTCTTTTTGTTAAGCTTTGCTACTTCTAAAATGCGAAAGTCCTCATCTCAAGTAGCGTATAAGTAGTTCGGTAAAATGTAGGTAGTCGTGTCTTAAGTGCTTCTTTAAAATAGAAGGCCTGAATAATACGTCAAGAAAATAATAGATTTGCATCACTAGGCTAACATAGAAGGTGATTCAGTATGACGTCATAAAGCAGAATGAAACTAAAATTCAGGTAAATAAACAGGACGGATTATGTACAAAAAGGTACTGGTAAGGTAATTACATAGGAGATCGGTAAAATTTAGTCTGGCATCCTTTGTCTGGTCACAAGGTACCAACCAGTCAAAAGAAGCCTTATTCCGACCCTTGGCATCTTTGAATGCCGAAACTCTTAGTCTCAGATTCTTATGATGCGTAGTTGTAATTAAACCTTGAGAGATCGGAAAAGTCCTTATCCGGTCCCCATAAATATTTATCAGAGGTCAGAGAAGAGTTCTTACCCGATCCTCGCCCAGAGTTTCCATAAATATTTAATAGAGGTCGGAGGAGAGTTCTTATCCGATCCTCAAACTTAAAATTTTAATAAATATTTAATAGAGGTCGGAGGAGAGTTCTTATCCGATCCTCAAGCTTAAAATTTTAACAAATATTTAAAGGAGGTCGGAGGAGAGTTCTTATCCGATTCTCAAGCTTAAAAATTTTAACAAATATTTATAAGGAGGTCGGAGAAGAGTTCTTATCCTATTCTCAAGCTTAAAAATTTTAACAAATATTTAAAGGAGATAGGAGGAGAGTTCTTATCCGATTCTCAAGTTTAAAAATTTTAATAAATATTTAAAAAAAGGGAGATCGGACGAGAGTTCTTATCCGACCCTCAAACTTAAAAATTTTAATAAATATTTAAAGGAGATCGGAGGAGAGTTCTTATCCGATTCCCAAATTAAATTTTAACAAATATGTAAAATGATTCTCCCTAAAATAAAATTAATATACAACCGCAATTCACTAAGGTCATCTCATTTACTTATGTATCTGGGTAATCCGGATTAGTGAAAAATCAAACATTGCTTTCGATCAAAAGGATTAACATTTCTATTCAAGCCCTCCTAACTATGAAGCACGTGAAATTAAATCTGCTTACCCTCGTTGAGGGACGAGGTGGGGTGCCTAACACCTTCCCCACCCGTTCATGGACCCCGAACCTAGAATCTCTGTTTTTGAAGTGGTTTTAGTGTAACTTACTTTCACAAATGGTTTTCTTTAATTTCCCTTAAAATTAAAGTGGTGACTCCTCACTTTTCCCACTTCGGTGAGTGTTCGTCCAGGCGACCGCAAAACCCCTTGCGACAGATTGGCGACTCCGCTGGGGATGTTAAAACTTAACCCTGGTCTAGAGGTCCAAAAGTATATTTAATTTTGCGATCAAATCATAGTTAGGTGGGCTCACTCCTCAAGATTCTGTATGTTAATTATTGTTATTCCTGCTAACCATTTTGTTTGTCTTGCTTGTCTTATTTTCTACAGTGCTCTACATTTAAAAAAAAATGAAAATAAAATCCCCCTGAATTGGGAAGAGGTAAAGGTGTCCCTTCACACACTGAGCACTCACACGATGTCCTCACACACTTCAGCCCTATACCCGGGCTTTCTTACCCTTTTAGGAAAGTAGGAGGGAGTCATGTAGTGATACCCATGGGTTTTACCCCGTTAGTATCCGTGAAGGCTTCTGGTCAAATTGAAACTCGTTATATTCACTGTGATACCCGTGGAATTTTCCCGACAGTATCGTGACAGATAGAATGGGGCTCCACTGTTTACAGTGGGGGCAATTTGGGAACCTGTGGCTTTTAGAAAATTAGACCTTGAGCTAAACTATCACGATAGTTGGAAGCCGTAGCGAGCTACCTTGTAAGATAGAACTGTCCAACTAGATAGCACCCAGCCGGTATTAGGACTTTCCTTTACTTTAAGACAAAGGGGGCATACTTACTCTTATCCTATTCCATTTATTTTATTTTGTTTTTATTTTTAAGAGTAATCTCGAATCATACTGTTAAGAAAACCTACACATTTTCCTACTTTGATAAATGTGTAGGTATCACTCTGCCAACAGTATAATTCAAGATTACCTGAATTTATCCTGCTAACCAGTTTTTCCTACAGGCATCACCAAAGTAAGGTCTGTAAAAGGATAAGCATCTTTTTTAACATGGCATCCTCGAGTCAGTCGGCAGAAGAAGTTCTTAAATCAGAACAGAATGCTAAACCATGGCCCGAATCATCTCATAGCTCAGTGCCCCCACAAAGAGATACTAGCTCATTACCTCCATTGGACCTGAGCAAGATTGAAGTCAGGATGAACAGTCTCGAGGGTCTGGCCAATGGTTGGAAGTTGTTTCCCGATCAGGTCAAAGCACAATTTGAGAAGAAATACGGGAGGATTGCAACCTTAATGCGAGTTAGGGTCCAGGTCCCGGCCCTAAAGGCCATGTTGCTGGTTTGGAACCCTAAGTTTAGAGTATTCTCTTTCAACGACATCGATACTGCTCCCACTATCGAAGAATATCAAGCATTGCTAGAAATCCCTTATGCGGCGCAGAATCGGATTTACCTACACCTTGAACATAGGCAGACCTTGAAACGGCTTGCACATATGCTGAGGATCTCACCAGAAGAAGCAAAGGCGAGAGAAACCGTCAAAGGAAACACACATGGATGGTATTGGACTTACCTCAAGAAAGGGTTGGATCAATGCATCCAAGATCAAAAGTGGGATCAAGCTTCATTGATGCTCGCTTTAGCAATTTACGACTTGATCTTGTTTCCTGGGCCTTCCGGAATCATAACCTGCGGTGTTGTGGAAATGTTCTGGGCAGTAGAGAAGCAGAAAATCAATCCAGTACCGGCAATACTTGCCGAGACTTTCTTAACCCTCACTTACTGTAGACAGCAAGGCAAGGGGTCCATTAAGTGTTGTTCTCAGCTGTTGCACCTCTGGATTATTAGTCATATGTGTCCGGTGGAGACAAAGGGACTAACTTGGTATCTTGATCAGCCTCTCATCGAGAAAATGAACCGATTGGTAGTTAGTCCGAAGGATGAGCCGCAGTGGCAAGAACGGATTTTGAGCTTCAATAGCCATAACTATTGTTGGAAGAAATTGTGGACGTCAAGTCAATCCATCTTAATCAGCACGGGGAACAATCAATCAGTATCCCTAATCGGAATGACTGGGTACACAAGTTACACTCTGGCCTTAGTAATGAGGCAATTCGGCTCAACACAGTTCATAATCGGTGAAGAAGAGTGCCACCACGGTCACTTCAACCATGAGCTCAAGGAAGAGGAGGGGTTGAAAATAGCTCGCAAATCTTGGGAAAACATCACTCTGATGGAGAGGTCGCCTAAAGGTCTGAGTGCCACAGGCGACTATCTTAAATGGAGGGCTGACAGGGACCAAGAACACTCGACTGCAGAATTCGAAAACAGCGACCCTCGCCGAAACATCCTATCGGAAGAAGCTAATAATCAGTTGGCTGACTCGCTACAAAAGGCAAACACCGAAAACTCGTGACTGCAAGAACAAATAAAGCAGTTGGAGGATCAACAGTAGAATCTTAAAAGAAAAGTGAGAAGACTCAGGGAAGAGGCAAGGGTCGAAAAGATGAGCTTCGAAGAAAAAGAGGCATGGTGGGAAGAGGAAAAAGGCTCTCTTCGAGCTGTGGTAAGAGAAGTAGAAGGGCAGAATAGTAAGCTTCAGGAAAAGATGAAATACCAAGAAATACTCGTAGAAGAGTATAAACAAGAAAACAAAAAGAAGAAGCTCAAATTGAAGGAACAGGCACTGCTCATCAATGATATCCTGAAAGAATGTGCTAAGGAAAGAAAGGAAAAAGAAAGACAAGCTGCTCTCTATCAGGAACTGAAAGAGAATGTTGGCCAGCTAGAGAGAACAATAGCACAGGGAAAACAAGAACTCCTTCACGAATCAAGTATGCTCTGAAAGCATTCGACCCTGCCAAACAAGAAGAAAGGTTATACGAGTATCTCAGAAAATGTCATCTCATTATAAAAAGCCTCCCTGAGCCTAGGCCGATGTAGAGAATGCTGTGTATAAATATTCGATTAATGGAAAACTTTTTGGGCTATTGTTTAGCAAAATTGTGAATGAATAGTATAACTCCCGTAGGAACCCCCTCGCTAGGGTTATGCGAAAAATTGAATATGCCATATGAACAGATATCATAAACGCGCATTCAATCCAGTCATTCACAATCAAACTATCGAATGATGCCATGATAAAATTGATGCAACCATCCTTCTGCAGATCTCATTTTGGCTTCCAAATGCCACCGTATCCTTCGTCCGAACCAGGACCTTTAGTTTTTTTACGAAATTCAAAATTCACTAAAAGTTTTTATTTATCTCCTCACAGAAAATCAAACATTGCTTCAAATAAGGCAAGTCTGACCAAGCACACGGTTCAACCCAAGCGAGTGTACTTAACAAGATCTCGAACCAAGAAGATAATGGAAGATCAGAAACAAGTACAGAACTTACAAGGGCAAGTATCCGAGTTGAATGACCAGGTCTCAGAACTCATGAGGCTAATGAGGGAGATATGCCAAAATAAATCAGCTTCAGAACCTAACCTACCACTACCTCCTCCACCACCCATGACAATGGATCATCATCAGGCTTCAACCTTCTTTACCTTTCAGTCACCTATCCCGGACCCGACAGTCACTGTCAATCCGGCTACCATAAATAATGACCTACCTTTCTCCCATTACCCAGCCGTCTCAAATGCTGACCCATACCCTTCAATAGTAATCCCTCCGGTTCACTCTACCCCTCATCTCCCAACTGGAGGAGCATTTTATGCAGTGGGAGGAGAAAGTAAGGCCAGGGAAAATGAAAAACTATCTACTCTGGAAGAAAGATTGAGAGCAGTAGAGGGGCTGAACATGTATGGTTCAGTCGATGTGGCTTCACTTAGATTGGTACCAGATGTGGTGGTGCCACCCAAATTCAAGGTCTCGGATTTCGATAAGTACACCGGGAACTCAGATCCCCGCATCCACCTGGCAACCTACATTGCCAAAATGTCTGCCTTGACAGAAGATGACAGACTTATTGTCCACTTCTTTCACGAGAGCCTCTCTGGAGCAGCCCTGAGATGGTGCATTCAGTTGGATAGGAGCAAACTGCGCTCCTGGAAGGATTTAGCTGATGCATTCTTAAAACAGTACAAATTTAATTGTGATGTGGCCCCTACGAGGAGAGATCTCCAAAACTTGGTGCAAAAGGACAGGGAAAGCTTCAAAGAGTAATCCCAAAGATGGAGGGAGAAGGCTGCAGAAGTATATCCTCCGGTGACTGACAATGAACTCTGCTCCCTATTCATCGAAACACTGAAGGCTCCTTACTTCAACCTGATGATTGGGAATACCTCCAACTGCTTCTCTGACATCATCCAAGCCGGTGAAAGGATAGAAGCTAATTTAAGGATGGGACGGCTGCAGGAGTTGACTGAGAATCCTGCAAAGAAAACTGCCAATTTTGGCAAAAAGAAGGAGGGTGATGTGCATTCCATTACCCGTCAGAATAACTATTCCCCTCTTCCCCAAAGTAACTACCAATCATATCCCCCCCGTGGCCAAACCATTGCCAACATTCCACCCCATTTCCCAAATTATCCACACACACGCCCATAATACCCACCACCTGCAAATTATCAACCTAGACCTCCTCCTCTACCTACTCAACCCAGACCACCTCAGAATAACCCCAGACCACCAAGGAATCCTAATCCACCCCTTCCCCTCCCACTCAGTGAAATATACCGATACCTCGTTAGTATAAACCAGATAGTACCCGTTCCCCTAGACCCAATTCAGCCACCCTACCCCAGGTGGTATGATGCCACTGCCCGTTGTGAATATCATGGAGGGGCACAAGGGCATTCAACTGACAACTGCGGGGCACTCAGAGGGAGAGTGCACGCTTTAATCCGGAACGAGTGGTTGAAGATTGAAGGAAATGGTTCCCTCCCCAATGTTACCTCAAACCCATTGCCCAATCATAATGCGGGCAATGGAGTAAATATGATAGAACCGGATGGAGAGAGGTTGGCACCAGAGGTAGAAGAGCTAATTCCTCACTTTGAGGAAATTTTTGCCATGGCGATGAGGGAAGGTTACCTTTGCCCTCAGGTATCGGAATCAGAAAAAGGTACGGGATGTCCTTACCATGGAGGGGCAGCTAATCATGAGCTGCGAGGCGTGAGGATTCGGCAAGAGGTCCAGAATCTGCTGTCCCTCAAAATTTTAAGATGCCAAAGGAGGTCAAAAGTGGAGGGCGAAGTAAATACCGTCAGGTTTGGCCGGAATGCCTCTACCCCCAATCCTAGATTAACCTTCTCTGTCCTCAATGCCCTCACCACCAGTAACAATTATCCGAACCCCGCCTCAGCTCCCTATCACCAATACCCATGCCATACCTTGGAATTATAACTTTCAAGTTTTCACCCAAGGAGCATCAAGCAGTACGTCGGCTCCTAATCTTGCTACACCTCCGGCACCTCCAAAACCGTGCTTCACTCACCATGAGCACTTCAGAATGACATATGCCGGACCTACCAGTAATACTACTCCCCAACCTAATCCTCAGCCCGTTGTTGCCACAAAATCCTTCCCACCTGAGCAAGAAGTCGAGTTTATAACTCGAAGTGGGAGATGTTACGGGAATGAAGAGAAAGAAAAGAAGAAGGGGAAAGTAAAAATGGGAGAATTATAGAAGAGTATAGAAGATGAGAAAACGGGGGAAGTAGAGCTCACCGGGCCTAAAGAAGAGGAGGAGCTGTTGCTCCAAATAATGAAGCAGAGCAAGTATGATGTGGTGGAACAGTTGAGAAAGACACCTGCCCGAATTTCACTGTTATCGCTGATTTTGAGCTCTGAGGTGCACCGTCAAGCCCTGCAGAAAATCCTGGATCAGGCCTTTGTGAACCCCGACATCACACCGGGGCAATTTGAGAAAATAGTGGGACAAATCCAGGCATCTAGTTTTGTTACCTTTTCTGAGGAAGAGATAGATCCTGCAGGCTTGGCACACACTAAAGCCCTTCATGTGACAGTGAAATACAAAGGATGTATAGTGGCCAAGGTCTTCATTGATAATGGATCAGCACTCAACGTACTGCCTAGTGCTACCTTGGCTAGACTACCAGTTGACCAATTGAATATACGTCAAAGTACTATGGTGGTAAGAGCCTTTGACGGTACAAGAAGGGAAGTATTGGGAGATATTGACTTGCCACTTCAAATTGGCGCATGCACCTTCAACGTCACGTTCCAAGTAATGAACATTGAACCAGCCTCTACTATGTTGCTGGGGAGGCCGTGGATCCATTCAGCGAATGCCATTCCTTCAACTTTGCATCAAAAAATAAAGTACATTATGGACGGCAAAATCATCACGGTGAGAGGAGAAGAAGCCATTTTGGTCACCAAGCCACTATCACTTCCTTATGTGGAAGCGGCTGAGGAGTCATTGGAAAGCTCCTTCCAGGCCCTTGAACTACAAGAAACCAGAAATGAAGGGGCTATGACTATGGTAGCCAAGATAATGTCAAGGAATGGGTATGAAGAAGGCAAAGGCCTAGGCGCCGCATTACAAAGAATTGTTGAACCCATACCGGCTATCCAGAAGGTGGGCCGTTGCGGTTTGGGATATGAGGAAGATGCCCTCATGGATGGGCGATTCTGGATGAGGAACAGTCTTCGGGATCAGAGATTCGACCAGAAGATCGGGAGAATGAAAGTAGTCCCGAGAATCACAGAGGTATTCACTAAACTGGTCATTGAAAGTCCGGCTGAGGTTGAAGAATCACCCGATGAACCATCCATTGATGTCATCCACTTGGATTCCTTGTATGAGGCTCTGGTCTCGCCGATAGCTGAGGGGCAAGAGTTGGACAACTGGACAGCAGAGGACATTTCTGTACTTAATTTCGAGTAAAGTACCTTTGGTTATCTACACTTGATCATTTTGGTAAGTGTAACATTGTAAATGGACCCTCTTCTTATGTCATAAATTTTTAATGAATTAATAGTGCATTTATTTCCAATTCTCTTTTCCTTTCCATTTGAATTCCATCCTTATAATATATTCTATTTTTGTTCATTCAGGACCATTCATCAATTAACACCTAATAATTCAATAGACTCAGAAATTCCTCTGGTTAATTTTGAAATCCCCATAACTGCCATTACTTCAAGTGATTCTGAGGTAGAGCTCACAGAAGAAAGGGATGAAAGGGATGAACCTTCCCTAGTGCCTTGTGGAGACAAAACGCGCACCATAAACTTAGGCACGGAAGAAATGAAAAGGGAACTTAAGATTGTGGATAGTGAAGAATTGGGAGATATGATCAGTTTGCTTAAAGAATTTCTGGATGTGTTCTCGTGGAGCTATGATGATATGGTTGGTTTGGACCCCGGATAGTGACGCCTTGCAGAATTCCCTAATGCAGGGACAATCCTGGTGAAGCAAAAGCTGAGAAGAATGAACCCTGACACACTGCTCAAAGTTAGGGATGAGGTCAAGAAACAGTATGATGCTGGGTTCCTGGAAGTAGTCAAATATCCCCAATGGATAGCTAACGTTGTCCCGGTAATGAAGAAGGACGGGAGAGTTAGGGTGTGTGTTGACTACAGGGATCTTAATAAAGCAAGCTTGAAAGATGATTTCCCTCTCCCCCATATTAATGTGTTAGTAGACAACGCAGCAGGATTGGGCAGGTGTTCGTGTATCGATGGGGCATCAGGGTATAATCAAATCCCAATGGATGAGGAAGACAAGGAGAAAACTGCTTTTATCACCCAATGGGGGGTATTTTGCTATTGGGTCATGCCTTTCGGATTAAAGAATGCTGGAGCCACCTACCAACGCGCCATGGTCACATTATTCCACGATATGATGCATAAGGAAGTGGAGGTGTACGTGGATGATATGATCATCAAATCCTGGGGAGAGGAGAGCCATGTACAAGTGATGAGGAAAGTATTCGAGAGACTCAGAAAATATCGGTGGCCAGACCACCCAAGTGCATATTCGGAGCTAGATCGGGGAAGTTGTTGGGATTCATAGTGAGCGAGAAGGGAATAGAAGTTGATCCGGAAAAAGTCCGAGCCATTCAAGAAATGTCATCCCCAAAAACAGAAAGAGAGGTGCGCAGCTTCTTGGGGAAGTTGAACTACATATCAAGGTTTATTTCCAATCTCACCGCTAAGGTTGAGCCTATTTTTAGACTGCTCCGAAAGAACAACACCACTCAATGGGATTCGGTTTGTCAAGAAGCTTTCGAGAAAATCAAGCAGTACTTGTCAAACCACTTGATCTTTAGTTCCACGATGGCGGGAGGCCTCTGATTTTGTATATGGCAGTCCAACAAAGCTCAATGGGATGCGTTTTGGGGCAACATGATGACACCGGCCGGAAGGAAAGAGCTATTTATTACCTGAGCAAAAAGTTCAACGATTGTGAGTCAAGGTATTCTTCCCTAGAGAAAACTTGCTGCGCACTAGCCTGGACAGCGAATCGCCTCAAGCACTACATGTTGAATCACAAGACATGGCTCATTTCCAGAATGGATCCTATCAAGAATGTATTCGAAAGCCCATTAGTGCCGGGAAGAATAGCCAAATGGCAGGTCATACTAACCCAATATGATATTGTCTATATGACCCGAAAAGCGGTGAAAAGTAGCGTGATCGCTGATCTCTTAGCAGAAAACCCCATCCAGGATTATGAAGCTCTGGATTTTGAGTTCCCTGATGAGCATATTAATGAAGTAAACTGCGAAGAAGAAGAGCCAGCTGATGTTTGGAAAATGTATTTCGACGGAGCCGTCAATTTGTCCGGTAATGGAATCGGAGCTGTATTGATATCTCCAGATGGGAGACACTTTTCGATAGCTATCAAGTTGAGATTTGATTGCACCAACAACATCGCAGAATATGAAGCTTGTGTAATGGGTCTACAAGCTGCTATCGAAATGAAAATCAGAAAGTTGGAGGTGTATGGAGACTCAGCTCTGATCATTTACCAAGTCAAGGGAAAATGGCAAACTAAGGATCCGAAGCTAATCCCCTATCAGAAGTACTTACTGGAGCTGATTAAGAAATTCGAAGAAATCTCTTTCACTCACCTTAGTCGAGACAAAAATCAATTTGCAGATGCCTTAGCCACCCTGGCTGTTATGGCTCAAATGGAAAAAGGACAGACGACCCAGGTGCTAAAGATTAAAGCAAGAAGTGAGCCGGCTTACTGCTTCATGATCGAAGAAGAACCTGATGGTAAACCTTGGTACCATGACATCTTGCTCTACATCAGAACCAGAGAATTCCCCTCTGGGGCAAGCAAAAACGAAAAGAGGATGATTCGGAGATTAGCATTGGGATACTTCCCCAGTGGAGAAATCCTATACAAAAGGAGCTCCAACGGTGAATTGTTGAGATGTGTGGATGCAAAAGAGGCGAAGAAAATCCTTTTCGAGACTCATGAAGGGAACTGTGCCACCCATGCTAATGGGCATATGATGGCTAAGCAAATCATGCGACGGGGGTATTTTTGGACTACCATGGAAAAAGACTGCATCGAGTATTTCCGAAGGTGTAATAAGTGTCAAATCTACGCGGATCCGATAAATGTTCTGCCTCACCAACTGTTCAATCTCGTGTCACCATGGCCTTTCGCAATGTGGGGCATCGATGTGATTAGTCCAATCAACCCTAAGGCATCTAATGGGCATAGATTTATCCTGGTGGCTATCGATTATTTTTCTAAATGGGTCGAAGGGACATCATATGCTCACATTACGCAGAACACATTTCTCAAATTCCTCAGAAATAATATTATCTGCCGACACGGTCTCCCCAATGAAATTGTCACTGACAACGCCAAGAACTTGAATGGCCCAAAGATCCAGAAGTTATGTGACCAATACAAGATTCGACATCTCAATTCCTCCCCATACCGGCCCCAAATGAATGGAGCAGTGGAAGCCGCAAACAAAAATCTTAAGAGGATAATTCGGAAAATGACGGTCACATATAGGGATTGGCATGACATGCTTCCCTACGCTCGTCACGCATACCAGACTTCTGTAAGGACCTCAATTGGTGCGACTCCTTATTCGTTGGTTTATGGGATGGAGGCTGTATTACCTATTGAGGTAGAAATTCCTTCTCTAAGAATTCTAAAAGAATCGGGGATTGATGAGTCAGAATGGATCCAGTCAAGGTTGGACCAATTAAATTTGTTAGATGAGAAGAGGCTAACGGCAGCATGTCACGGACAGCTGTACCAAAGAAGAATGGCTAGGGCATTTGACAAAAGTATTCGCCTACGCGAATTTCAACCTGGGGACTTAGTTCTGAAGAAAGTATTGCCAACTCAAAACGATCCCCGGGGCAAATGGTCACCAACCTACGAGGGTCCCTATGTGGTTAAAAAAGCATTTTCAGGTGGGGCCTTGATCTTGACCCACATGGACGGCGAAGAATTTCCAAGACCTGTGAATACTGACGCCGTCAAGAGATACTATGCTTAAAAAAAAAAAAAAGAGTAGGGGTGAAAACCTGAAAAGGCGCTCCTAGCAAAATGTGTGAAAGAAGGCGAAAACCCTCGAAGGGCGCTTTCTATAAAATGAGTGAAGGACGAAAACCCGAAAGGGCGTCCTGAAAAAGCGAGCTAAAAAAAAAGAAAGGAAAAAGAAAAAATCTAGGGGTGAAAACCCGAAAGGGCATCCCAAGAACCAAAAGAAGAAATAAGGAACGGGGCAATGAAACCGAGGATAGAAATAAACTGTCATGGCATG
This sequence comes from Hevea brasiliensis, assembly GCF_030052815.1. Taxonomy (NCBI): domain Eukaryota; kingdom Viridiplantae; phylum Streptophyta; class Magnoliopsida; order Malpighiales; family Euphorbiaceae; genus Hevea; species Hevea brasiliensis. Next base: position 165,846 of record NC_079495.1, on the reverse strand, counting down.
AGGCTTCAGAGTACTTGAAATAATGGCAGTTAAAGGACTTCAAAGCTAAATACAAGGAATATATGAGATCTGTCCTTATACCCTTCTCCTTTGACACTGTACCTTTGTTTCTAAAACCATAATAAAGTCATATTTTCCTATCTCTTTGCTTCTATCTTTCCTTCTTTAACATTGTCCTTCTTTAATCTTTTTACCTAATGCGCTATTAATTATTTAAAATTTTGCTATAAGATTAGGATTTGAAATTGATAACCTCACGTACTTTGCTATGAGATTTGCAGGAAATGGCCAAAAAAAAAAAAAAAAAAAAAACTAGAGGTGAAAACCTGGAAGGGCGCTTCTAGTCAAAAGGATGAAGGGAAAGTGAAAACCCGCAAAGGCGCTTTTCGCAAAATAAGAAGAAAGTCAAGGGGCATCCGAAGAAATGAGGTCGTAGGCCAAGTCTTGTAACTTGTCTTCCATTAATCATCAGCTTTCGGAATCCTGTTAAGTACACTTCATCGAGGAAGAAATTCTTGTGTCGAGATTAGGTTTGCCTTGTAAGCTGCATTTAAATTTCCTGTTATCGACCTCTGTTTCCCTGATCTAAGTTGATTTTAATTTCCTGCATTTAAATTTCCTGTTATCAACCTCTGGTTCCCTGATCTAAGTTGATTTTAATTTCCTGCATTTAAATATCCTGTTATCAACCTCTGGTTCCTTGATCTAAGTTGATTTTAATTTCCTGCATTTAAATTTCCTGTTATCAACCTCTGGTTCCTTGATCTAAGTTGATTTTAATTTCCTGCATTTAAATTTCCTGTTTTCAACCTCTGGTTCCTTGATCTAAGTTGATTTTATTTTCCTGCATTTAAATTTCCTGTTATCAACCTCTGGTTCCTTGATCTAAGTTGATTTTAAATTCATGCATTTAAATTTCCTGTTATCAACCTCTGGTTCCTTGATCTAAGTTGATTTTAATTTCATGCATTTAAATTTCCTGTTATCAACCTCTGGTTCCTTGATCTAAGTTGATTTTAAATTCATGCATTTAAATTTCCTGTTATCAACCTCTGGTTCCTTGATCTAAGTTGATTTTAATTTCATGCATTTAAATTTCCTGTTATCAACCTCTGGTTCCTTGATCTAAGTTGATTTTAATTTCATGCATTTAAATTTCCTGTTATCAACCTCTGGTTCCTTGATCTAAGTTGATTTTAATTTTTTTTTTCTTGTTATCAACCTCTGGTTCCTTGATCTAAGTTGATTTTAATTTTCCAGCATTTTTATTTCCTGTGACCAACCTCAAGGTTTCGACCAAGTGGATTTTAGCCTCCGGACTTTAATTTCAAATTTCAAATTTTAAATTGTCCAAAATATGGGTCTGAATTTTTACATAATTCCTACACGGGAACATTTTTCCCTTCAATAGAAATTATGTAAAGAGGGGCAGCTGTCGACACCATATTTTGGCTGATCCCCCGAAATTAATAAACCTTGAAGCCGATCCCCAATACAGTCCCCTTTACCAACCGACCACACTTCCGATCTCCCCACAAAAAGAATTTAATTAATACCAAGTCTCCAGGTCATTTAAAGCCTCACCGATCCCTCAACCAATTCTCGAGTCCCCCGATCATTTAATTGTATTTCCGATCTTTCTTGTCAAATAAAATTGAACCAACATAAGGCCTTCGTAACACTAGTCTTGTTGCCGGTCTCTCATTTAAAATTTGAGAATGATAAAGGTTTCGACTCGGTTTAAAGATGATCCCGATCTTAAGTGTTCAAAGCCAAATTTCTAATTTTAATTAAGTCCCGTTTCGTAACTGATCTCATGCATAGTGTGTTTTCCGATCTCCTATACTTAGATTAATAATCACTTTCAGTTGTCATTCTAATATGTTCAAACAATCGAGTGCTTACGCAATTTAGAAATTTTCCGATCACAATCAATCATTGAACAAAAGGGGAACTTTCATTGCATTTCATTTCAAAATTTATACAAGTCATCCCCCAGCTTGAACTACATGTTCATTTTCTCTCTCACCTTCAGCCTCCCCTTCGCTATCCTCACCTTCGTCCTCGGGAGCCAGGTTGGCCATCCAGGAGAAGTCCTCCTCAGGATAACGCTTCTTGAGCTCAGCCAGGAGATCTCTATGAGCATTCACATAAGCACCGGCCACTCCGGTCACCATTTCTTCTTCTTTCGCCTTGAGCTCCTCAGCAAGATGAGCGAGTTGAGCAGCTTCATCAGCTCGGAGCGCCTGAACTTCCCCGAGAACACGATCTCGCTCGGCCAGAACATGATCTTGCTCGGCTAGCTTGTCCTCATAGAACTTCATCCGCCCCTCAATCTGAGATATGTAGTCCTGAGCGGACGAAAGTTGGAATCGGAGAGAAGACACTTCGTGACCCATCTTCTCGACCTCTATACCCAGGCGATGAGCCTTCTCCCGGACAATGTGTTGGTTTACCAAGCACTCCACGTTCAAGCTCATAGACCGGGTCAGGATGTCATCAAGGTTGTTTGAGGACAGCCTATCCCGATCTTCCCGAAGATAGATGGAAGCCCCCAAGACCTTCGCCAAGCCCGGATTTTCCCGAACAGTCCGATTCTTCTCCAGGGAATGGATTAGAACTTGAGCACTGCGGGAAAGAGGCCTCACAGTAGTTTGGGAAGGGCCCCCTTCCGCACTTGGAGCGGTCGGCGGAGGTAGAGGTGGCTCTTCTTGGTGAGGAGGAGTTCGGACCACTTCTATGATCGGCGGTCCGGAAGGTTGAGATGAGCCTTCCTGTATCTCCCCGGGCTCATGACCAGGTGTTTGAAGCAGCTCCGAGCGCTTCATCTCCCGTACCTTCCGAGAGATCTCTCTCTTCCGCTTCCGGCTCTCCTTAGAAGCTTCGCCGCTTGCCATACCTGCACAAAGAAGAGGTCAGTGAGATAGCTAAGGTCCAAAGACCTGAGATATAGAAAATACCGATACCGAGATCAGAGAGCTGAAGCCCGCGATCTTGACCGGTGACCAGCTGCATAGTCCAATGGTGTAGCTCGGCCGTCACGGCATCCAAACAAGAGAACTTCTCTCTGGACGCCTGTTCCTTCAACTCCATCACCATTGCCTCCTCTTCCCTATTTAGGGCGATGTGCTTCGCAAGCAAAGGACCCTAAGGCAGCCAGCTGCGGGGGAAGCCCTCAAAGCTGTTCGGAATTTTGCTCCTTAGGATAAAGAAGCGGTTCTTCCAATTCTTCAGGGAGGAAGGTAGATCGGTAAAAAGCCCACAATGGAGTTTCGCCTGGAAGAACCAATACTCGTCGTCCTTGCGACGAGTTAACCGGTGCAGTTCAGCGAACACCTTAGCCGTGGGTCGGAGCCCCTTAGCTCGGCATAGGCCTCGGAAGGCTACTAAGATCCGCCACGAGTTCGGGTGAACTTGGGCGATGCACACTTGGTGATATTTTAAAACCTCTTTAAAGAAGTCGTCAAGAGGGAACCGCAGCCCGGCTTTTAACTGTTCTTCATACACCATGATCATATCGTTCTCCTCGAAGAAGTGATCGGCCCGAAGATCGTCGTGACACTTAATCAATTCGTAAGAATCAGGCCGGATGTTGTACTCCTGGCTGAATGACTGCAGGTCGGTTTCTTGCAAGATTGATGGCAGCTCGTCCATAGGAAGATTTTCCCTTCCCGAAGAAGGCACATGCCTTGATGGTGCTGGTTGTCCCCGAGCTGGAACGGAGACCCTAGGAAGTTCAGGCTGCGCGCTTGGTCCGACCACCTCTACATCATCGGACGACCACGAGAACTGAATGGAAGGGGGGCTTACTGCTCTCTGACCTTCGGCACCGCTCATTTTCAAAGGAAACAGAAGATTTAAACTAAAATAAAGATCAAAACCCTTACCGGAGCTTGATCGGTGTCGGAGGAACTTGAGAAAACAAGAGAATTTGGAAGTTGTTTGCGAGAGACTGAAAATGACATGAAGGAGCAACTGGCTAACCCCACCCCTATTTATACTCGTCCGAACATTTAATGCTCACGATGTTCTAAGTAGTGCATCGGATAGCGGGAATCGCCAGCTGTTCTGACACGTCTCACGAATATTCCGGAGATTCCATAAAGAGATCGATTAACTGTAGGGCGACAAATTAAGGTGTTTTGAATTACGGATCGGATAAGTGTCATTCAAATTAAGAGTCGGATCGGATAAATACTTCAGGGATCGGAAAATAATCAATGCAATAATAATAAAACAACAGTTGTCAAAATAAATTTTATTTCCGAAAAGATCTGATTACATCGTTTGGACGATCTCGGGAGATCGGATTACATTAAAAGTCTAGTCACATCATTTGGGCGATCTCTAGAGATCGGACTACATTAAAGGTCTGATTACATCATAAGAGCGATCTTTAAAGATCGGTAGAAGGGAGACCGACATGAAAGATCGGAAGAGAGCGTGTCAGGAAAGATCGGAAGAGAGCGTGAAGAGAGGAACCCAGTATGAGAGATCGAAAAAGGATCACGTTGAAAAGACCGGAAAAGAGGGGAGGTCGGAAGACAAAGAGAATAAGACAGCTCTTGTCAATTATCGTCATAATCAGAGCCGAGGTAGTTAAAGCGTTGCAGGAGAAATCTCAACCGCACGCCCCAGAATCGCCCACATTTCTGACATGCGCCAGAGTACGTCAGGACAGCGCTGTACATCCTAATCTCCACCGTTGATCTTACTTGTAAGGACGAGCTCGGAGCCCTCGGATCGAAGAAGAAAATGACAAGATCAGCGCCTTTCACTCCTAGCCCTCGGATCGTCCCGGACAAGAGAATTTGGGACCATCAGATTAGAAGAAGAAAATGACAAATATTCTGAAGGGGATCTCAGCCGTCCGTTCTGATCCTCTTTAATTCCTGAGCCTCAGATCATGTCATTCGAAATCCCGACCCTCCATCTCCTCAAAATAGATCCACGACCCTTCATGAAGCACCGGTTCTGTAAATACCGCATGAAAAGCTGCTCAAAGGGGCGGGCAAAAAGAGAAATAGTTACTATAGTGGAAGAACTCAAATTTAATTGATTCGTTACTCTGCTTTATTTTTAAGTTTTTATAAGGAAAAACTTTTGAAACGATTTTAAAGTGTTTTCTTGCAAAAGGGATTCTTGAAATACTGGAACTCTCCATTTTCAGTTCTTTCATTATCCTGCGACGCCCTTACTTTCAGTTCTTTGTCATCTTTGTTTCCATTCTTATTTCCCAAGCTCAACTTGCTTGTTTAAACCTGACTGCCGTTTAGCTAAGCATCCTTCGTTTCTAGGTGAGCTTCAGCCTTCGAGCTAAACAGCTTGTGCCCCTATTACGTTCTACGATTAGTTTAGTAGGTTCGGCTCCTCACAGGTGAGTGTCTATATCTCTGTTTCACTAAAAGCTCTTTATTTTACGCATTCCCTTTACTTTTATGTTTGTAATCTTCGCCAAGTTTATATGGTGTAATGAAGGTTATTCCCAAAGTTTACTTTCTTTGTCAACTGGTCCATTCTTTTTGTTAAGCTTTGCTACTTCTAAAATGCGAAAGTCCTCATCTCAAGTAGCGTATAAGTAGTTCGGTAAAATGTAGGTAGTCGTGTCTTAAGTGCTTCTTTAAAATAGAAGGCCTGAATAATACGTCAAGAAAATAATAGATTTGCATCACTAGGCTAACATAGAAGGTGATTCAGTATGACGTCATAAAGCAGAATGAAACTAAAATTCAGGTAAATAAACAGGACGGATTATGTATAAAAAGGTACTGGTAAGGTAATTACATAGGAGATCGGTAAAATTTAGTCTGGCATCCTTTGTCTGGTCACAAGGTACCAACCAGTCAAAAGAAGCCTTATTCCGACCCTTGGCATCTTTGAATGCCGAAACTCTTAGTCTCAGGTTCTTATGATGCGTAGCTATAGTTAAACCTTGAGAGATCGGAAAAGTCCTTATCCGGTCCCCATAAATATTTATCAGAGGTCGGAGAAGAGTTCTTACCCGATCCTCGCCCAGAGTTTCCATAAATATTTAATAGAGGTCGGAGGAGAGTTCTTATCCTATCCTCGCCCAGAGTTTCCATAAATATTTAATAGAGGTCGGAGGTGAGTTCTTATCCGATCCTCAAACTTAAAATTTTAATAAATATTTAATAGAGGTCGGAGGAGAGTTCTTATCCGATCCTCAAGCTTAAAATTTTAACAAATATTTAAAGGAGGTCGGAGGAGAGTTCTTATCCGATTCTCAAGCTTAAAAATTTTAACAAATATTTATAAGGAGGTCGGAGGAGAGTTCTTATCCGATTCTCAAGCTTAAAAATTTTAACAAATATTTAAAGGAGATAGGATGAGAGTTCTTATCCAATTCTCAAGTTTAAAAATTTTAATAAATATTTAAAAAAAGGGAGATCGAACGAGAGTTCTTATCCAACCCTCAAACTTAAAAATTTTAATAAATATTTAAAGGAGATTGGAGGAGAGTTCTTATCCGATTCCCAAATTAAATTTTAACAAATATGTAAAATGATTCTCCCTGAAATAAAGTTAATACACAACCGCAATTCACTAAGGTCATCTCATTTACTTATGTATCTGGGTAATCCAGATTAGTGAAAAATCAAACATTCCTTTCAGTCAAAAGGATTAACATTTCCATTCAAGCCCTCCTAACTATGAAGAACGTGAAATTAAATTTGCTTACCCTCGTTGAGGGACGAGGTGGGGTGCCTAACACTTTCCCCACCTGTTCATGGACCCCGAACCTAGAATCTCTGTTTTTGAAGTGGTTTTAGTGTAACTTACTTTCACAAATGGTTTTCTTTAATTTCCCTTAAAATTAAAGTGGCGACTCCTCACTTTTCCCACTTCGGTGAGTGTTCGTCCAGGCGACCGCAAAACCCCTTGCGACAATGTGAACCACGGGCTTGAGCTGGGCTTGGGTTGTTGTTGGGCTCCTTGGAAATCCAAAATTGGGTCATCTTCAGGTATCTCCACATGTGGGTCTTGGGCTTGAGGAGGCCCAGTAGTAGGGCCTGTAGTGCCACTGGTAGAGTTTGTGGTTGGCGAAGGACCTGTTTGGGACGAAGTCGATGGCGGATCAACCATGAGTAGCGTTGTGATGTCCATTTGTCCGTCCTCACTGTCATCTCCAGATGAGTCATCTGAAGAGTCATCTTCCTGTTCAGAAGGTATAGATACCATATGCTGAGGAGGAGGATCAGGGTATATCTTGTCCTTGCCTTTATCAATCTTTCTCTTTGAAAGATGAGATTCTTCCGAAGAAGATGGGCTCTTTGGTTCATACTTGGTAGGTGTTGGAGTTGGTCTGAATAAAGGAGATGGATGGTATGTGGTTGGAGGTGGCTCATAGGAATAGTTGAAAGGGCCAAAAGGCAAATAAGCAGGTTTAGAAGTGGGAAGAAAAGGATTATGAGACATTTGAGTGGAGAATGGGCTGTAAGGAACAGGAGCCTTCGTTGGTTTATGCAGGTCTGCTTCAACTTGGGCTAACTGTTTTCTTAGTCTTCTAATTTCTTAGTCCTTCTAGTTGAACTCTGTGCCAAATCTCCGTTGCTGGATTGAGGATCTTAAATCCTTGTCAAGCTAGGCAATCTTCCCTTGTAAGTCTTTATCTATGTTCTGGGCAAATGCAGTGAAAGAATCGACCTTTTGATCAATGTGCTGAGTCCTAATGAGGACTTGATCAATCTTGGAGTCAATCCGTTGTAATGTTTTGTTCTAGACAGCTGCATTCTTTGTTTGCCAATTCAGAACTTCTTCAGCTTGAGTAATCGGAGTTATCTGACCTTCACTATCAACCTTTGTTGAGTGAATAAAAGGTCTGGTAGAGATTTTGGTATGTTGATCTGTCTGCTGAGCCAATGGGGGAAAATCTACTTCATAAGAGGTAGGAGAGAACATCATACAAGATTGCACCATAGGTAGTGCAGGTGGAGGAGAAGAAACTGATTTATCAAGAAGGGGTGGTTTCTTTTCTTCTTTTTTGATGATCTTAAGGGCAAGCTCATAAATGGGAAGGGGCTTCTTCTGTTTGGTTTCCTCATGGATTCCAATCCATGGGTTATTATCTGGATAGTCTCTTATGAGGACTTGCTGAGGCTTGCAAGAGGGTCTTCTTGTCTTTTTAGTAAGCTTCCTCCAGTTCTTATCAGATAAAGGATGGTCATACTCGTTTTCTCAGTAGTTGTCACAATAGTCACAGTCTTCATCACACTTTACAGATCCTGGGAGATCCCAGGGACAGTGACCATCTATCTTATGAGGATAGATGTAATGGTTATCAAGAGTTACTGCTCCGATGGGAAAATCTCCCTGCTCTTTTTCCAATGGCTGGACCATCATGGTCTGAAATATAGGTAAAGAACTATAGAATGCCGAGGTGGTTGGAAGGAAGTCTGTACCGTTCCATCAGGATTTCTTCTGAAAGAAGATTCTGTAATCTGGATCGGTTGAGAAGTTGAATGGAGTATTTCATAATTAGTTAACCAATCCTTCGAAATGAGTTGCTCAAGCTCACTTTTAGGCAGTTGCCTAGGTATTTGGACTATCGTTTTGGAGTAGTTTCAGTGTCTGCCAAGACAAGTAGAGCGTCATTGGAAACAGACGGTTGATATAGATCCCCTGTATGATCTTGCAGTCTATAAATGATCTGATGGTGTAACGTAGCCATCATAGAGGATGTAACTTGTGCTGCACCAGTGAGTTGAACTTGGACTTTTAGGGCGGTGCTAAGATGCGGATCTCGGAGAGAGAGATTGTAATTTGGAAAAAATATCAATACCACACTCCCAGCATGCAAGGTGGTAAGACATGTTCCTATTACCGCATGTTCATATTGTAAGAACCTTATGTCAAGAAGAGACACTCTAGCTGTAACTGAAAGTCCACGTCTCCCATGTAGACTGAGGATAAGTCTTACAGCTCCAAAGTGTAAATGAGAAAATCTCTCCTGTCTCCATCTAGGAATCAGCTGAGGTGGGATTTCAAGGGTCACATACTGTTCAGCCGATGAGCTCTGAAGAGAGCATTGATCCATTCTGGAAGTCTGAATATATTCCTTCGATAAAGATCTTCTGGAAGAAATGAGAGATCTAATTGATCTGGTGAAAAATCCAGATCGTCTGTAAATGTTGTAAAGGCTGAGAAGAGGTAAGAGAGATTCTCCAACACGAGCATCTTTAGGCAGGGTAGATATCTCTATGAGATTATCAATTCGGGAAGACAATGTTCTTCTCAGAGGTGAAGAGAAAGAAAGAGATGAAGTGAGATTGACAATTTCAGAAGGGGAAGGAGACTGAAGGAGAGTTTCAGTAGCGGGATTAGGAGTTTGACAAGCCATGCTTAGTACGTGACGTTGTGCCTAGAGGTCGCTCTAACTTTTAGGAAAGAGATTAAATATATTCAAAGATATCCAAATATTTGCTAATTATATGCAAAAGAAGCATACATGATACAATATTTTGAATTTGGAGGGTGAGATGATGACATGGCAATAACCCCGCTACATAACAAAAAAATAATAAAAATTACTCACATGAACAAACCTTTTCTCTCTCTCTCTCTCTCAGCTATGCTTTTACAACAATCAAATTAAAAAATAAAGAATTCATGATTTCTGGTATAGTTAACTAAGTTTGATTCTGTAATTTTTTTTCCCGGAAGATTTTTTTGCTGTTCGCACCGCGAGAGACGAACCGAAAACACGAGAATTTTTTTTAATTGAATTTGTTTATTTATTTCAATTATCTAATTAAGCATCAGTTATCTATGTGGTCCATGAAATTAATACAAATCGAGTGTCAAATGACTTTTAAGTAAAGGTAAACGTAGGGGACAAAAAATAGCCTCTTTGATTTGTCATTTCAAATTCAATAATCAACAAGAGTGCTGAAGAAACGGAGACCAGTCAGATCAATCTGCCTCAACAACATGCACAAAAAAGAACACGTGTAGGCTGGCATGCCCAACTCTTCACAGCATGTTTCTTGAGCAGGCTCATGATATTGTTTTTCCAGACTAAATCAAAGGTCTGTAAGATCAAAAAGCACGACAAATTGGTACAGCCAGTAAACATGCACAATTACCATCATTAACCAAAATGTAAAATCGCATCTTCTATCCTTTTCAGAAAGGAGGGGACGGAGGTGTCAATGCCGTGGAAGGTATTCAAAATTTCTTGTAAATGCTACAGGTTATTATTTGGTTTTACAACACCCTGGAGCTTCCACCCACCGAGTCCTGCTAACACAAAAGCCTGAGAGTGTAACACACGGGGTCAGATAAAGATCAAGGTAAGTTAATATAAAAATTATTTTTGATGCCCTATAATGTAACCAGAGCGGTAGCAATTAACCATTCTCAAATTTTACCCCCTATGACCTGTATCTTATATCATTTAACTATCACTAACAATTAATTCAAAAAAACTTCTTGAACACAAAAAATCTGTGTTTCTGATTCAGCTCCTTCCACCCCGAACAAGTTTCTTTCTGCGGTTCAATTCTCAAATTAGAACTCTCTTATATCAAGCTTTCATTGATAGGTCTTGGACTAAAAAATATAAACCAATTCAGAAGAACTTCACACTTTGTAATGGCCATTACTTATTTGAATAGAAGAAAGCTCATAATGCGACCAACCTTTTCCCTTTAAGAATGGAAGGCTAAAGGCCATATTCAAGCTTTTACTGTAAAAATCATTTAGCAAAATGGTAAAGCCCCTCATGACAATTATCTGGCAACATACCTATTTTAATCATATCCCTGCTTCTCGGAGAATCCTTACCAAAGAAAGTCCAGATTCAATGCTCTCCAGGCAGTGAAAAAAGATGCTATCCTTTTTCTTTTATAAACATCTAAGACTACCATGGATTAGGACATCAATTTACATGAATATCAAAATCAATTCAAAAGTTAAAAAAGGATTCTTCCTTAATAAGGGGAGAGAATGGAAGTGCAACACTTTATCTGTGACACAAAAATAATGCTTCAGCCTTACAGGCCTTGTTGTTTAGTCAGCACCTTCAACACACCTCCTAAATTGCACCTCCTCATTCTCCTCCATAGGAGGCTAGAAAATCCCAAAGAATAAGTGAATTTTGAATTGAAAATTTCAGACTGTAATGCTTTGTATATGTAGATGCCTTGTATTTGTAGATGCCCTACCCTAAGGATGTCTGATGCATCCTCACTTTAGCTTCAACACAGCTTAAGATTCGGAAAGCTAATGCAATTAAAGGTTATCTGTCTTTGCTTGCCTTTCTTCCAATTCCACCTAGTTTCTTCAAGGTACTATGATCCCACATCCTTCTAAACCAGTCCTCCAAATTCCCAAATTCCTAATCCTGAGGTTCTGAACTCCCCATTTTCAGCAGCCGTATCAGAAGTACCAACTAGTTTTAAACAAAAACAAGCTCTACTCTTAATCAGTTAGTTACTCATTTAGCTATCTAACCAAGTTCTTTGAAACAACCCACCCTATCGCTTGAAGACTTTTTTTTTTGGTGATATGTTGCATGACAGCTTTTGCTGCATCAGTTTTGTTTCATGATTCATAAGAAATTCTCTTCTTATATCACTTTTTCATGTCAGACTGCCTGACTTGTCCACATGGTCTTAATATTTTTGCACATCTCTAATTTTTCCATTCATTATATAAAACATTATTACTTATTGCAGTACCAGTTTTGTTCGTGTTTCTTCTGTCTCTCATAAGCTTTTCCCAACTAAATTTTAAGGCTTTGTCTGGAAATTGTACCAGCCAAGCGACTTAGAATAGACAAAGTCAGTGTACTTCATCACTAAATATTCCACTCCAGGAAAAATTTAGAGTTCCTTTGAGTAAGGATCTAAAGTAAGCAACTGGAGGTGTTATGATAGAAGTTTATAAGTCTAAGCATAGTATCCTTCCACATAAACCTGATTTCCCAACAAAGCACACCTTAATAAAATGTTTGAAAAGTGGAAAGTGAGGGGTAAGAAAGAGAGGCAAAAGAAACAGGAGAACGCTTCCCTTTTGCTTAGAGAAAGGAGGGAAAATGGCAGGCAATAAGAGTGAAAGGAACATAGAGACCTACAAACAATTTTCTCTCCAAAGAAGGAATTTTATTTGGTGTAACCGTTATACATACAGAGGTTTAATTATAATCATTGATCATGATGGGATTCATGTGAAACCCACCACAATCAACGGTTACCATAAAACTGTTGTACACACATCGGTTTCATTGTGTAATTTTTCCCAAAGAAGAGACAAGTGAGAGGAAAATTAATCAAATTACCTCTTTACCCTTTTTTTTTTCTTTTGCAAAAAATGAAGAGCAAAATTTTAATAGAACAACTTTCTCTCTGTTTCCTTCCCCAATTTCCAAAACAGACATAAAAATAGTTCTCTTTTGTTAACTTTATTTCCACCTTTTCTCTTTCCCTCCACTTTCTTTTCCCCTTTCGTTTTGCTCCCAAGCAAAGTGTTAACAGTAAAATAATTTCAAAGCAACTGTTACATGCTATTATCTAGATACAATTTTATTGGTTTAATGAACTTTTTGAGAAGAAAGTATATGTATATTCATGTGTTATATATATATAATGACAAAGAAACTGTGCAAATTGATCGGATGCAATTTATGCCAAAAAAAAAATCAGCCTAACCTCTTCCCAGGATTTCCCAGTAGCTTCAAGCAAAGCAGCATTGCATGGCTTCAGTTCCACAGAGGCACCAGTAAACATTGAGGCTGCCTCCTCCCACCCCCTATTATGTCCCATGCACCTGTATAATCAACTAATAATCATCATATTTTTTCAGTGATACGTGATAGGAATCTAACGAGAAGAAATCAAAATAAAATGCCTAAACCACAGTTTGAATGTGCACTTTCCTTTCCTTTTCTTTTTTCATTTCCTTTGGCGCTTTCATTCTTCTTTTCTTTTTCATTTCCTTGGTGTTCTATTTATCGCCATTTGAGTCCATAACATTTTTGGATACTAATACAAACTTGGGACTGCTTACTAAGAAAAGTTTGAAAAGCAAAACACAATTATTTCAAATCATGTGAAATATATGAGTTATTTTATTCTAGTTACGGCCACACAAATATGACCTAACTCCTAATCTAGAAGTAGCTAAAAAATGCTTAGCCGGAAAAGTAATCACAATAATTTAGTGGAACTCACATGACTGTATGGATCTTATCGCTTGAATATCTGCAGATAGCTTGCTGAAGATGATCAGCAGTCTGGCCATCCATCGCTGCAATTGAATAGAAGCTTGGAATGAAATGGACCTCAGCGTCCAAAAGGTCTGTCACTTGCTCCTGCATTATTTTAAGCGTTTCCCTAGTCCGTGTTGCATCGCTGTATACAATTACACATCAAGTGGGAAGTTCAAAACCAATTTACGGGTGATGTGCAAGTGATTTAGCAGTAAAATTTTTATTTTATTTTTTGTTCCTATCTCGAACAATGCCTAAGTCGAAGGAAGATAAGAAAAGATCCAAACCTGGATAGAATAAGCTGAGGAATCCAACCAAGCTGTTGGAGCTTTTGAGAGACTTGGACAGCATCATCTTTTCCAGCTTTGCTCAGAGGTCGATCATGATCTTAGTGGGGAAAATACAAATGCAAAGACAACATTTATTACCCAAAAAACGAAAATTATCCAGCTGAGACAGAGAGAGAGTTAAAGCGGTAGAAAAGGCATTAGCTATTAGAAATATGGAGATGAAGAAGCAAATAAGTAAGCACGTAATGTTTTGGGGGAGGAATGAGTGGTGTAATAATAAGAAATCAATTTGCAATTGCCTGTTGAATTTAGAATGATTTATTGAAGGAAAGAGAAAATGGAGCAATTGCAATCATATAAGAAATACATATATATGTTAAAATTGGATAGAACGTAATGACTATTCACCTCGCAATGAAGGGTTATCCCAAGAACTCTTAGCATGACGGAGGAGAATAAGGCGGCGAGCCACGGATTTGGAGGGAGCTTGTTGGGATTCTTCCTCGGTGACAGTGGCTGTGACCGTCGCCGAAGAGCTGCAACGGGCGGACAAACGCAGGCGTGCATTGGGGTTCCTCCTGCAACCGCAGCAAACTGAAACGGGAGATTCTAGTGCTAGGTGAGGCTTGGAGTTGAGGAACATCAATAGATTACTGTTTATACTCGGAGCCACTGTTGCCTTAGCATTTATTTCCATTTCAGTGGCTTTCTTTCTTCTGAGTTCTAACTGATGGTTATGTTCATTTGATAGAGTAAAAAGCTTGATTCACAACAGATGATTTGAAGTAGCCTCCGACTGCGGCAATAGTTTTTCTGAGCAAGAGCATCAGAGTATTTTTTTTTCCCCGTTTTCTTTAACTTTCTCCTGTAAATAATCACAAATCGCTGGATGGAACATCCAAGACCCATTATCTGTTCTGGTAAAAAAAAAAAAAAAGACCCATTATTTGTTTTATCAGGATATTGACAAAAATTAGAAATAAGGGCGCGTTTTGGTAAGGTTAAATGTTATTAACTAATTATCAACCTAATCCTCAATATATATATATATATATATATATATATATATATATATATATATATATATATATATATATATATATATATATGTTATAAATATGTCATGAAATTTTATGTGTAAATATTATTTGCCTTTACAAAGCAATATATTTTTTACAAAGCAATATATTTATAATTAATATTTTCAAATGCTTAAAAATAATTATTGTTTATAAATTAAGAAAATACACATAATCATCTAGCTCTCATGTTATTCGCTTTATTTCTTAAATTTTTTTTATAAAAAAGAATAAAGTGATATATTAAATTTATTAAATTAATTTAATTAATCTCATATGAAAATAATTAAATACTTTTAAAATTTAAAAAGAGAAGAAAAAAATATTGCAAGCATTAATTTATAACTGAAAATAAAAAGAATTTACTTAAAATGCATTATAGTCATTATTTACATTAAATTTTATAGGAAGAAATCAACAGCTACAACAACTACAAATTCAAGTAAACTTCATAAAACGAACATGTAGAGAACCTATGATACTTATTTTGTCAAAAAGCAAGGAAAATAAGTGAACTTTTAGTAAACCATTCCTTATTAGCAAGGCAAATTTGGAACCCTACAAATCCATTCTCCTTTCCTAAGATCATGGGATGCACCAAAACCTCTTCTTCACCAATCTCATTTTCAATTTCAAATATACTTTCACTTCTCAATAAATCAAACAAAGTAAATGAACTATGAATACGGATATGTATTAAAGTATATAGTATAAAATATACTCACTTTCGTACATAAGGAAAAGAGAGACTGTGAGAATTACTCAAATAGGATCTTGATTTTTGAGATTAAAAATCGTGAAGTGAATTTAAAATTTCAAACTCATATAAAAATAATTAAATATTTTGAGAATTTAAAGGAAAGGAAAAAGGTTACAAACATTAATTATAAGCATTTTAATTGCTCTTATATGAAAATAATTAAATACTTTGGGAGTTTAAAAGGAGAAGGAAAAAAAAGGGTACAAACATTGAATTATAATTATGCGATTGGAATGAAAGGATATCAAAAGTTCAAATGGAAATGGATGAGTAATTTGGATGGCTTCAAGTAATAAATAAATCAATTATTATTAAAATTCACTTATCTTTCTTAATTAAAAATTAAAAATTACTAAATAAGAGTGAGAAAATTGCTACTAGGAGATTGCAATGTTCGTATATCAAAAGTTAAAATGGAAATAAAAGAGTAATTTGAGGAGTTGTCAAGTAATAAATAAATTAAATTTAATTAAAAATTACTTATTTCTTTTAATTAAAAGTTGTTAAATAGGAGTGAGAAAATTACTCTTATTTTTTTTTTCTTAAAAGAAATAGGAAAATATATTTAAAATTAGAGAAACTAGATTGCAATGGAGGGATATCAAAAGTTAAAATAGAAATAAATGAGTAATTTGGGAGTTTTAAGTAATAAATAAATAAATTACAATTAAAATTCACTTATTTCTCTTAATTAAAAATTAAAAATTATTCAATAGGAGTGAGAAAATTGCTATTACGGGATTGCAATATTTGTATATTAAAAGCTAGAATGGGAATTGAGGAGTAATTTGAAGAGTTGTCAAGTAATAAATAAAATAATTTTTAATTAAAAATCACTTATTTCTCTGAATTAAAAGTTGCTAAATAATAGTGAGAAAATTGTTTTTTTTTTAAATTGAAAAATATATTTAAAATTTAGAGAAACTGCCAAATAGGAAAGTATAATGTCCCAAGAATTTCAAGCTCTAAATAGTATTACTTTTAGGTTGTGAATAGTATTATTCAAAGCCAGCTCGAGGATTAAAAATGAGATAAAAATTAATTAAGATAAACAGAATAAAAACTGGAGTGACCATTGGGTTATGGACTTAATCGGTATTATTGAAAAAGATGGACTATAACTTAATGAAGGGCATTTTGGTCAATATAGTTGAAGAGTTGACTTTTTGTAATACCCTTTACTTGGTCTACAGTATAGCCGAACAAGAAATGTCACATTCTGTGCTGGAACACCTTATCTTATCTTGTCTTATCCATTATTAGTTTTAATGTCATGATAATTTAAATCACCATATATATATATATATTTTAAAAGAGAAACGGACAAAGTTTCCCCTGTTTATTAACATTTGACCTATTAATCATTCACTCGTTTATAAATCTCATCATATCCATATCATTTCAATTCATATCACGTCTCACATCATTATATATTCATATACTCATTTTATGGATAATCCATGTCATTTCATTCATAATCTTCATGTACATAATTTACATCAATATATTACAATCCCAAAATTTAATTACAATATTTTCCCATTTAAAATGATCAAAATGAATATAAATCTGGTATCAATGAGCCCTACCAATATAGACAGCTAAGGTGACAACTCTCCTACTGGAGATTTGGTCACTACTGGTCCTTGTCTCCAGTACCTACACGTGGATAAACCAATGCGATAAGCATATTGCTTAGTGGTGCAATAAGATAATGAAAATAAACTAAACAATAAAAGTACATGTTTCATGTGTGTAATATCATAAATATTATGTTTATGTAATTCATTCACATATTTATGTATACTTCAAGTTCATGCATTTTTTTTTGTGATCTTTGGAACATTTAGTTCATTTGGACCTTTTTCATTCATTTAGTTAACATCCGATCTTATTATCACTTTTCAATGCCCAAGTAACCTATAACAAACTGTTAAGACTAGATACAAGAGAATATACTAGTTAGATACCCATGTGCCTATCAGGTATACATCTGTCAGGCATAAAGCCAGTGGGCAGGCATGAAACCAATAAAACATATCAGGTATAAAGCCAGTGGGCAGGTATAAAGCTAGAAGAATAATCATATCAGACATATATTGTCTATCAATGATCATCCATGAAGTAGACTCGAAAGCCAAGGGCAATACTGCATCTATAGTCCCTAATTGACATGCCAATCGATCCAACCCATACACTAATGTCTAGGCATACATGGGTAAGTTTAGTGTCATTATGTGTTCATATATTTCAATATTTAAGCACGTATATTATCCATGCTTCATAGCATTAGTACACTATTCATGGTGGGAACATAAGTGCCAATCACATATTCATGTGGTTCATGTGATCATCAATCTATTTATGTCAAGTCCTTTTTACATTTAAAATCATTTATGAAAGTTTCATGAATTTCCAAAATTATTGTTTTAACTTTCCCTAGCAATTTAGCCAAGATGTAAAATCAGTTTGGCCTCACTTTCTTCATGAAAGTTGTTCTCCTATATTTTAACTTTAATTCTCTTTTTGAATCATTCAATTTGAGCGTGTCATTATGTGTTCATATATTTCAATATTTAATCACGTATATTATCCATGCTTCATAGCATTAGTACACTATTCATGGTGGGAACATAAGTCCCAATCACATATTCATATGGTTCATGTGATCATCAATCTATTTATGTCAAGTCCTTTTTACATTTAAAATCATTTACGAAAGTTTCATGAATTTCCAAAATTATTGTTTTAACTTTCCCTAGCAATTTAGCCAAGATGTAAAATCAGTTTGGCCTCACTTTCTTCATGATAGTTGTTCTCCTATATTTTAACTTTAATTCTCTTTTTGAATCATTCAATTTGAGAGTTTGTAGCTCTAATTATGGCTAATTTACCAAATACTATTTTAGGGTACTAACCTTGCACTTTCCATGTTACCAGAAATTCAACAATTCTTGCAACTAGAATTTCAGCACCTTAGGCTCAGAATTGGCTTTAGGTCTCTAAGACAAAGTTTCAGGCATTTGTCTTAGGTTACTATGTCTTTTTGAATCACTTCATTTGGAGTTTTCTAGAGAAAGTAATGGCCAAATAACCATTCAGAGGTCATAAGGCACATTTGCTAGGATTCAGGAATTCCAGCATTGTCACTTTTAACTTTCTCTAACAATTTCCCTAAGTTGCCTTAAGATCTGGGTTCTGGTCAAAACACAAAAGTTATAGTTCCATGTGTTATGAGCATTTTGGCTTTAGAATCATTACATTTGCAGTTTTGTAGACTGAGTTATGATATTTTTGCCACGACTGGTTGGGTGCCCTTATGTTCAGGATTTTCAGGTCAGGTTTGGTCCAGGCAGGTTTATTAGACTAACTTTGTTTAGTAATTTAGTTGAGTTTAGTGCAAAACTAGCCTCTGAGTTCTTCATGAGAAATGTTTTCCTATGTCTTAGAATTCTATTGGTTCAAGGATCAAGTCAATTGGATCATCCTAGAGTGTGTTATGCTAAATTTTCTAAACACTATTCAAATGGTCATTCTGTCCAGGTCTAGAATGCCACATTCGGATTCAAACCTAAATTAGAGCAATCTATGGTCAATTTATGGGCAGGCTTTCTTCATGACATTTCTAGCATTATGTCTTAGGTTTAATCTCCAGTTGGCTTCACACTAATTGGAGCAATGCAACTCAACTTATAGCCACATAAACACACTGAACTCAGAGGTCCAAAATTCCTGCACAAAGGTCACACTTCCAATTCTTCAATTCAACTCAATAATCAACTTCAAATCTCAACCAACACACATCAATTGGTTAATAATTGACCTCAAATGCATCAATTGAGCATTATAGCATCAAATCCCCAAATTTATTCAAAACCCTAACTTCACAATCATAATTTCATGGTACCATATACAAATCAACATATAAATCATGTAAACACATTAAACAACACTAATTGGCATGTTCTAATTCATCAAATCACCAAATCCCCAAACTCCTTCAAGCTGCCCGAAATTTCATACCCCTCTTTATGCATGATTTCTTTCATTTTATTTGCAATTTCAACTCATTTTAACTTGATATCAAGAATTAAAGAAGGAGGAAGTCAAGTTTACGTACTAACCTTAACTTGGCAATTTCTCCTCCTTGCCAAACCTCACTTTCTTCAACTTTCTTATCTCCCAATTGCTCTAGCAAGGTCCAAGAATAAGTTTTAGTGTTGGGGACTTGAGGAAATATGGTGAGAATTCAAGAGAAATCAAGCTTGAAGTGAGAAGAAATGGTGGAAGGTGGTTCGGCCAACAGGGGAATGAAGAGGAAGATAATGATTTTTGAAGATAAGAATTACATTTATTAAATTTATCTCTAGTATATATATGTGTCTTATTTTTATTTTTTTTTAAATTTTAATTATAATTAATATAATTATTGAAGGAACGGAAGCGTGAAAAACACAATATTATACCATTGAATTCAAAAATTTTCACCTAGGGTCACATGCACCATGCAAGATTTATTTTTATCTATTTGATTTCAATGATAAACAACATATTAAAACTCTTTTAATATGTTTTTGGATCTGTATTTGCCATTTAAGATTTTAAAATTAATCAGATTAATTTTAGAACCCTAGATTAAATCAAGAACGATTACACTAACCTCTTGATGTCTTTGTGTCTGCGCCTTTGAGATTCGTCTTGAGGACACGGATGTTGTCCCTCTAGCTTGTCCACACCAAGAACACCTATGGCAGCCCTTGAACAGCTTCTAAAGCCTTTTCTATTAATTAGAAATTCAAGTTCTGCCTTTTAAGAGATTAGAGATGCAAACAGGACACTAGAAACAATTTCTAGTGTTCTTAATTCAAGAGATTGATGGCTAATCTCTTTGAATTGATGAGAGATGAAGAGAAATAGCTGGAGAGGCTCAAAGTGGCGTGACATATGAGAGGAGAGGCTGCTGGTTGTGTTTTCTTTTCATAACCCCACTTAAATAGCTAGGTTAACACATTAAACCCTAGCCACATGTCACCTTTTGATTAGCTCTAGGTTTAAGTGACCCAATCACATTGTGCCAAGTGTCAAACCTATATTTAATCTTGATTTTAATCATCTTACATGATTAAAAATATTTGGCAAGCTTATGTGTTATGCCATGTGTCACCATCTCATGGTGCCACGTGTCACTGCAAAATGACCAAAATGCCCCTGTGTCTTAATTTTGAGTTCTTAACCCAAAATAATTATTTTCTTCTTCTAATTAATTTATATCAAATATAAATTAATTAATTAATCTCTATTAATTAATTTCTCATCAATTAAATTAATATTTAAACAATTTAAATATAAATTTAATTTATACTACAAATCCAAGAATCTAGATTTGGTTTCAAGTCATGCTAGGGACTTTGCAATTTTATTGCAAACCAAATCTATTTAATTAATCAATTAAACTCTTTAATTAATTAATTAAATCATATTTAAATAGGTGATAACTTGTGTATGTGTGTGACTTACTAGGCTCATCACTAATTGGCAATGAGACATGATATCAACTCTTAATATCATCAGAACTCTTTCTTACCATAAATGATTTCTCTAAATCATTTTATGAAACTAATAGACCATGGTTAACACCTAGCATAGCATGCCATGGCCACCCAATTAGTAATAAGATTTACCTTAAATGAACCTATAATCATATGTTACCATGCACTAGAATCTCTCTGTTACAAAATCCCAACTCAAGCTGGAGTCATGGTTTATTTCAAACTCCATTTTCTATGAATATTATGTTCTCTTTTAATTCCAGTTCTTGATTAAAAGATTTTTCTCATCAGAAACTCTTTTCTGAATAAATCTATCTGTCCTGGCCAGGAACTTGAAACATCAAGAACAATTAAATGAACATAGGATTTTATCTCTATTTACTTAGAGGAACAGATTCCATCTTGATCAACACCTACCTCCATATATAACTAGCAGGAGCCAACACATGCCCATATACCCATACATAGTACAAGTATGAAAGCAGCATCAAACTCAAACTACCTATATACAAGATAATCGTGCTATCTCGTGTCTAAAGATTATATGCACTGATATGATTTATGACAAAACATTGACAAGAGTAAACTCCATGTGCTTGTCATAAGTGTCACTGGTTCGGCCTACTTATCATGTATAAGTGCCTATCATGTTTGTTATATGGCATGAGACTCACCATTCCATCTTATTTATATCTCATATAAATAACTTGGGAACAAACATGAATACAATCTTTCTGGATAAGTCATGTCCTTATTATGAAGTATCCTCGATTGTGAACCTATTTATGATACTTTGTGCTAGAAATATTGTCACTCATATTCTTAACAACTTAAGAATAATATTTCTAACAAAATATCAATGGACCTTTTCTATTACACATAAATATATTATGTAAACGGAAAAGTGGAAATGCCTTTTATTAATAAAATTATGTACAAGATACATACTAAATGATATGCTCTAGGGCATACTACTAACAATTATAACATATTCATTAATGCCATCTATGTCCTCTTTTTATTTCCATAAATACTTAATATTCTTAATTTATTTTCAATATTTTAATGTCACTCATTTTAATAGACATTTAGGTCAAAAGTCCACTCTGGGTTTCAAATGACAAAAATGTCTCTCATTGGGTTATAGTCTATCTTTTTCGATAATGACATTTAAGTCTGTAACCCGATGGTCACTTTGATTTTTCTACTGCTTATTTCAATTTATTTTCCTCTTATTTTTAGTCCTCAAACCTGCTTTGAATAGGGTGTTACAATCTTTCCTTCTAAGTAAAAATTTCGTCCTCGAAATTTAGCTGATGTAAGTAGCTGAGGAAACTGCTACCTTCTCATTTCTTCGCTTGCCCGTGTCACCTCTTCAGTATTTGGATCTGGCTCCTCCTAAGCCTTCATGACATATGTGCATGGTGCTACTTTGACTTTGGGCCTCTCGATTGTCTTAGAAGCAGCTTTCTGTGAAGTAGCAGCCACTTCTGTCCTAACAGGTCTTCTACCCCTCTGGGCTGCTGGGGCAGACCTCACTGTCTGTGGTGGAGCAGTGGGAACAGTCCTCTGTGGGCAATCCCTTAAAAAATCATCTATAGCTCCACAACGGAAACAACCTCCAGTCAATGTGTACATTCTGGCACCGGGACTGATCCCCTCGTTGCTGTGCTAGGAGAACTGGCCATATATACCCCAGACTGACCTTTCTGGCCCTGTGTCTAGCCCTTAGGCTTCTTACTACCAGAAGCTGACATACTGGACTGTCCTTGTCCATATCCTCTCTTATGCTGCATGTTTCTCCTAGTTTGCTCACTTTCCCTGACTCTCTCTACATTCAGAGCCGCTGCCATTAGCCGGGAGAAATCAATAATCTGATGTGCCGTAATCAGGAGTCTGATGTTGTCATTTAGCCCATCCTCAAACCATCGGCACCTATCGGCCTTTGTAGGCATCATTTCCCAGGCATATCTGCTTAGCCGTACAAACTCTCTCTCATACTCAGAGACAGTCAGTTGCCTCTGCCTCAAAGCTAGAAACTCTCTCCGTCTAGCCTCCAAGTAGACGTGGCTGATATACATCTTCTTGAATTCAACTAAGAAGAAATCCCATGTAATCACTACCGGGTGTACAACCTGGGACACCGTAACCCACCACTGGTAGGCATCCTCCTGTAGTAGCGAAAGAGCACACTTCAGCTGCTGGTCAGGTGTATAGTGCAATTGCTGTAGTATACTCTCAGTCCTCTCTAACTAGTGCTCTGCAGCTGCTGGATCATCCTCCTTTGTACCCTTAAAATCGATGGCCCCATACTTCCTCAATTTCTCTAGTGGGGACCTTTGAACTGGCTCTGCCTGTGGCTATAGAATAGCTCTAGTAACTAGATACACGGGAGTATATTAGTTAGACACCCATGTGCCTATCAGGTATACATCTGTTAGGTATAAAGCCAGTGGGCAGGCACGAAAGCCAGTAAAACATGTCAGGCATAAAAGCCAGTAGGCAGACATAAAGCTAGAAAAACAACCATATCAGACATATATTGTCTATCAATGATCATCCATGAAGTAGGCTCGAAAGCCAAGGGCAGTACTGCATTTGTGGTCTCTATTTGCTGGTTTTGTAACCCCGCAAGTGCACGGATTGCGAACAAGTAATAAAATAATGAGTAGAGTATCGTTTCACGAGGAATTTAATTAGTAACTACCAAACCACACAGTGATTTTAACTATCTAGGCTATCGAATAATGAGGGAATGAAAGTTATTTATTTTAAACACTAGAATGATAAATTTAAAATGAAATAATCTATTTTGAAACAATTTCAGAATTAAGATTTCACACTTGAATCTTACTATGGAAGTTATCTTGTTTATTTACTAGATTGAGAATCGTTTGCCTTGATGGAAATTAATCCTAAGGTATCCTAAATCCTCTCTCAAGGCACCTAGAGTGTATTTTAATTAACTTAAACCCGACTTTCGTGGCGATTAATTTATTTAAAACCCTTTAAGGTCTTTGACCAATTTTGAAATTCCACAAAGGTAATCAGCCTATGTCTAGGTCAGAATTTCTAGGTTCAAAATCTTGATTTTCTAATATTAATCTTTACCTTTCAGTCCTTCAATTAATGTCTATAATCAATACTAAGTGGGTATCAGCACATAGCATGCATCAAGTTCACAAGAAATTGAATCAAGAAACAATTCTTGAATCCAGTAAACAAAACTTAATGTTTAACCATAATAATGATTACAAGGTTACTCTCAATTCCAGAATATGAAAACTACTCACTCATGGTGAGTTCAGCAAACATAATAAAAATGAAGTAAAGAACAATAAAAATCCGTTTAAGGAAATAGAATGAAAGAACCGAATGAAAAACTCCTCCTTGATATTGATATTCTTCTCCTCGAGACCACTGAAGAGAATGTAGAAGCGAGTACTCTTCTGAAACTCCTAAAAAGCTCTGTATAAAGATTAATCTCTTTTCTTGATATTTTCTGCTTCTATTTATAATAGCTGTTCTAGGGTTAGGTCATTTTGAGTCAAAAAGCCTTAGGAGTCTGTTTTAAATGTGTAAACAAGAGCGGGAATTCAGGTTAGGAAACTGGCTGCCGCATGATACACGGCCCGTGTGTCACTACACGGCCCTGGGCCGTGTAACTTACAAGAGCAGAATGGCAGAGTCTTGTATTGGCACAGAGGTTTACACGAGTCTACGTGTAACACCCTAGGCAAATCCCACATCAGCAAAATATGGGAGAGATGCTGGATTTATAAGTTGGTGGTTCGTAACCCCAAGTGACGCGTTTTAAAACCGTGAAGGCTTCAGCCCAAAGCGAACAATATCACTAGTGGGCCGGGCCATTACATTTGTGGTATCAAAGCCGCTCCGCGTGCAACCTTGAACGATGGTGGGGCAAACCCACAAGGGGGGTGGATTGTAACACCCTAGGCAAATCCCACATCGACAAAACACGGGAGAGATGCTGAGTTTATAAGATGGAGGTTCCTAACCCCTATTGACGCGTTTTAAAACTGTGAGGGCTTCGGTCCAGAGCGGACAATATCACTAGTGGGCCGGCCATTACATTTGTGGTATCAGAGCTGCTCCGCGTGCAACCTTGAGCAATGGTGGGGCAAACCTCAGCGAGGACGCTGAGTCCCATAAGGGGGGTGGATTGTAACACCCTAGGCAAATCCCACATCGGTAAAACACGGGAGAGATGCTGGATTTATAAGTTGGTGGTTCGTAACCCCAAGTGACGCGTTTTAAAATCGTGAAGGCTTCAGACCAAAGCGGATAATATCACTAGTGGGCTGGGCCATTACATTTGTGGTATTAGAGCCGCTCCGCGTGCAACCTTGAACGATGGTGGGGCAAACCTCAGCGAGGACGCTGAGTCCCACAAGGGGGGTGGATTGTAACACCCTAGGCAAATCCCACATCGACAAAACACGGGAGAGATGCTGGGTTTATAAGATGGAGGTTCCTAACCCCTATTGACGCGTTTTAAAACCGTGAGTCTGGGCCGAAGCCCTCACGGTTTTAAAACTCGTCAATAGAGGTTACGAACCACCAACTTATAAACCTAGCATCTCTCCCGTGTTTTGTCGATGTGGGATTTGCCTAAGGTATTACAATCCACCCCCCTTACAGGACTCAGTGTCCTCACTGAGGTTTGCCCCACCATCGCTCAAGGTTGCACGCGAAGCGGCTTTGATACCACAAATGTAATGGCCCGGCCCACTAATGATATTGTCCGCTCTGGGCCGAGGCCCTCACGGTTTTAAAACGCATCAATAGGGGTTAGGAACCTCCATCTTATAAACTCAGCATCTCTCCCGTGTTTTGTCGATGTGGGATTTGCCTAGGGTGTTACAATCCACCCCCCTTATGGGACTCGGCGAGGTTTGCCCCACCATAGTTCAAGTTTGCACGCCGGAGTGGCTGCTTTAATGCCATAAATGTAATTGCGAACCACCAACTTATAAACCCAACATCTCTCCCGTGTTTTGTCGATGTGGGATTTCCTAAGGTGTTACAATCCACCCCCCTTACGGGACTCAGTGTCCTCACTGAGGTTTGCCCCACCATCGCTCAAGGTTGCACGCGAAGCGACTCTGATACCACAAATGTAATGGCCCGGCCCACTAATGATATTGTCCGCTCTGGGCCGAGGCCCTCATGGTTTTAAAACGCGTCAATAGGGATTAGGAACCTCCATCTTATAAACCCAGCATCTCTCCCGTGTTTTGTCAATGTGGGATTTGCCTAGGGTGTTATACTACGTTGGCTATACGGGCCTAGTTACACGACCCGTGTACTTTTGTTCTCAGAAAATTCTTCAAGCTTGTGCCCGACAGAGACTTACACGGGTCCCTACAGATTACACAGGTCTAATTACACGACTCGTGTACTTTTATTCCTCCATTGGCTCTTTGGCTTTCATCTGGCAGAAGGTTACACGGGTTTGTGGCTTTGCTTACACGACCCATGTAAGGTGTATCAGCAGCTTTTCTCAATCCTTTGGCCTTTCTAAGTTTCCTTCCGGACTCCTATGCCCTGGGGCTTCACCCAAACACCTGAAATGATGCAAAGAACATGGAATTAAGAGCTTGACAATAGAAATTACAAAAACTAATGAAATCAACTACTATGCATGAGATTACTTACCTAAATGCTATGAGATAGTATACATGTGCTTAAAAACATCTATAAAATTCAAGTGTATCAAATGCCCTCAAACTCAAACTTTTACTTGTCCTCAAGCAAAACAAGACTTTGTTTTAGAACGCACTTTAGGGAAAAACTCAGGAATATAACCAACAATCCGATAAGCACAAAATTGAACTCCTCTAATCCTTTATAGCATTTACCCTCTTTCAAGGCATAAGGGTTCTAATAACTGCCTGTTTGGAACTTCACTTCCTTTCATGGTGTTTCGACTAGTTATTCCTGTTAGTAGTATGCCCTAGAGCATATCATTTAGTATGTATCTTATACATGTTTTTATTAATAAAAGGCATTTTCACTTTTCCATTTACATAATATATTTATGTGTAATAGAAAATGTCTATTGATATTTTGTTAGAAATTCTATTCTTAAGTTATTAAGAATATGAGTAATAGTATTTCTAGTACAAAGTATCATAAATAGGTTCACAATTGAGGATACTTCATAATAAGGACATGACTTATCCAGAAGATTATATTCATGTTTGTTCCCAAGTTATTTCTATGAGATATAAATAAGATGGAATGGTGAGTCTCATGCCATATAACAAACATGATAGGCACTTATACATGATAAGTAGGCTGAACCAGTGACACTTATGACAAGCACATGGAGTTTACTCTCGTCAATGCATTATCATAAATCATATCAGTGCATATAATCGTTAGACCTGAGATAGCATAGTTATCTTGTATATAGGTGGTTTGAGTTTGATACTACTTTCATACTTGTACTGTGTATGGATATATGGGCATGTGTTGGCTCCTACTAGTTATATATAGAGGTAGGTATTGATCAAGATAGAATCTGTTCCTCTAAGTAAATAGAGATAAAATCCTATGTTCATTTAATTGTTCTTGATGTTTCAAGTTCATGGCCAGGACAGATAGATTTAATCAAAAAAGAGTTTCTGATGAGAAAAATCTTTTTAATCAAGAACTGGAATTAAAAGAGAACATAATATTCATAACAAATGGAGTTTGACATAAACCATGACTCCAGCTTGAGTTGGGATCTTGTAACAGAGAGATTCTAGTGCATGGTAACATATGATTATAAGTTCATTTAAGGTAAATCTTACTACTATTTGGGTGGCCATGGCATGCTATGCTAGGTGTTAACCATGGTCTATGAGGTGCATAAAATGATT
The DNA here is from genome assembly GCF_030052815.1 of Hevea brasiliensis. Lineage (NCBI taxonomy): Eukaryota > Viridiplantae > Streptophyta > Magnoliopsida > Malpighiales > Euphorbiaceae > Hevea > Hevea brasiliensis. Next base: position 138,050 of record NC_079495.1, on the reverse strand, counting down.
TAGAGAAACCATTTATGGTAAGAAAGAGTTTTGATGACATTAAGAGTTGATATCATATCTCATTGCCAATTAGTGATGAGCTTAGTAAGTCACACACATACACAAGTTATCACCTAATTAAATAAGATTTAATTAATTAATTAAAGAGTTTAATTGATTAATTAAATAGGTTTGGTTTGCAATTAGATTGCAAAGTCCCTAGCATGACTTGAAACCAAATCTAGGTTATTAGATGTACAGTATAAGTTAAATTTATATTTAAAGTATTTAAATATGAATTTAATTAATGAGAAATTAATTAATAAAGATTAATTAATTGATTTATATTTGATATAAATTGATTAGAAGAAGAGAAATAATTATTTTGAGTTGAGAACTCAAAATTAAGACACAGGGGCATTTTGGTCATTTCACAGGGTGACATGTGGCACCATGAGATGGTGATACATGGCATTATACATAAGCTTGCCAAATGTCTTTTAATCATGTAAGATGATTAAAATTAAGATTAAATATATGTTTGACACTTGGCATAATGTGATTGGGTCAATTAAACCTAGAACCAATCAGAGGGTGACATGTGGCAAAGGTTTAATGTGTTGACCTAGCTATATAAGTGTTGTTATAAAAAGAAAACAACACAACCAACAGCTGCTCTTCTTTGTGCCTCCACCCAAAGGCTCCTCTCCCTCTCTTCTTCTTCATCTCTCATCTATTCCAAGAGATTAGCAAATAATCTCTTGAATTAAAAATACTAGAAATTGTTTCTAGTATCCTGTTTACATCTTTAATCTCTTAAAAGGCAAAACTTGATTTTCTAATTAATAGAAAAAGCTTTAGAAGTTGTTCAAGAGCTGCCATAGGTGTTCTTGGTGTGGACAAGCTAGAGGGACAACATCTGGTGTCCTGAAGACGCATTTGAAAGGCACAAATACACTGCAGTACATCAAGAGGTTAGTGTATTTGTTCTTAATCTAATCTAGGGTTCTAAAATTAATCTGATTAATTTTAAAATCTCAAATGGCAAATACAGATCCAAAAACATATTAAAAGTGTTTTAATATGTTGTTTATCATTGAAATCAAATAGATAAAAATAAATCTTACATGATGCATGTGACCCTAGGTGAAAATTTTTGAATTCAATGGTATAAACTTGTGTTTTTCATGCTTCCGCTCCTTCAATTCCTTTGTGCAAAGCTATTAATAAGTCATAAATAACTTGTTTTATCAGGATAAATTTGAGAAACACTTACTCCTTTAAATTTGCCTCTATTATGGATAATTGTAGTGAGTTTAATTTAATTCCAACTCCATAGGCATATCTCGATTCTCTATCTCTACTAATATAGCATACTTTTCAAAAGATCAAAAGGCCTTTAAAAGGGTTGTAATGGGGCTAAAGGGATAATGACTTGGTTGTCAATGAATGGTTTTTAGGGAATACAAATATGAGGGTAGCATGTGTGCATAAAATATCAAGTATACTGAATTTATTCTATTGATTTTGTATGGAGAGGAAGGGCTTTTGGTTTCTTATAGTGCCAAGCGTGCTTTCATGATACTTATTTTGGGACTCTTTTTCCCTTTTGCTCTTTTTTCTCTCTCTCTCTTTTTTTTTTTTTTTGTGTATGTCCCTTTGTCCTCTCCGCCAAACTCATTGCTTTTGCTGGGTTAGGGAGGCAGATTTTTCTTTGATTTTAATTTCACACTTGCACTCTTTTTTCAGTTCTTTATTTTCTCTTCATTTTCTTTTTTGCACTTAATATACTTTTTACTTATGCATTTAGCTTCCTCAAAAGGGTAGGGTAGGCGTTTAGGCTTAGGGTTAGGTAAACATTTGTGGGTGGACAAGAAAAATCATATAGGTAAAAATATAAGCTCAAGTTGGGTGCAAGGGACATATTGTGACTAAGGGTGGCTAAGGCTTAATTAGGCTATATCAAAGAATGCCTTAATTATTTCTTCATCAAGCATATGCTAGGATTTCACCTTGATAGGTCCAAGAGATATGTTCTAGAGCTGGTGAGGCATTTTCAGGTTTGTTTATATTTCAAGAAATTTCTCCTACCTTCACAAGTTCGATGTGACAAATTAATAGTTATGAAGGGGTTTAACTAGTCTAGTTTCACTAAAGAGATTAGGTTTTCCACAGACAACATGTTAAAATCCCTTTTTGCCTATCCAGATACATTCATTCCTCTATCCCGTGGAGTCCAATTATTAGCTTACTAGAAATTAGTTATAGTTCTAAGTTTCACAATTCAAAGTTCAAAATTTTCAAAAATTTTTTAATATTTTTTTGGAATTTTGATACACAAGAATAATATAGCTGAAATTAAGTAATGTAATGATATGCAAGACATGAAATGCACTTGCACCCCCCTAAACTCGAATCAGACATTATCCTCAATATCAACATAATATGCAAAATTAGAGAAAACTGTACAAAAATAATAAGAAAGCATATTATGTATTAAGCATGGAAAGGTTGGGCAAAAAGCAAATAAAAGAGACTTATGATCGCAGTTTAGGACTAAGGTATGTAAGATTTTATAATAAAGAACCTATCCTATAGTCCTAGCTCTAAAAAGTCTTTAATGGTGATGATGGCGATGATGGCTCCTCTTTATCAAGCCTCTCCATTAGTATGTCCAGCTTATTGTGGGCTTCCTGGAGGCTGTCCTCGATTGCTCGCATCCTATTGTTAATGGTGGTCTCCATACGCTATAGGTATGCGAGGACCGGGTCTGTGGGTGGTGGTGTGTATGGAGGCACTCAAGCGGGGGACTCATGAAAGAATGGCTCTTGGGCTTCCTCCTATGGTTGCGAGGTCTCGCTAGGTCCTTCTTGTGCTTCGTCTCTCCGAGGGATGGTATTCCCTTCGGCATCAAGCAGATAGCAGGTGTTGCTGACCTTTTTACATATCCCCATGGATATGCAGATGGTTTGATCGATTTTTGATGTTTTGCTGATGGAGCACCGCCTGTGATATCCTAAGACGAATCCAAAGTGGAGGGCGATGGTTGTAATGAGGCCACCAAGCACGGTGTGCCCTGCGAGCTAGTGACAAAGGCGGTGAAGATGGTTTCAGAAAAAGAAGCCAGTGCTGTAACACTGTCCAGTCACGATAAACCACAGGAAAAAGAGCTCGTTGGCGTTTACCACGCCAAAGCTATGACCACGGCCCATGATGATGTGGACGGCTAACCGGTGCATGTAACGCAGGGCTGGACTGGTGATACCCGAGGATTTGGACTTGCTGGAGTTATAAGGCCCCGTATTCGGGGCTATGGAACTCCAGAAGTCAATGATGTTGTAGAGCATGCGGTTTCGAGGGATTTCTTGGTGGCTGGTGCTATCGAAGCCGAAGATGGCATTGAACTCATCTACATTCATTACCCGATCGATACCAAAGAGGCGAAATTCAATTCTGCCTCTATCTTCCCTGTCCGTGGGCTATAAGGTGGCCTTGAAGCTGTCCAAAAACTCTAGTGTGGTGTCCCGGTATGTGCGGAATTGGAGTTGGGCAAACCTTATCCACCCGATGTTGTCGAGGAGTCCATTAATCTCATCTTACAGCCCGATTTGCTCCAATAGTGCGAAATCCATGTATTTTGTGGAGCTAATTTTTCGGGTGTGAAGCCGGGTGCACATGGCCTTGTGGGCATCATCATGGAATCCCCAAGGAATGGAGATTTCGGGTTGTGGAGCGGCTCGAGGCTGTGGTTGCAGTGGGGCGGGTTGAGAGGGTTGTGGTTGAGGAGAGGCTGGTTGAGGAGAGGCTGCCCTTGTTCTTGGGCGTTGGGGTGTCGACTGAGGGGGAGAAGGTGTAGAGTCACCTCCTTGGGTTGAGGAAGACCCCATTCTTCATGCAGATCATTTTGGGGGAGCCATTGATCAATTTTGAGAAAGAGAAAACCAGGGTTTGGTGAAGGGAGAGGAGATTTAAGGGGTTTTTATAGACTAGGAGGGGTGGAGAGGAAGGGTTTTTGCATGGGGAGCGGTTTAAGGAAGAGAGGTGCATTTAAAGGGTCGTTAGAACTCTTCATTTCGCATGTTTCGTGACCTCGGAGTCGTGTCTGCGATGAGATATACAGGTCGTGTATCACTACATAGGTCCCTACATGTAGGGCTGTGTAATTTTCTGCTCGAAATTTCATCACTTCTGCTGAGTTACACCGGCCGTGTAATTCCGTTTGGGGAACTGTGTAACTTACTACCCAAAATATTGTTACTCTTGCTAAGATGCATGGGTCGTGCAAATTGGCTCAAGGACCCGAGTAACTTACTGTCCTCCAAGTTACCTTGTTGAAGATGTTACACGGATCGTGCAATTTACCCAAGAGATCCGTGTAACTTCCTGTATCCTTTTTTTGGGTTCTAGAATGTTACACGGGGCATGTAAATCATTACACGGGCCATGTAATTTTTTGGCTTTTCTTTTCTCTTCCTATTTTAAGTTCTTGATTCACACTAGAGAATTTCTATTTGTATGAATGAGATGAATGCAAGGATTAAGTGCATGGTTACTTCCCTAATTGTGTTCAAATTCCTCTAGTGTGGAGTTGACTTGACATTTCCTTTCTTTTCTTATTCTCTTCTCCCCCTTGCTTTTCCAGATTTGAGATTTTTGGGGTTCCTACAAAAGAAAATGTGAATAAATATTAACAAAATTAAAATAAGAAAGGAAAAAAGAAAAATTAGAAATTTTGGGTTGCCTCCCAAAAAGGGCTTGTTTATAGTCATTAGCTGGACTCTGCCTTCGTTCTATCATGGTTTGTCTGGAGGATGGTCGAGGGTGCAGCTGACTCCCTTTTCTATGGGTTCTCCTTAAAAGTAAGGCTTTAGCCTCTATCCATTGACTTTAAATGCTCCTGAGGTTTTACTCCACACTTCTACTGCTGTAACACCCCTCACCCGTCTACAGTGTAGCCAAGCAAGGTGTGTTACATTTGGTGCCAGAGCACCCTATCCTGTCTTATTGTGTATAATAGTAATTTAATTATATTATCTTACGTATAGAAAATTTTTTTTATCCCATTTTATTTTTTTTATGGAGACTCGGGTAGAGTCTCTTCTATTCTTAATTAGTACATGGCGGGTTTTACTGTTACCTGTTAAAATAATTTATATCCATTTCATCTATTCATTCATCACATCATGTCTCATTTGCTCTTATAAAATTTTCAAGAAAATAGAATAACTCATTTCATTCATATAAAGTCAAGTACAATATTTACAATTTATATACAATCCAAAAATGATTTATATCATTTAATTACATACAATACCAAAATGCAAAATCTAGCTATACATGAGCCCTACCAAAATGACTGATGAGGTGACAATCTATACTGTAGCAGATATGCTTAAGTCCTGTCTAGGCTCTACTGTTGCTGTTGTGGGTCTCCTGTACCTACGCGATGAAAAAACCAATGCGCTAAGCATAACGCTTAGTGGTGCATATATAAAGAAAAATAACTAAATAATTTAAAATAATTATTTTAAGTATAACCTTATAAGGTAACATACAATTATATAAATTTACAGTCCCTTTTTTTTTTTCATGCTTATCAAACTTTGGAAGCAATTAAATTAATCGGGATCTTTTTATTCATGTAATTTATATTCGGTCTTATATAATTTATATTAATGGTTCTCTTATGTACTTGTTTGAATTTAAAATTTTATTTCTCATAACTGTATCCAAGTAACCTATGATAGACTATAAAGACTGGATACTCGGGAGTATACTAGTTAGACATCCGTATGTCTACCCAGTATACAACGGTTATGTCAGGCACAAGGCCAGCGGGCAGGCATAAGCCAGAAATAATGAAAATTGGCACTATGGCTATCGGGCAAGCATAAAGCCAGTAGAACAATCATCTTAGACATATGTTGTCTGTCAATGATTATTCCTATGGGCAGTACTGCAATTTTTAGTCCCTAATTGGTATACCAATTTATCTAAGCTATATAAATGAGTTTAGGTGTACTTTGAGCAGAATAATATTATTAAGTATTTATAATTTCATTAATTTATGTTATTTTTATGTTTAACAATTTATTCTAATTCATTTCATCTCATATACTCAATTATTTTATGGACCTTTCTCAAGGTCCAGATTTAGTGTCTTCAATTCATCTAACCAATTGGCCAAGATGTGGCCACTGTTTGGCTATACTTCCTTCATGGAAGTTCTCCCTTTGTTTTTCTTTTTGAATAATGTCATTTGAAGTTTTAGAACTCAAGTTATGGTCAAATAACCATAACTAGTTCACTATCTATTTCTAGGTCTAGAATTAGGCAGATTCTGGAGTTTGTCTTAGTCTAATTAATTGGACTTGTTACAGTCATTTTTTGGCCTAATATTCTTCATAAAAGTTATTACCCTATGTCTTATGGTCACTCAAAAATTTTAATTATAATTTTTTAAGTTTTGTAGAATTAATTATGACCAAATCACTGGCTTAGACTTAGGTACCCTGTGTCTTCAGGGTCCAAGTTCAGGTCAGTAGTTTTGACTCAACTTTTAGGGTCCTTATATTCATAATTTGAGGACAATGTCCGAAAAAAAGTTGGAGCCCTATTTCTTAGGGTTCCATATCAGTATGGCTCATCCCAACTAGAGTTTCCTAGTGGAAGATATATTATAAACACTATTCTGGTGTCAAGTGTAATTTGATCAAACTCCAGATTTTGATGTGTTAACTTCTTCTAACCATTTGACCTTGTTTCTTTGGGTTATGGGTTTTGGTCAAAAGACCAATATTGTAGACCTATGTCTTATAAAAATTTTTCCATTGGTTTCATTGCATTTGAATTTTTATAGACCAAGTTATGGCCATTTTTCCAAAACTGGTCGGATAGGCAATGTCCAGGAAATTCTGGGCAGAATGGATTCTAGTCAGTTTGGTGACCTAATTTGGGTCAGTAATTTCATTTGGTTAGAGGTATTTCTAGGCTTGGTGTTCTCAATGAAAGTTGTAGCCCTATGTCTAAGCTTTCCAACGATATAAAATTCAAGTCATTTGGACCTGTCTAGAGGGAGTTATGGCCAAATGAACATGTACTGTTAATTTGGTCATTTTTATGGGTTCAGTGTTTGGATATTCAGGTTAGGACAGTAGATTGGTTAAGATTTGGATAGAATTTGAGCAGGGTTTCTTTATGAAAAATGGGGTATTTTGGGTCTAGTTTCACCTCCAATTGGCCTCATAACAAATGGAGTCACACAATTTCAGTTATAGCTCAAATAAGACATTGGACTCATAGGTCTAAATTTCCTACAAAGAACGTGCACTCCCTATATTCATTCCTCCTTACTCCCAAACTACAATTTGTCATTCATAGCACTTCAAATGATCAAAAATTCATCTCAACATGCTCAATTTCGAGCCATAATCAAAACCCTTACTCAATATTTCCTATATCAAGCATACTTAATGCAATTCAAGTTCTAATGTATATAAGTTCATCAATTCACATCACCAACCAATTCAACACTTTCAAAAACATCACTTCATCATTCATCCTATGGCTGCCGAAAATTTAAAGTTCCCATATAATCAAGATTTTCTTTTAATTTCTTAAGATTTACTCTTAGTTTGGCATGCTTCTACTAGTTAAAGAAGAAGAGAAAGTTGTTTAGTGCACTAACCTCTTGTTGATCACTCCTTAACTTGTGAAAACTCTAAGATTCTTCAATTTCTTGGCAGCCAAAGTCTTCCTAATGTTATGGGGAGAATTTTTAGTGAAGTAAGTCTAAGGTTTTATGGTGAGATTTGGGGAGAATTCATGCTTGAGAAAAGAAAAATGGAAGAGAGAGCTTGAGAAGAGGTTGCGGCTATAACTCCCAAAAAGAAGAAGAAGACTCTTTTTTAATTAATTTTATCTCTTCCTTATCTCTTATAAATAGGATGTTAAATTCCCATTGGTTGCCACTTTTTTATGAAGTCATTATGACATCATATATATATATATATATATAAAGCTTATTTCTTTTCTTTTCTTTTACTTTTTTTACCATCATTCATCATTTTAATTTATTTTATGTATTTTTAATTTCTCTCATTTTAATTGACATTTAGGTCAAAATTCAACTCTAGGGTTGAAATGACCAAAATGCCCTTCATTAGGCTCACTGGGTTATTTTTTGTCTGTACCGATAAATAAATTTTTCTGAATTTTCTTTCGCATTTCTAATGTCATTTAGACCTCAATAACCATTTATTGGAGTCCCAAAAAATATTTCCCTAGGGTTCCTCATGGGTTTGGGGTCAGCAACTGTCTTCACAGTTGCTTTCCCGTACGGCCACCCATCGCTGTGACCTCGACTTATTTAACTCATTTGCAATTCATTTCTTTCATTTTTCCTTAATTTTTCTTGGTCTTTATTTACTTAATTTATGCCTCCTCACTTTAGTTGAAGTGTAGTTCCAGACATTCTGACTTTCTGGACAGACATTAGTCGTCAAAACAGTAGAATGTTCGGACTACCTAAAGTGAGGGCATTACAACTGCTCCATGCAGGAAGACTTGAGTGACCTTAAAAGATCCAGACCATCTTGATTTCAGCTTCCCTGGAAAGAGTTTCAATCTAGTGTTGAATAACAGGACAAGGTCTCCTTCTTTTATTTCTTTCCTTACTATGCGCCTGTCATGCCATCTTTTGGTTTTATCTTTGAAGATTTTGGCATTTTCGTACGCATCCTGTCAGATTTCTTCAAACTCATTCAGTTGTATGAGCCTTTTTTTACCAGCAGCTTTGAGGTCAAAGTTTAGGATCTAAATTGCCCAGTAAGCTTTATGCTCAAGTTCGACAGGGAGATGGCATGATTTTTCATAAACCAGTCGGAAGGGTGTTGTGCCAATTGGGGTTTTATATGCAGTGCGATATGCCCATAGTGCATCATCTAACTCCATCCACCAATCCTTCCTGGATCGGTTTACAGTTTTCTCTAGAATTTGCTTCAGTTCCCTATTTGAGATTTCTACCTGGCCGCTGGTTTGAGGATGATAAGGTGTGGCCACCTTGTGAGTCACTCCATACTTTTTCAATAGTGTTTCAAATTGTTGGTTGCAGAAGTGACTTTCTCTATCGCTGATTATTGCTCGTGGTGTGCCAAATCTTGTGAAGATATTCTTCTTAAGGAACTTTGTGACCACTCTAGCATCATTGGTTGGTGTGGTTATTGCTTCTACCCATTTTGACACATAATCAACACCAACCAGAATATACTTGTTTCTATGGGAAGAGGGGAATGGACCCATGAAGTCTATCCCCCATACATCAAACAATTTTACCTCAAGTATACCATGCAGTGACATTTCATTCCTTCTTGAAGTTGTCGACACCATATTTTGGCCGATCCCTAGAATTAATAAACTTTGAAACCGATCCCCAGTACTAAATCTCTCTGTGCTAGATAACCACATTTCCGATCTCTCCTCACAAGGAATTGAATCAATGCTAAGTCCTCACATCAGTCAAAGCCTTACCGGTCTATTAAATCACTCACCGATCTCTCAAACCCATTGTCGAATCTCCTGACCAGTCAAGTATATTCCTGATCTCTGTTGACAAACGAAATTGAACTGACACTAGATCTTTGTTACCATTTTTGTTGCCGATCTCCCTTTCAAAAGTTTAAGAATAATCAAAGGTTCCGTTCCGGTTTAATGATGATCCCGATCTTAAATGTTCAAGCCCAAATTTCTAATTTTAATCAAGTCCCGTTTAGCGTTGGTTCCCTACCGATCTCATGCTCATTGTGTTTTCCGATCTCTCACACTTAGGTTAATAATCACTTTCAGTTATTTCAACATACTCAGACAATCAAGTGTTTAAATAATTTAGAAATTTTCCGATCACAACCATTCATCGAACAAAAAAGGCATTCCATTTCATTTCATTTCAAGAATTTGTACAAGTTATTCAGCTGGAGGATCACCCCCAGCCTGATCTACATCTTGTTCGTCCCCTCTCTCACCCTCAGCCTCCTCCTCACTCTCCTCACCTTCATCCTCGGGAGCCAGGTTGGCCATCCAGGAGAAGTCCTCCTCAGGGTAACGCTTCTTGAGCTCAGCCAGGAGATCTCTGTGAGCATTCACGTAAGCGCCGGCCACTCCAGTCACTATCTCTTCCTCTTTCACCTTGAGCTCCTCAGCAAGGTGAGCGAGTTGAGCAGCTTCATCGGCCCGGAGCGCTTGCACTTCTTCAAAAGCGTGAGCTTGCTCGGCCAACTTGTCCTCATAAAACTTCATTCGCCCCTCAAGTTGAGATATGTAGCCCTGAGCGGATGAAAGTTGAGATCGGAGGGAAGCTGCCTCATGACCCATCCTCTCGACCTCTTTACCCAGGCGATGCGCCTTCTCCCGTATGATGTGCTGGTTCACCAGGCACTCCACGTTCAGGCTCATGGATCGGGTCAGGATATCATCAAGGTTATCTGGAGACAGCCTATCCCGATCTTCTCGGAGACAGATAGAGGACGCCAAGACCTTAGCAAAACCAGGGTTTTCTCGAACCGTACGATTCTTCTCCAGTGAGTGGACTAAGACTTGGGCACCGCGGGAGATAGTCCTCACGTTAGGTTGAGAAGAACCCTCTTCTGCATTCGAAGCGACTGGAGGAGGTGGAGGCGGCTCTTCCCTGCGAGGAGGGGATCGGACCACTTCAGCGATCACCGGTCCCGAAGGTTGAGACGAGCCTTCTTGTATTTCCCTGGGCTCATGCCTAGGTGTCTGCATTTCCTCAACTCGCTTCATCTCCCGTACCTTCCGGGAGATCTCCCTCTTTCGCTTCCGGCTCTCCTTGGAGGCTTCGCCGCTTGCCATACCTGCACAAAGAAGAGGTCAGTGAGATCGCTAAGGTCCTGAGATCTGAGATGTAGGAAATACCGATGCCGAGGTCAGAGAGCTGGAGCCTGCGATCTTGGCCGGTGATCAATTCCATAGTCCAATGGTGCAGCTCGGCGGTCACTGCATCCAAGCAAGAGAGTTTCTCTCTGGACGCCTGCTCTTTCAACTCCATCACCATGCCACCCTCTTCCCTATTCAATACGAGACGCTTCGGAATTAAAGGGCCTTGGTGTAGCCAGCTACGAGGGAAACCCTCAAAGCCGTTCGGAATTTTGCTCCTTAGAATGAAGAAGCGGTTCTTCCAGTTTTTCAGGGAGGAGGGCAGATCGATGAAGAGCCCGCAATGTGGCTTCGCATGGAAAAACCAGTACTCGTCGTCCTTTCGACGAGTTAATCTATGCAGTTCGGCTAATACCTTAGGCGTAGGACAGAATCCCTTAGCTCGGCAGAGGCCTCGAAAGGCTACTAAGATCCGCCACGAGTTCGGGTGAACTTGAGCTATGCACACTTGGAAAAATTTTAAGACTTCCTTAAAGAAGTCGTCAAGAGGGAACCGCAGCCCGGCTTTCAACTGTTCTTCGTATACCATAATCATGTCGTTCTCTTCGAAGAAATGATCGGCCCAGAGATCGCCGTGACACCGGATAAGTTTATATGAATCGGGCTCAATGTTGTACTCCTGGCTGAATGACTGCAGATCGGTTTATTGAAGGACCGATGGCAGCTCGTCCATGGGAAGATTCTCTCTCCCTGAAGAAGGCGCATGCCTTGATGACGTCACTTGTTCCCGAGCTGGGACGGAGACTCTAGGAGGTTCAGGTCGCGCCCTTGGCCCGACCACCTCTACTTCATCAGATGACCACGAGAACTGGATAAAAGGAGGACTCGCCGCTCTCTGACCTTTGGCGCCGTTCATTTCAAAGGAAATAAAGAATTTAAACTAAAAGAAGGATCTAAACCCTTACTGGAGCTTGATCGGAGTCGGAAGAGCTTGAGAAAACGAGAGAATTTCGAAGTTGCTCGCGAGAAGCTAAAAATGACACAAGAGAGCAAATGGCTAACCCCCACCCCTATTTATACTCGTCCGAGCATTTAATGCTCACGGCATCCCAGGCGGTGCATCGGTCAGCGAGATCTGCCAGCTGTTTCTGACACGTCTCATGAATATTCCGGAAATTCCATAAAGAGATCGGCTAACTAGAGATTGGCAGATTAAGATGAATCTTTTGAATGGCGGATCGGTTTAGGGTCATTTAAATTAAAGGTCAGATCGGGTAAATACTTCAGAGATCGGAAAATAATTAATGCAATAATAATAAAATGATAATTGACAAATAAAATCTTTATTTCCAAAAGATCGGATTACATCATTTGGGCGATCTCTAGAGATTGGATTGCATTAAAATTGGACTACATCATTTCTGTGACCTCTAGAGATCAGATTACATTGAAATTGGACTACATCATTTGGGCGATCTCAGAGACCGGTGGAACATCCCATCTAAAAGGGGGCCTATGTCAAAGTCAACATTGTGACTGATCCAACGGATGTCATCGATCGGAACTGAGCCGCTGTCGGAACACCCAATGTGGTGAGAAGCTAAATAAACTCGGAAGAGCGACCGCCAAGGGTTAGCGAAACGTTAGTAGTCTTCTCGGCCGAAATCGGTTCGCCGATTATACCGGTCGAATGACTCGAGATCGGCACGATCAAGGTCCGCGATCTAGATCGGTTAATTGGTCTAGTTCTCTCACCATCATCAGACAAGGTTATCACGATTATTCGAGCACCGGGGTCATAAATTTTCAGTCGGGGAATAAAGAGGTCCATCGGAAAGGGATCAACAGCCACAATCATGGCCGGAACATCTGCCGGAGCAGCTAGAACTGGAAAGTAAGAAGGAAGAGAGGGAAATCGAATGAAGAAAGTCTCCTCTGTCAGGGGGTATATATAGGGAAAATCGGGCATTTATTGCTAAGCAGAAAACGAAGCGGACGCTTCGGGAATCGAGGGGAATTAATGCTTTGACCGGACCGGGCCTGATTAAGGGAAATATCGGAATAACAGAGATCGGAAGATGGGAGATCGGTATGCAAGATCGGAGAAGGATCTCGTTGAAAAGACCGGAAAAAAGGGGAGATCGGGAGACAAAGAGAATAAGATAGCTCCTGGCAATTATCGTCAGAATCAGAGCCAAGGTAGTTAAAGCGTTGCAGGAGAAATCTCAACCGCACGCCCCAGAATCGCCTGCATTTCTGACATGCGTACGTTAGGACAGCGCTGTACATCCTAATCTCCACCGTTGATCTTACTTGTAAGGACGAGCTCGGAGCCCTCGGATCGAAGAAGAAAACGACAAAATCAGCGCCCTTCACTCCCAGCCCTCGGATCGCCCTGGACAAGAAAATTTAGGACCGTCAGATTAGAAGAAGAAAATGACAAAAATTCTGAAGGGGATCTCAGCCGTCCGTTCTGATCCTCTTTAATTCCTGAGCCTCAGATCATGTCCTTCGAAATCCTGACCCTCCATCTCCCTCAAAATAGATCCTGACCCTTCATGGGGAGCACCCGGTTCCTATAAATACCTGCATGAAAACTGTTCAGGGAGAGGACGAAAAAAAAGGAAGTTACTATAGCGAAAGAACTCTGAAATTTAATTCAGATCGTTACTCAGCTTTCATAAGAAGAACTTTTGAAACTAGTTTTCTAAAGTATTTTCTTAAAAAGATTTTGAACACTGAAACTTTCCATTTTCAGCTCGTTCATCATCCCACAGCGTTCACATTTTGCAGTTCCTTGTTATCTTTATATTCACTTCCATCATCCATGTTCGATCTCGTTTAAACTCGAGTATAATTTTGACTCGATTGCATTTAGTGAAGCACTCTTTGTTCCAAGGCAAACCTTAGTCTCCCGGCTATCAACTTGCAATCTTATTGCGTTTTGTGATTCTCGGTTAGTTCACTAGAATCGACTCCTTACAGGTCAGTATTCATGTTGCCATTTTATTAAGTTTATTTTTTGTTCTACGCATTCCCATTCTTCTTTCTTTATGTATGGTATTTTCTTTAAGTTCATATCACACTAGAAAGATATAAAGAAAGGTTGTGCTCTAGTTTATTTCCGTGTCGATACCTTTGTTAATCTCTATTATTTCTGAGCGTAAGTCATCTAGTTCCAAGCGATACATAAGTAGTTGAATGAGATGTAGGTAACGACAACTTAAGAGTCCTTTTGAAATAATGAAGGGTCTGAATAATAAACCTGAAAAATGGTAAAGCTGAGTCACTAGAATAACTCAATAGGTTATAGGGCAAGACGTCCTAAGACGAGCAAAACCAAAACCCGGGTAACTAAATGGAATAGATCGGCTGCCAAAAATGCTGGTAAGACGACCATATTGGAAGGTCGGAGGATTCGGTTTGGCATCCCCTGCCCAGTCCTAAGGTACCAATAAGTTAAAGAGGTCTCGCGCAGACCCCCTGACACCTTTGAAAGTCAGAACCCTTAGCCTTAGGCTCTCTCGATAGGTAAAATTTAGAGAGATCGGAAAAGTCCTCATCCGACCACCGTTTAATTAAAAGAGGTCGGAGGAGAGTTCCTATCCGATTCTCAATGAAAAACGTTAACAAAAATTTTAAAGGAAATCGGAAGAGAGTTCTTATCCGGTTCCCAAGCTTAAAAACGTTAACAAAAATTTTAAAGGAAATCGGAAGAGAGTTCTTATCCGATCCACAAGCTAAAAATAAATTTTAAAAGAGATCGGAGGAGAGTTCTTATCCGATTCTCAATCCAAAAAATTTAATAAATATTAAAAGAGATCGGAGGAGAGTTCTTATCCGATTCTCAATCTAAAATTCAAATAAATATTAAAAGAGATCGGAGGAGAGTTCTTATCCGTTTCTCAAGCTTAAAATTTTTTAATAAATATTAAAAGAGATCGGAGGAGAGTTCTTATCCGGTTCTCAATCTAAAATTCAAATAAATATTAAAAGAGATCGGAGGAGAGTTCTTATCCGGTTCTCAATCTAAAATTTAAATGAATATTCAAAAGAAATCGGAGGAGAGTTCTCATCCAATTCCAAAATAAAATAGCCCTTCAAACAAAACTAATATACAACAGTAACTCACTAAGGTTATCTCATTTACTTATGTATCTGGGTAATCCAAATTTAGTGAAAAATTAAATATTCCTTTTTATTAAAAGGATTAACATTTCCATTCAAGCCCTCCTAACTCATTTATAAAAATGCGAAGTTAAATCTACTTACCCTTATTAAGGGACGAGGTGGGGTGCCTAACACCTTCCCCACCCGTTTACGGACCCCGAACTTAGAATCTCTGTTTTGAAGTGGTTTTCTTTCGATTTGTCTTCACAAATGGTTTTCTTTAGTTTCCCTCAAAACTAAGGTGGCGACTCCTCATTCTTTTCCACTTCGGTGAGGGTTCGTTCAGGCGACCGCAAAACCCCTTGCGACAGAAGTGTTACTTGTTCTTTGGCATTGATCACAAGTTAGCACGAAGGATCTCACATCCTTGAACAGATTAGGCCAGTAGAATCCAGCTTGTAAAATTTTAGCTGCTGTTTTTGTAGTACCAAAATGTCCTCCATGTAGTGATGAATGGTAGTCCTGGAGGATGCTCTCTTTGTCCTCCTCTAGTATGCATCTTCTTATTAGTCCATCATTACATCTCTTGTATAGCAGAGGTTCCTCCCATGTGTAGTATCTCACATCATGTCGGAATTTCTTCCTTTGCTGTTAAGACATATTGGGTGGCAAAACCCTGCATACAAGGAAATTAACAAAGGCAGTATACCATGGAGCTTGGGAGAGTGCTAGTAATTGCTCATTAGGGAATGAATCATTGATTGGAAAATCTTCAATGTCCCCTATGTCTTCCAATTTCATTCTGGAGAGGTGGTCAGCTACTACATTTTCAGATCCCTTTTTGTCTTTGATTTCAAGGTCAAATTCTTATAGGAGTAGAATCCATCGAATCAGCCTTGGTTTTACTTCCTTCTTGTTCACAAGGTACCGGATAGCAGCATGATCTGTGAATACAATAACTTTTGACCCAATTAGGTAAGATTTGAATTTGTCGATTGCAAACGCTACTGCCAGGAATTCCTTTTCTATGGTGGCATAATTGATTTGCGCGTCATTGAGTGTCTTGCTGGCATAATAAATGGCATGGAGTTTTTTTATCTTTTCTTTGCTCGAGCACCGCTCCAACTGCAAAGTCACTCGCATTGCACATCACCTCGAATGGTAGCTCCCAATCTCGTAGCTGCATTATTGGTGCTGAGATCAGGGCTTCTTTGATCCTGTTAAAAGAGACAAGGCAATTTTCATCAAAATCAAAGGAAACATCTTGACTTAATAGGTTGGTAAGTGGCTTAGCTATTTTGAAAAAATCTTTAATGAATTTTCTATAGAACCCTGCATGTCCCAAAAAGCTTTGCACTCCCTTGACTGATGTTGGTGGTGGCATGTTTTCAATGATCTCAATTTTTGCCTTATCAACCTCAATTCCTCTTTTTGATATCAAATGTCCCAGAACTATACCTTCCCTTTGTCACACCCTACTCCTCTGTAAGGCATAACATGTTCCTACAGTACACCTAATAAATTATCGTACTTCGTCTACCGATAACCCATTAAATATACTATAAGGAATTTTAAAACAATTTTCGTTCATTTTAAAACTGGTGAGTAAATTTTTTTTTTCACAAATATTAAAACTTTTAATTGACATTAAGTTACAAATTAAATTTTTGGATATTTAAAACTACCGTAATATTTATAAAAATTTCGGCAGAGTACTGGCTGTATTTTGAAAAAATAGTTCTTCAAAACCTGAAAAGAAACACACTTCCAATAATTTTACTCAACTATAACTCCAATACAAATTAATTTCATCTCAATTCCATACAAGAACTCAATTTGCAATCAAACGCAATTTATTTAAACCAATACTGAAACTTCTCATTTCAGTCTCACAATGTTAAGTGTAAAAGAAATAATTGATCATTCACAAAATACAAAAATTTAATTATTTACATTGATTACAAAACTCAGAAATAAATTTGAATATTACAATAATTTGTATTTTAATTACATACCCAAAATAATATTACAAAAGTTCTTGTACAACTACTCAAATAAATTATATACATATAATTACATGCATACATAAAAATTTAATGTACAAGGGTATGCCTCTAATATACCCGAAGCTAATTCCAATGAGTCTTCAAGGCGCAGCTAACGAAAATCTCACTCGGCTGCTCTATCTTTACTTTCACTTGCGACAGCATACAAAGCTATCGCCGAGTGGTGAACTCAGTGGTGCACAACCATAATTTAAAACGTAATGTACAATACCTTACCAAAATTTTAGCAAAGAATTTGGAAATCTTGAAATTCAATCAAAATTTCAAAAATCAAAATATTCGTTGCTAATAAAATAAATCATTTGTTAAAATGATCGTGCTCAAGAATTTCAATTTATCAAATCATAACTGAACATTTAAAGTAATTTTAGTAAATTTATGAAAACAAATCTTAATTCCAATAAAATCAATTGTGCATAAATCCCATTTGAAATCACAATTTTTACTATTCAAAACTCATTCTTTATCTCACTAACTATGTAAGACTAATCCGTAAGGGCCATCTTCGGAGCGATTCTAACTCCCTATGGTTGGGGAGGTCGAATCGGGATTCTAACTCCCTATGGTCGGGGAGGTCGAATCATCATGCACAGTATACAACACAATAATAAAACTTCCGAAAGGGCCAACGAAAAACTTAGATCTAATCTCTAATAAGAGGAGAATCTAAGCCTGTGCACATACCATAGTATTCAAAACAAAATAAAGCTAACTCCATTGTCTCCTCAACAAATGAGAGAGACGGGTAATAACCTAGTCAAGCATCTATAGTGAGATATAAAATAATATCATAAATCTCTTTGTCCTTTTTGTGAGCATAAATCATAACGCAATTCAATTCAATATCAATTTCAATATCCAGTAATTTTTATGCTCATCACAATTTAAAACAAATTTTATCCATTTCCCATGTCAAGTATATTTCAATCAAAATTTTTCTAAAGCTAACTTTATTCAATTCATGACAAAATAAAATCATAATTAATTTCATTTTCCAAAACTAAACTCATTCATACCATAACACATTTCAATAATCATTGAAATAAATTTAATAATTGGTAAACATAATACATAAGAAACTAAAATCATTTAATCAAATAAAATATGCAAAACATGAACAATTTAAAACTAGTTGTGCACAAACCTCTTTTGTCAACTCAATTTATTCGAATTTTCGTTTCTTCTTCGAAGCTCCCTTTCCAACTGAAACACATAAATTTAAAGTGCTTCAGTATCCATTTCTAATACTTAAATTCCAACAATTTCTTTGAAGACTTATCCTACCCATTATGATTTATAATTTCGAGTCCTTTGCATTTTTGTGTATCGTGGTACTATTCAAGTCATAAATGTTGACTTTTCCATACTTAATACGTTTATTAATTCTAATGCACTCATATACCACATTTTGAGTCATGTTTTTGTTGGCATTGATTGCCAAATTCAATTCAAAGTCTATTAGGGTTAAATCTCAAAATTTCAGTTTTGGATTACTTGTTTTTACTGTTTAATTAGTCTATCTACAGTGAAATTATAGCCAACTTTCCTTCATCAAAGTTGCTCCTTAATGTCTCTTCTTAAATTTCCTTTTTGAATCACTCAATTTGGAGTTTTGTAGCTCAAGTTATGGCCATTTTCCTAAGGCCGGCCGAATTTGTATCTACCCAGAATTCTGGGCAGGTTTTTGGTTCTGGCAGTTTTGGGCAACCAACTTTGGGTGGCACAATGATTTAGTTATAAGCAGAAATTGAGTTGGTGTTCTTCATGAAAGGTGTAGTACTATTTCATAGCTTTCTAATGGTTCAAAAATCAGGTTATTTGGACTTGTCTAGACCAAGTTATGGCCAAATGAACAAACACTGTTCATTTGGTCATTTTTGTACAGTGGCAGTGTGCCAATTTCAGATTTGACCTAATTGTTCACTAACTTAGTGTCACTTTCTAGGCATAGTTTCTACATGAAAATTGTGTCATTATATGTCTATTTTCATTCCCAATTAGCCTCACACCAATTGGGTTGCTAAAATTTCAATTTTGGTCCTTGAAAGTGACCTAGGTCAAACTGCCAGATTGGGACCCGCAACCAATCTGAATTGCATTTCATTTCTACTCATTGAAACACATCCCAAATGACTCCAAATGACCTTTTCAAACCTCAATTAGGTTCTATTACATCAATTACCAATGTTTTCTAAATTTTTCCCCAAACCCTAAGTGCCAAGAACCCTAATTATGTAATTCATGCAACTAATGAGATTAAAGTGCATAATCTTAATCTACATACCTAATTCAACTTCCCTATCACTTTAATTTCATCAAACTCAATCAATTTCTACCTCCCTATAGGCTGACCGAAATTCAATACTAGTCCCCCATAATAGTTTTGTTTACATTTTCCATAATTTCTAAGTTTATTCAACTAAATACACATTAATTTAACTAAAGATCACAAGTTTAAGTCACTAACCTTACTTTGGATTTCAATTCTTCAATTTCTTCACTTTCTTCCTTTCCTTTCTTCTTCAAGCTTCTTTTCAAGTTGCCAAAGTAAGGAAATTCAAGAATTTAGGAAAATTTATGGGGAATTTTTAAGGTTAGTGAAGCTTGAAATCAAGCTTCAATGGAGGTTTTGGAAGAGAGATAGGAGAGAGAGGAAGTGGACAGCAACTATGGTGAGGAAGACAATAAGTTTTTCTTTTTAATTTTATGTATTTATTTGCTTTTTGACTTAGTCAAAAATTAGAGAAATTAAATTCCATTTTTGACATCATGGGTGATGTCACCAAGGTGATGTCATAAGTCTTTTTCTTTTCTTTTTTCTTTTTCCTTTATCTTTCCATAGTTCTTTAATTTAATTCTATATTTTGAAATTTTCATTTTTCTGATTTTATTGGGCAGTTAGGTCAGGAGTCACCTCTAGGGGTGAATTGACTAATTTGCCCCTCGTCGGTTTGATCCGGTTTGTAAATAATTCAGTATTTCTTTTGGAACCCTGACCTAATTATTTGATCTAGTTCTGTACCTTTTTCTATGATTTTTATATTTTCCCTACCTTCGCAATTTTTCTTAGAACTGCGGTGTCACAATACCCCATACGAATTTAGGGTTTTGACTGATCTCGCAGTCACTTCCCGGTGCTGTCACCCATCATTGTGACCCCCGGCTCATTTAACTTTTTATGTTTTGTTTTTCTTATTTATACTTGACCTTCTGGTAATCACTATTTATTTTTATCTATAACTTTTCTGGATGTCACAGATATAACTCTAGACATCTTAACTGTCCAAGCAGACATCAAGCATTGGAACAGTAGACTATACAGGAGTGTCCAATGTGAGGGCGTTACATCCTTACCATGAAGTGACATTTTTCCTAATTTAGGACTAGGTTTGATTCTTCATATCTTTGCAACACCTTAGGTAACTTAGCTAGGCAATCATCAAAAGTAGTTTCATAGACAGAAAAATCATCCATAAAAACTTTCATGATATTTTCAATATAATTAGAAAAAATAGCCATCATGCATCTTTGGAAAGTGGCAGGGGCATTACAAAGACCAAAGGGCATCCTTCTATATGCAAATGTTCCATAAGGGCATGAGAATGTGGTCTTTTCTTAGTCTTCTAGGTGAATGGGAATTTGGAAAAATCCCGAATACCCATCTATATAACAGAAGTAAGAGTGTTTCGCTAACCTCTCTAACATTTGATCAATGAAAGGGAGAGGAAAATGGTCTTTTCTGGTGGCACTGTTCAATTTCCTATAATCTATGCACATTCGCTAACCAGTGACTAACCTAGTAGGGATTAGGTCATTGTTTGCATTTTGGATAACAGTTGTCCCACCCTTCTTAGGAACTACATGTACTGGACTAACCCATTTACTATCAGAAATTGGGTATATGATACCTGCATCTAATAGTTTCAAAATTTCTTTCTTGACTACTTCTTTCATATTTGGGTTAAGTCTTTTTTGGTGCCTGATAGTGGGTTTACTGTTTTCTTCCATAGGTATCCTATGCATGCAAATTGAGGGGTTAATCCCTTTCAAGTCTTCTATTTTATACCCTATGACCTTGTTATGGGTCCTAAGTTCTCTTAGCAACTTTTCCTCTTCTATCTTAGACAGGCTAGCATTGATTATAATAGGATATTTAGAGTTTGAGTCCAGAAATGCGTACCTTAGTGAGGAAGGGAGAGGTTTAAGCTCTACTTATTCAGTGATGCTCTCTAGTTTGCTTTTGGTTTGTTCCTCCTTCAACTTCTCCATCTCCAAAGCTTGAGCTAAGGGTAGGGGTGGATGAGCTACTAATTGTTGTGCACAGGCTGCTATTTTTGTGTTTTCATTATTCGCTGTGTGGCTGTGCACAATGCATGCTTCAAGAGGATCTTTAGGGTGTATCTTATGAAATTCCTCTTCAACTAGTTTGTCAATTATGTCAACCATGAAGCATTCGTCAGGTTTAAATTTGTGTTTCATTATGTCGAACAAGTTGAATTCCACTTCTTCTTCTCCTACCTTGAGGGTTAGTTGCCCATTTTTTACGTCTATGATTGCTCTGGCGGTTGCCAAGAATGGTCTTCCTAAGATGATAGGGATCTGAATATCTTCTTCCATCTTATGGACAACAAAGTCTACTAGAATGAAGAATTTGCCCACTTTGATGGGGATGTTCTCAAGTATGCCCACAGGATATTTAACAGATCGATCAGCCAATTGTAGTGAAATTGTCATGGGCTTCAGTTCTTCAATCTCCAGCTTTTGGCATATTAATAGAGGTATTAAACTCACACTTGCCCCAAGATCACAGAGGGCCTTGTCTATTTTCTTGTTGCCAATGAGGTAGGGTATGAAGAAGCTTCTTGGATCTTTTAACTTTAAAGGCAGTTTGTTTTGCAGTATGGCACTACATTCCTTTGTTAGAGCAACTGTCTCATAGTCTTCTAGTTTTCTTTTCTTTGACAGAATTTCCTTAAGAAATTTGGCACAGGATGGCATCTGAGAGAGTGCTTCAGTGAAGGGAATATTGATATAAAGTTTCTGTAAAACTTTTAAAAACTTTCTAAATTTCTTGTCCAATTTGGCTTTCTAAAATCTCTGAGGAAAAGGTAGGGGAGGCTGGTATGGCTCTGGTAACTTCTTTTTCTTCCCTGCTTCCTCTTCCTGATCTCTCTTGGCTTCTTACTCCTTTTTCTCTCCTTGGCTTTCAGATTTTTCTGAGGTTTCCTCTGTCGGTTCTTCCTCTGATTTTACTAGAGTTCTCCCACTCCTCAATGTAATTGCCTTACAATGCTCCCTTGGGTTCATCTCTGGTTGACTAGATAGTTTACCAGCAGCCTTACTTGAAGAACTTGCTTACTGAGTAATTTGATTCTCTAGCATCTTGTTATGGATAGCAAGTTGGTCCATTCTGAAAGTCAGTTATTTAATTAGTTCATTCTGTTATTGTTGAGCTACTAGGAAACCTTCCATCATGGATTCCATAGTCATCTTCGGTTTAGGTTGCTAAGGTTGAGGAGGCGGTGGTGGCTGTGCAAAGTTTTGGCCTCTGTTTTGAAATCCAAGGGGGTGCTGGTGGTTTGTACCCTTATTGTTTGTTTATTGGCTGATTCTGTTGGTTTGACCATGAGAAATTTGGGTGGTTCCTCCATCCAGGGTTATAAGTGTTTGAATATGGATTATTGAGCTGCCTCTGGTTAAAGTTTCCTCTATTATTCACATAGTTTATCGATTATGTGGAGGGTTCATTGAAGCTATTGAATTTTGAGGTTGTATATCCTCCTTCATAGTTATCGCAGTGCTAGTTGCTTATACCAACTGCGTTGGCTTGCATTATGTTGAGTCTCTTTGTGAGCTGATCAAATTGAGCATTTATCATGCTTAGGGCGTCCACTTCCACGACCCCTGCCGTTCTCTTTGCAGTTCCTCTTTCATTTGACCACTCATAATTATG
The DNA here is from genome assembly GCF_030052815.1 of Hevea brasiliensis. Lineage (NCBI taxonomy): Eukaryota > Viridiplantae > Streptophyta > Magnoliopsida > Malpighiales > Euphorbiaceae > Hevea > Hevea brasiliensis. The sequence goes on along the minus strand of NC_079495.1, from coordinate 115,052 downwards.
ATATGCGACCCTCTTTAGAAGTTCAAGTGCTTGTGTCATTGTTTTCTCCATTAGGTCACCTTCTGCAGCCAAATCTACTATGCTCCTTGTAGAGGGTAGAAACCCATTATAGAAATTTTGCACTAGTAGCTAATCCTCTATGCCATGGTGTGGACATTCCCTCTGCAGGTCCTTATATCTTTCCCATGTGTCATAGAGTGATTCACCTTCCTTTTGTCTGAAGGTGTTGAGCTTAAGCTTCAGTCTTACAGTTTTTACAGGTGGGAAATACCTTGCTAGAAAATCTTATGAGAGGTTTTTTCAAGTGGTGAATGTTCCGGCTGGTTGAGATAGTAACCACTTTCTTGCTCTGTCTCGAAGGGAGAATGGAAATGCTCTGAGTCTTATGGCTTGATCAGACACTCCATTCATCTTAAACGTGTCACATAGGGCAAGAAAGCACTGGAGGTGATAGTGTGGATCTTCTGTTGGTGAACCTCCAAACTGGGTTTGTTGAATCATTTGAACCCATGCTAGTTTTAACTCAAAGTTGTTGGCTTCCACTGTGGGTCTTGTGACACTGGGTTGAAATCCTTGGACAGATGGAGCTCCATAGTCTCTCAAGAGTCTTAGCCTATCATTATTATTGGCCATGGTTGGAATTTCGGGATTTTCTTGATCATGCTCTTGATATTTCCTTTCCCTCCTGATGGCTCTCAGAGTTCTATCTATTTCAGGATCACAATCCAAGATTTCTTCTTCTGGCCCTGTTCTGGTCATATACTGGGTCAAGCACCTGAGAGAAAAGAAAATAAAAAAAACAAATCAAATAAAATTAGATAATAAATATAATTGCCTAAATCAGCTAAATTGCCTATTGCTTGATATTACTAAAGCCAAATTTCCTAACAACGGCGCCAAAGACTTGTTTCGCTAGTTTTGCAACCCTACAAGTGCACAGATCGCGAACAAGTAATAGAATAGTGAGTAGAGTATCGTCCCACGAGGAATTTAATTAGTAGCTACCAAACTACACAGTGATTTTAACTGTTTAGGCTATCAAATAATGAGGGAATGAAAGTTGTTTATTTTAAACACTTGAATGATAAACTTAAAATGAAATAATCTATTTTGAAACAATTCCGGAATTAAGATTTCACACTTAAATCTTACTATGGATGTTATCTTATTTATTTACTAGATTGAGAATCATTTGCCTTGATGGAAATTAATCCTAAGGTATCCTAAGTCCTCTCTCAAGGCACCTAGTGTAACATTCTCACTTTAGCTAGTCCGTACAGTTTACTGTTCTGGTTATCAATGTCGGTCCGGGCAACTAGAATGTTTAAAATTATAAATAGACTATAGTGAGGAGTTATAATGAAACTAAATAATACTCATAAAAATCAAGAAAAAATTTTAGAAACCAAATACACTAAGGTTAAATGAGCCAAAACCCCAAGGATGAGTAACCCAAAGGGGAAGTGACGGTGAATGCCATTAGCAACCCTAGACCCGGGGGAAAAATTATAAAATAATTTTTGAGACTCCAGAGAAGGGTCATTGAGGTTTCTATGGCATTAGAATGCCAAGAAAATGTTTAGAAAAATTTTTCAATCAGTACAGATAATTTTGGCTCGTTAAGCCAAACAGAGGGCATTTTGGTCATTTCGTCTTCAGAGATGATTTTTGGCCAACTTGTCCAGTTAAATAAATAATTTATATAACATAAACTATGACTAAATGTTGTTAAAAATTTAATTACAATTAAATAGACAAGAAAAGATGAGAAAATGAAAGAAAATGGACTTATGACATCATTATGATGTCATTAAGATTCTCTCAACCAACCCAATGTGGACACATGGCATAAACTTATTTAAAAGAGACAAAATGGGCTGGAAAAATGAAAAAAATCAGAACTCCTTCTTCTTCTTTCTTCTTTGCCGTGACCCTCCTCCACAGCCACCCATTTTCAAGCTTTTGAAAGCTTGATTTCACTAGCTTCTACCCCACTAAACCTTATACTTCCAACACAAAAAAGTGTTCTTACACCTTGGAGATTCTTTTAGGAGCAAAAAGAAAAGGAAAACAAGAACCCTAGCAAGTGGGAGACTTCACTCCATTATAGGTTTGTGACCTAACTTTGAATTTCACTTTAAATTCCTGTTAAGGACTTTGAATGAGTGTAAACTACCAAGAAAAATTGTTGAATATCATTGGTATGCTAACCCTAGATTTCGGAAGCCTTGGTTGGGTTATGCTTTTGATGAATTCTATGGAGCTAACATGCTATTGTGGCTGCCCTTAATATGCATCTTGTAAGTGGATTGAAGAAATGCAATGATAATGCATGAATTGTAATGTGTGAGTTAGGGTTTGGGGTGAAAAATGAGACCTTGACCATGTGATGATGAAAGTAGGTTTTAATGGTCAATTAGTGACCATTTGGTTCTGTTTGAATAAAAAATGGAGTGAATTGTGTAGTGGGATTGGAGTTTGGTGTGGCTGCCCTTGGTAACCTGCAGGATTAGACATGAGTCCAGCAGGTTTGGGCAGCAATAACTGGAATTGTAGAGGTTCAATTGGTGCAAAGCTAATTGAAAATGAAACTAGACACATAATGGCACAACTTTGGTGAAGAAACTATGCCTAGAAAACCAAACCAACTTGACCAAAAGATTGGCCTAATCCGGGTGACCTGCATTCTGCCTGGGCAAAATGACCAAATAAATAGTGTTTAGTCATTTGCCCATAACTCAGTGTAGAAAGGTCCAATTGACCTGAAATTTTACCAGCAACAAGCTGAGATATAGATCTACAACTTTTATGAAGAAACCTAACCCAAATTATGACCAGAACATATTCAAAAAGTGAGTTGCAGTCACTGTTCTAAGTACTGTAGATTTGGTCAGTCCAAAAATTATGGACAAAATTTCAATCCGGCCAGTTGTGGTTTTTGGGCAATAAATTGAGCTACAAAACCCCAAATGGAGTGATTCAAAAAAGGAAATGCAACTAGACAAAATAAGGAACAATTTTCATGTTGATCATTTTGCCAAATTCTCACTATAAAAATGACTAATGGAACAGTAAAAACAAAGCATGAAAACTAAAAATTCTGTCCAATTAACATTAAGTTTAGAAATGGTATTGGCAATCAATACCAACAAATTTAGAATGTAAAATGTGTATGTTGGGAGTATTAAAACTAATGTACCTATTGCCTATGCAAAAGTCAACATTTTTGTTGACTAATTAATGGAATAACAACCCTAAAACTTGAATTTCAAAAATTGTGAAACTTAAAAGTGTAAAATGCCCTAGTATACCTAGCAAGATTGGTTTAGATAGGTTGGCATGCCAATAGGGTTCTGTTAGCAGTACTACATATGGCTTCATGCCATTCTGTATTTCATGGCTTTCCATGCCATTCTGTGACATAATAGCCTTTGGCTATGTTATTTGAGTAGTTACACTCGAGTTTTATCTCCGATAATTATTACAGCTTATTAGCTGTTCTGTTGCACACCAAGAGACACAATGTGACTGATGGTGTGATGGTCCGAGGTACTTAGTACCCAGTGCCAGTTTACCCGTTTATCCAGTCCAATTGACTAGTATGGGTTACTCGGACAATGTTAATAAATCTTACCAAATTTAAATCGAATAATATTACAAATAATATCAGAAATTAAGTCTACCAAAAAATATAAACATACATTCTGCCTGTTTATACTTAATTTTATTTTATTTTATTTTATTTTATATTGTCACCACTAAGCAGATTGCTTAGCGCGTCGCTTTTGCCACACGCAGGTACTGGAGACCTAGCTGGAGAGCCCAGCAGACATCAGATAGGGTGAGCCTTCAGAGTTGCATCTGGAGTCCAGAGTCACCTCACCTCTACAGTGCATATGGTAGGACATTAGGATTTTGGGTAGCATTTTGTATTTTGTATTAGTTTTGGGATTGTAACTATAAACTCTTGAAATTATTTGATGATGTAAATATATGAAATTTCATATTATTACAATTTTCTGTATATTATGTTGAGAAATATTTATGAATGTGTTTCCAGTAATGAAGTGAAAAAAAAAATTATGAAAATAATGTTGGGATTTGAGATTGAGATTTTGAGATTGATTTGAAATATGTGTAGTGGAGTTTGGATTTGGAAATTATATTGGAAGTATTTTTAAACAGGTTCAGAAGAACTGTTTTTCCAATTTACAGCCGGCATTCTGCCGGATTTTCTATAAAAATTTCGAAAAAATTCAGACTTATCAAAAATTGTAAATAAATGAATCAAAAGGGATAAATTATAATTAAAATATGAATTGGTTGTCCAGCACACTGAGTGGCATATCCTGCTCGGCTACACTGTAGACGGGTAAGGGGTGTCACACCTAGGGTGTATTTTAACTAACTTAAACCCGACTTTCGTGGCGATTAAATTAATTAAAATCCTTTAAGGTCTTTGACCTATTTTGAAATTCCATAAAGGTAATCAGCTTATGTCTAGGTCAGAATTTCTAGGCTCAAAATCTTGATTTTCTAATATTAATCTTTACCTTTCAGTCCTTTAATTAATATCTATAATTAATACTAAGTGGGTACCAACACATAGCATGCATTAAGTTCACAAGAAATTAAATCAAGAAACAATTCTCGAATCCAATAAACAAAACTTAATGTTTATCCAAAATAATGATTACAAGGTTACTCTCCCAGCTCCAGAATATGAAAACTACTCACTCATGGTGAGTTCAGCAAACATAATAAAAATAAAGTAAAGAACAATAAAAATCCATTTAAGGAAATGGAATGAAAGAACCGAAGAGGGTTGCAGCTTTGATTTTGTGGAACTTTGGCTGAAAAACTCCTCCTTGGTACTGATATTCTTCTCCTCGAGATGACTGAAGAGAATGTAGAAGCGAGTACTCTTCTGAAACTCCTAAAAAGCTCTGTACAAAGATTGATCACTTTTCTTGATATTTTCTGCTTCTATTTATACTAGCTGTTCTAGGGTTAGGTCATTTTGAGTCCAAAAAGCCTTAGGAGTCTGTTTTGAATATGGAAACAAGAGTGGGAATTCGGGTTAGAAAACTGGCTGCCGCATGATACACGGCCCATGTGTCACTACACGCCCCCGGGCCGTGTAACTTACTGGAGCGGAATGACAGAGTCTTGCATTGGCACAGAGGTTTACACGGGTCTACGTTGGCTACATGGGCCTGGTTACATGACCCGTGTACTTTTGTTCTCAGAAAATTCTTAAAGCTTGTGCCCAGTAGAGAGTTACACGGGTCCCTACAGATTACACGGGTCCAATTACATGACCCATGTACTTTTATTCCTCCATTGGCTCTCTGGCTTTCATTTGGCAGAAGGTTACACGGGTCTATGGCTTTGCTTACACGACCCGTGTAAGGTGTATCAGTAGCTTTTCTCAATCCTTTGGCCTTTCCAAGTTTCCTTCCGGACTCCTATGCCCTGGGGCTTCACCTAAATACCTGAAATAATGTAGAAAACATGGAATTAAGAGCTTGACAATAGAAATTACAAAAACTAATAAAATTAACTACTATGCATGAGATTACTTACCTAAATGCTATGAGATAGTATATAAATGTGCTTAAAAACATTTATACAATTCAAGTGTATCAGTCTCTAATTGACATACCAATCGATCCAACCCATACACTAATGTCTAGGCATATATCGGCAAGTTTAGTGTCATTATATGTTCATATATTTGAATATTTAATTACGTATGTTATCCATGCTTCATAGCATTAGTACACTATTTATAGTGGGAACATAAGTCCCAATTATGTATTCATGTGGTTCATGTGATCATCAATCCATTTATGTCAAGTCCTTTTTACATTTAAAGTCATTTATAAAAGTTTCATGAATTTCCAAAATTGTTGTTTTAACTTTTCCTACCAATTTGGCCAAGATGTAATATCAGTTTGGCCTCACTTTCTTCATGAAAGTTGTTCCCCTATGTTTTAAATTTAATTTCCTTTTTGAATCATTCAATTTGATGGTTTTTAGCTCTAGTTATGTGTGAAAACCCATATACAATTATTATTTATTATTATTTTATTTTAATTAGTTAACAATAATTCAATATATTTAAAAAAAAATATATATATATTTTTATTTGATGGTCTGCTTATTTATTTTTAGATATATATAT